>NC_136261.1:90076281-90081281 GCF_964187855.1 Myxine glutinosa | reverse complement strand
TTTAAACTTTCATCCATTAATGACCACCAAACAAAAATGTGAAATGCTCTGATTATTTGGGACATTTCTTTAATTCACTTTTCTTTGACATTTTTGAGCTGCTGAGCAAAAGGGTTTTGACAATGAAGGTTGTATAGTTTGTTTACTCTTCATTTTCTGCTTGAAATAAACTTGAATGCTTGACTCGTTGTTGGATGTTCCGCATTCAAACGCTACCTGTTCTATCCATTTGTGAAGCAAAGGTACAAATATCAGGTTTACCTTCACCCCATCTCCACCCTCTCCTGGGGCACCGAACGTTGCATAGCAGCTCATAATTTGATTTCCTCAAATCGATGGATGCAAGTCCGTCAGAACCTCTAAAACATCAGACCATCTGAACCTCAGAACAACCAACCTCCAAATATAAAAGTTAGATTTATCACCAAATAGTTAAATACAAGTTTGTCAAAGTATACAAAAAGCTTGTCAAAATACAAGTATATCAAACAAGGCATTGGATTGTTCATCACAAGACCATCGATACCATTTTAAAATATAAAACGGTATTATAACATTATCGTATAAATTTACTGTACATTATATAAAACAGCGTTATTTAATTTTAATTGTCCATCCTTAACTTCAAAATGCATACATCATACTATATTCCATATAAAACTCAGTCAGTTTGTGTGTTTGTACAGATGTCTGTCCCCCTTCATAAAGGTAGATTTTAAAGGCCAATCTTTTAATATGAATGTGTGTTCACTACGGTCTATTTTTGAGGATAAAACAAAACTCAAAAAACATTTTCCATAAAAGAGTAATTATGTCTCTTCTATTGGAATTGTAGACGGTGGCTTGCAAACCGAGCCTCAAGGGCGGTGTAAAGAAGTGTTTTTTTAAATAACAATAATTACAAGGTGCAGGGAGGTGAAATTCGCTGCATGTGATGTGCAATGCGTGCAGTGTAAAATGAGTGTTAATTTACATCCGTATTACGTCTAAAAAATAAAGAAGATATAAGCACACCTGACACTCGGCCGAGGCTTCAGACTTTGGCACGCTCACGAGGCTTGTTCCAACCCATCATTTTGACAGGCATTTTTCTAGTATACTATGATGCATGTTTCTACTAACTTGGTTGCTGATCAAGTAGATTGAAAAAATCCTGATTTATTGCACATCACTCATTTATTCTTCTTTTCGCCCGTCTGTGGACCCACTTCCCGGAGAATGTTCAAACCCACTCTTACCACACTGCTGCTTCAATCAGGTGTCATGACTTTCTGGTGGTGGGTGACAGGATGACCAAGAGGTATGCACACTCACCCTTAAGCTGTCTAGCCTGGGTTTGAATCCCGACCCAGCTCTAAATTGTCATCACATTGATGAATATAAATTGTCACCCCAGACAGGGTGATTCATCAATGTGTGTGCCGTCCCTCGGATGGACGTTGAACTGGATGTCCCGTCCACTGGTGTTAGTTTGTGGACATTAAAGATCCCACGGTGTCCTTCGCAAAGAGTAGGCGAGCTATCGCTGGCACCCTGACCAAAGTCCTCCTCTAACCCACAGGAAGCACTGCATCATCGGCACAACTGCGCCACCAGAAAATGATGCAAATCAGCAGCCACATGCCTCTTACTTACAGGTTACTTTTTCCATCCCACAGCTCTCTTCTCTTCTCTTATTTGCTCATTACCTCGCTTGATCAGTCCAACTGTTGCTTTAGTGTCACTTCATTGCCTTTTGCCCCCTCTAAACCTACTCTACACCTTGCTCTTGCTACGCCTTGCTCTTGTCTAAAAACGGTTTAATTGTTTTGGTATAAATCGGGAAAGGAAATTGCACAATTCTGGGTATTTCCTGGAAAGCACGTTTGTACTGTTGTACTTGGTTTTATGAGCTTGTGCAATTCATTGGAGAAAAGATTTGTACTATCGCAGGAAAATAGCATTGTGATGTTTGCGCAACAAGTTAGCTGAAGTTTCATTACCTTTGATTTTGGGAAAAAGAAAAGGAAATGTCTCAGCCCTTCATCGATTACTACAACTCATTTTTTCCCCCCAAATCTGGTTAAAATCTGGAAACTATTGCAAATCTTGTGAAGATTGAGGTTCATGGAAGAGGTGAACTATATGTGGATTTGAGAAATAAGGTAAAATGGCAGGTTTATGTTAATTTTTCAGATAGTTTCTTAAAATGGACACAGGGTTTGATTATAAGTGGACATCTTGCGTGACAAGTAGGGAGCAGGACTGTGTAATATCTGGGGGATTGTTCCACCGTTTAATGAAATTGGGGGTAAGGGGTAGAATATGAGTGAATTGTGAGAAGCAAACGAGGAGTGGGTTTATCTAATAGGGGTGGGTGTTGGCAAATCAGTTTGTGTGAGACTGACAACAACATAGTCAACAACACCATAATGAATGTCAAAGCAGTTTCTTGGCGATGGTTATGCGGGGCAGAAACTTGTTCAGGGTTTGAGAGAAATTTGTTGAACTGATTTTTTTTGGAACACCAGCTCCATTTTCCATCCATCATGTAAATTTGCTGAAAAAAAGGTTTCTGTTTGTGGGTGCTCCTATGTTGAAAGTTTTGTCGAATCGCTCAAGCCGTTGCAGAGAGGTGAAATTGAAAGGGAATAAAGGTGAAAAGTGATGATGGAAGGGGAAAAAAAACACCCTGCAACTCATACTTGCAGAAACCGGATTTTTTTGAAATGCTGGCCGCATTTTCCATCCAATCATCATGTAACTTTGTATGAAGCTAGCTTTTACCATTGCACACATTTCTTATTTAGTCAAATTGGTTGTGGGATGGCCTTGAAGACCATAAAATACAAGTTCATGAGTCTTTCCTTGTTGTTGGGAAAGGAGAGCACACTGTACAAGCACATCTACACAAGTTGACCGGAACTTTCAGTAAAGTCCTTTTTCATCTCATTCGCACAAGGGCCAACATTCGCCATCATTGTCAAGGATGTTTGACGATACCTTCTACTAGAGTCTAGATTGGTTGAGATTTAAACCCTGGCAAGACAGCTCAGCGGTGAGAGAGCACATCTCTTGCGCTATCTTGCCACCCCCACAAGACCCATGGAGAGTAATATAAACATGGAGAGTTTGTCTCATTGAGATGAATATTAATGATACAAATTCATGAAACTACAAGCAAAACCTTGCAGAGGGCCATGGGAATCCTATCTCTATGGGCTCGATGGATAAGCTCATGGAAAGTCTAGGTCTCTTCATTACAGTGCATTCAGAAAGTATTAAGACCCCTTCACTTTTTTCACATTTTGTTATGTTGCAGTCTTATGCTGAAATCGTTTAAATTCATTTTTTCCCTCATCAATCTACACTCAATACCCCATAATGACAAAGAGAAAACAGGATTTTAGAAAGTTTTGCAAATTTATTAAAAAGAAAAAACTGAAATATCACATTGACATAAGTATTCATACCCTTTGCTATGACACTTGAAATTTAGCTCAGGTGCCTCACATTTCTCTTGATCATCTTTGAGATGTTTCTGCACCTTGATTGGAGTCCACCTGTGGTAAATTCAATTGATTGGACATGATTTGGAAAGGCACACACCTGTCTATATAAGGTCTCACAGCTGACGATGCATATCAGAGCAAAAACCAAGCCATGAGGTCGAAAGAACTGCCTGCAGAGCTCAGAGACAGGATTGTGTCGAGGCACAGATCTGAGAAGCCTACAAAAAAATTTCTGCTGCATTGAAGGTTCCCAAGAGCACAGTGGCCTCCATAATTCTTAAATGGAAGAAGTTTGGAACAACCAGGACTCTTACGAGAGCTGGCCGCCCGGCCAAACTGAGCAATGGGGGGAGAAGGGCCTTGGTCAGAGAGGTGACCAAGAACCCGATGGTCACTCTGGCTGAGATCCAGAGATCCTGTGTGGAGATGGGAGAAACTTCCAGAAGGACAACCATCACTGCAACACTCCACCGATCTGGGCTTTATGGCAGCGTGGCAGAGTATAATTATATATATATATATATATATATATATATATATATATATATATATATATATATATATATACATACATATATATATATATATATATATATATATATATATATACTGTATATATTGTTGCGGATATGAGGACTGTATATTTTTTTGATTGTGTGCTTTATTATGATTATTATTGTTTATGCTGCGCCCCCTGCCTCCGGAGCTGTGTAAAGGTGAAAGGGCATCCCATAATTAGTCCACAAGCATACACGTCAGCCAATAATAGAATACCCCTGTTCGATAGTTATATCTTATTCTGTGTTTTAGAGTAAGGCTGTGTCTCCCATTAATTGAAGTACTCCATTGCACCAGTGAAAGAGAATAGATCCCCTTTCATTCCCATCCCCAAAATCTCCATTTCCTTTCACATCCCCTTTCGTCATTGCCAAGCCTCGATTGCCAATTACATCCCCTCTCGTCATTGCCAAGCCTCGATTGCCAATTACCTCCCCTCCAAAACCACCATTGAACATGTGCTCGGGTCGGGGAAGAGGGGCGTGCCCGCCCGTCGTCATCAAGGGCGGAGCCAGAGGGTCGCGTGACCAACCAGGGCCGAGGTGAGCACACCGATGGGCGTGTCCTGAAGGCCGGCGGCTTGATCGCTGGAGGCGCTATAAAGGCGCGCGCGCAAGAAGCGTTGTGGTGGTCAGTGGTTGCGTTGGTTGCGTTGAGCGGAGTCGGTGGTGAGGAGTGAGTGGACCAAGAAAGAGAAAGAGTGGTTGGACCAAGAAAGAGAAAGAGTGGTTGGATCAAGAGAGAAAGAGTGGTTGGATAGGGAGACGTGCAAGAGTGTTGTTGAGTTGAGGGTTTGAACCAGACGAGTCAGACGAGTCCTGGAAAAGCAAGCGGCGGCCACAGCAGCAACAACACCCAACAGCCGCTTGGGGCCTGGACGGCGGTTTTGAGCAGGGCCGCGAAGGAACGGCGGCTGCTAAACGCGCCAATCGTGCTGCAGGACCCCCTTGG
>NC_136261.1:90038991-90076081 GCF_964187855.1 Myxine glutinosa | reverse complement strand
TATTATATATATATATATATAGTATATATATATACTGTATAAGTATATATATATATATATAATATATATATTATATATATATATATATATATATTGTTGCGGATATGGCATTTGGCCTCCATATCCGCTTGTAAATATTCCCCTATTTCCCCAATACTCCCCAACTATCCCCAATCCCCCATTCCCTAGTCCCATTGTCTGTAAACAACACTCTGTAGAACCGACCTTCCCCTTTTTCCCCATTAAATGTCGTGCCCAGGTCCACCGCATCTCACGTAGACAACTTTCGGACATCTTGCTAGTTATTCTTAGTCTATGTCAGTTAAGGACTCGTTTCATTAATTCTGACTCTTCGTTGCACCAGAATGTGATTGTATGGCAACCAATAGTGAGTTTAGGACCTCCCCATACCTCCTCCCATCTTCCCCATGCAACAACAACAACAACAACAACAACAACTACAACAACAACTACAACAACAGAGGGGGGCGGCGGCCGCGCGGGGAGTGTGCGTCCTCACTCCGGCTCGGTTAGCCGCCATTACCCATGTGCGGCCGACGGGGTTACCACGAAGGGGCTGCCTGTCGGCCCCTCGTCAAGGGCGGAGCCGGTAACCCCCCGCACCCAATGAGAAGCAACGGCCGATTCCATCTGGGGCGGAGCTAACTAGCCGAGGGCGTGTCACTCCCCGCCGGATATACGCGACGACTAACCGGATGTGAGATCAGATGCGCCTGAACTACGGAGAGCAAAGGACGCCACCCCCAGCGCGACGATACCTCCCCGCATCTTTGGACCGGACCGGGTCGATTCTGTCCTTGAGCCAAGAGTGCACCTTGAGCCATCGACTACCCGCTTTCCTTGCCATCAATCCCCGTGTGAGTCAGTTTTGTCCTGTTTATCTGTCGTCTGTCGGGGCTATTATAAGACCGTAACTAAGTGCCTACCTTACTATGCTGTCTCTCTCATCCCTGTAGTCTGACCTTCCGCAATATTATAACCTCCTCCGGAGGTCTTGAGAACTGAACCCTTGGTGTCGTGTCATTTTAACCCAGCCGTTGTGTCCTTTCTTTCATTGATTTAGCATAGCGCGATTCGGCCAACGTTCGAGTGTAATCGGGTAACCTGTGCGAACACGGTGGCCATTCCGCTCGGTCAAGCAACATCTAAGTCATGTCCGTAACAATTGGTGTCAGGAGTGTCGGATTCGGACCTGGACTAAATTTATTAGGCCCAAATTTTGGAACACCAATTGTACCACTAGGGTAACAATTGGTGTTGGGAGGTAGAATTCGATCCGGAGCGCGTTTTACGCGCTCGAAATTATAACGGCGAAATTTGATTGTGTTTTACGAAAATAAAAACCCGAATTTTGAAAGTCGCGCTATGGCGGATCAAGACAGCTGGGTTCCGGTAGAGGAGAGTGAGGCAGGGTCGGTCCAGGACCAAATTGAGGGACGTGAGGAGAGCGAAGCAGTGAGGGTAGCAGACGCACAAAATAGCGTCGTTGCGCCCGACGTAGCGGGCGCGCAAAATGGCGCCTCACTGGTCACCGCGCCCGCGACCGTGGCAGCGCCCCTGGTGGATTCGAACCTTTTCCTCCTGCAAATGAGGGCCCTTATGGAACAAATGGGTGAGCGATTGGAGGGCCAAATGCGGGTAATGGGGAACCGGATGGATGCTCAGAGTGAGCAATTGGGGGTAATGGGAAACCAAATGGGGGTAATGAGGGACGAAGCGAGGGGTACTGGTGAGGGATTAGACAATAATTTTAAGGGATTAGACAAGAAATTTGGGAAATTAGACGATAGATTAGGGGAAATACAGGAGGGGTTAATGGGGGTAGAAAACAGAATGGCCGCTCAAGAGAATCAAATGGAAGGAATGCAAAAGGGGTTAGAGGGGTTAGAAAACAGGATGGAAGGCAAATTGAGGGACATGAGGGACCAAGCGGAAAGGGAAGTTAAACAAATGGGGCAGCAGATAGAGGGGGTCAGAATGGGGGTAGAAACCAAACTGGATGCTCACAGGGAGGAAATGGAGCAGATGAGGGTGGCATCTGGGTAGGAGATGCAAGTGATGGGAGAAGAGATCAGAAGAGGTGTGAGTGAGGAGGTCGGAGGAGTGCGCGAGGAGGTGAGGCACTGTCAGGAGCACATGGAGAAGGAGGTGAGAAAGGGGGCTGTAAAGTTACAAGGGGGCATAGAGGACCTGACGCAGGAGGTGGAGCAGCTGACGGTGGGACAGACGGAGTTAGTGGAGCAGGTTCAAAAGAACACAGCGGTAATAGGAGGTTTAAAAGCGACACAGAAAGAACTAAAAGACGACTTGATAGCGACGAAGAGGGAATGTCAGATGGTACGTGAGGGACTGACAGCGAGGTTGGACGAGGTGGTAGAGGTAATGGAGACGAAGGACCGGCAAGTGAGGACGCACATGGAAACGGTCAAGGTAGCCTTGGAGGACGAGCTTGAGGAGACGTACCGGGGAATAAAGGAGGTGAAGCAGAAATTAGAAGAAGTGGAAGAAGGGGTGAGCGAAATTAAGAAGCGACGGAGAGGGGATAAGAAAGAGATAAAAGAGGAGATAAAAGAATTGGTCCGAAGTCTGTGTTTGGATCGTGATGATGTGCTCATTAACCGGATGAGGGATTCGCAGGTGATGGAGGAGAAGCGAAGAGGAAGAGGACCCGGTGTAAGTGGTGACCAATATGGTCGTGCGTATGATGCGCCAGGGGATTTAATAAGCTTGGGGGTCGAGATGGACCCGGGTGTTCGTGAGAGGCCGTTGGTGAAGTGTGCGACAGGTCTGGTGTGCGAAAAAGGAGGTGTGCGAGA
This sequence comes from Myxine glutinosa, assembly GCF_964187855.1. NCBI lineage: Eukaryota > Metazoa > Chordata > Myxini > Myxiniformes > Myxinidae > Myxine > Myxine glutinosa. The sequence continues at coordinate 90,073,244 of NC_136261.1, read as the reverse complement.
AAGTCCGACTCTGGGGTGTGTGAGGAAAAAGTGCGTGCCAAGGAGTGAGGGTGCTGGCGAGAGTGAGTCGGTCGTAGCGCGTGTGCGAGAGAGCACATGGAAGCGCGGTGTGGTAAGTGTTACAGAGGGTGTGACGGGAGAGTGTGCGCGAGAAAGGTGTGTGACGGACAGGTGCATGAGGAAAGAGTGCGCTGTCGAGAGTAAGGGTGAGTGCGCTGTCAAGAGTGGAGGTGAGAGTAGTAAGAGTGACACAGAGCGTGAGTTGGTTGTGACAGGTGAGAAAGGAAGCACACCTGGAATGGTAGAGCGTGAGTGGGAATGCACGCTGGAATTGGTAGTGAGGCACGTGGTTGGGTGTGCGAATGAGAGCACACCTGTGATTGTCACAGAGGAGGTGACCGAGGAGGGGGCGCGAAGAGGTGTGTTGGTGAGGTGTGCGACCAACGAATGTGTGCCAAAGTGTTCGGTGGTCAGGTGTGTGACCAAGGCTGTGAGTGGAATGGGTGTACCTGGGTGTGTAAGGAAAGGTACGAGGAACATGGAAACGGCTGGATGTGTGAGCAAGGAACGGGCTGCGGGGTGTAAGCGTCCAGGTGAAGCATCGACGGTAACAGGTTTAGAGGTTAGGTCGACTTTTAGCCGAATCGGGCCCTCGGTGCGTGCCGGGCCTCGCTGGGAACGGCCGCGTCCGTGCTCCACTAGGCGGAGCAGGCGGCTGGATAGGAAGGGTCGTCATGGCGACCACTTTTTGTTGAGGCATTCCGGCAGGCCGAGATCGAGCCATGGGATGGCTCCGTGCCAAGATGGTGCGTGGGACCTCGGCCCGGGTAAACCTCCTTCCCTGCACCGAATGCGGGACGTATCCAGCCGCTGGCACCACACAACCCGCATTCATGGCTTGGCTGTACGAAGCCGGGCTTTGGACAGGAATTGGCGCACCGAGAGGCATTAGTGAGTAGACTGTGTGATGAGGTTAGTGTTTTGGCCCCAAAATTAGAGAAAAACAAAATTTGATGATTGGCAGTAATGATTGGCAGATGATGGGCAGTGATTGGCAAATTTTTGATTTGTTGAAATTTGATGTGCAAAATTGGTAGTGAGCGATGGGCCCGGTGGGTAAGGGTGGCATCCCTGCCACCCTTCCCATGTGGGGGCAAAGGAGCAATAGCTTATGGGGTTGATGGCAGTGAAAACTAGCCCGGGTGGGTTAGGTTATATTGTGTGTAGGGATCTAGCGAAGATGACATTAGGTGACGTTAAGGTTAGTTAGTGACTGATACCTGTAGTGGGGACGCAGGTAGATTAGTATGGATGATAATGACGTGGGAGCGCAATAGTTTAAAGGGACGACTGGGAAGCGCAAGTTTCAGAGGGGAGTAGTTAGATGAGATGATGCTGTGTGAGAATTGAACAGGTGTGATTGCACAGGTGTGCAACTGGACAGGTGTGTGGAGCAGTGTATGAGTAGTGAGTGTGTGGATCAGCGCGAATGTGCTTGGGGAGAGAAGGGTGCAGGTGGCACCAGGTGTGAGAGCACAGGTGTGCAAGTAAAGGTGGTGTGGAGAGAGTTGAAGTAAGTGGTACGGAGTGGTGTGCATGGTGCGAAGGTGTGGATGGGGGAAGAGTGGACCCCTTTCACGAGTACCCGGGGCGGGTAGTGTAAGTGTTAGGTAGAGGGTACAGGTAAATTGTGGTTGGATATTGGCATTTGTGGTGCGGTTGCAGAATGGTATTGTGGATGGGTGCATTAGTGTCGTGGAAATGGCTGGGCGTGTAGCCTGTTAGTGTGTGTAGTTGGTTGGGCACTCCACCACTGTGAGGATGTCGGCCAGGTGAGGCCGCAGGTGGGCTCTGGGAGCCGTTAGTGTCAGTGGGGCCCGAGGATCCGGAGGACGGACCCGGGTAGCCCAGTGCCAGAGAGGGCACCGAGCGGGGAGAGCGCCAGAGGGCCTTCCCCAGGTAGTTAGGTTAGGGTAAGGAGCAGGTAAGCTCGGGTGGCAACTGCAGTGGTGGAGGTGTGCAGGTGGGTAGACCTGTTGGGAGAGGTACACGTCGCAGCCCAGAAATTGTGCTAGAGCACCGGGAGATTAATCGGGGGAGTGAGACCCCAAATTGAAAAGCACCACAGTTTGCTCAATGGGAATTGGTTTTTAGAACCCATAGTGTAAGAGGGCCAATGGTTTGGCAGGAGAAAGACCCCGGGTAGTGTAAAGTTGTTAAAGTCATTTAGGAAATAGTTAGGATTGATGAACCTGTCGCACCATACGCAGCCACTTACCTGTGGTGATGATGATGACTCCACACCTGTGTTTTCTTTGTTCTGTGTGCAGGAACTGAGAATTGCTGTGTGGATTGGTGAGACGCATCACGACGTGGATGAGACATTGGGGTGATTCCATCTCTCCCTCCTTAGGAGGTACTGATGATGAATTGGTGATGGCAAATTTTGATGTTGAGTTGGAGATGGCAAATTTTGATGAGAGTTGGAAATAGCAAATTTGATTGGTTAGGAGGGAGAGAAGACGAATTTGGTTTATGGGAGGAACGGGGAAGACAGTAGGGACGTTTGTTGATTAGTAAAATAGATGTTTATGGGTAGTGTTGTGTTTTGTGGATACAGTAAGGGGTAAGGGAGGGGCCATGTAGGTTACCTGGTGGGGGGGGGGGAGGGGGGAGCGTACGGTAGGAACGTACCTGTCTCACCTGGTTCCCATGTGCCCCTAGTGTGCATTACCTTGTGTTGCGTGCACTTTTGCGCCCTTACCACCTTACTCACTTGTCTTTTCTTTTGTCTCCCACCTCCGAGGATCTGGCTTTGGGGCAGAGAGAGAGGAGAGAGAGGTGCTGGCTACGCAGTTGTGGGCCTGCACTTTCGCTGCTTGCTGCCTGGATCGATACACCATATGGACCGCAATGTTTGTGGCCGCCCACCATGGACCGCAGTTTTTTTTGCGGCCAAGCACCACCCATTGATGGACCTCTGGGTCAACGTGGCACCTATGCCAAACAGGTGAACCACTAAGAGTTGGCCCCCTGACGGCCACAATAAAGAAATGGACGCGGTTGGCGCCTTTCTTTATTTTTGAAAGCAGTAAGAAGGCCAAGTGCACCACACGAAGGCAAGACCAGCGGCAGACCATCGGCCGGCTGCGACACCACACCGTGATTTATAGACACTTTATTGGTGCACCGGATGGTGCTGACTGTACAGGATGGGGTGGTGCTTTTGGTGCTTGGATGGGGTGCTCTGCACTTTATTAAAGGCCGTAAGGCCACAGAGCACTCGTGGGTTGGTGTATCGATGCTGGCATGCGTGCTCTCTCTATGCATAACATCTGCATGTGTCCCTCCAAAAACAGGTCCTGGATCGTAGTGTAAATAGCAGCGTAGTCTTGTAAATAATGCTCCCTACCGGCTGTATGTTTAGTTTGCGAATTCTTTCCGCGATTCGGTTATCCTGTGGGTGTGTTTCTGAGAGGAGAAGGGTGCAACGTCGCAGGGGGACATATTTACTCATTTGTGAATATCTGTAAAACTGTCGCACTCAGGGTAGAGTTAATAGTAGAGGGAACTACATCTGAGTGCCACACTAAAATAGGTAAAAATTTATCGGGTCGGGACGCCCCGAGGGTAGAGAAGGGTGCAATGTTGCGGATATGGCATTTGGCCTCCATATCCGCTTGTAAATATTCCCCTATTTCCCCAATACTCCCCAACTATCCCCAATCCCCCATTCCCTAGTCCCATTGTCTGTAAACAACACTCTGTAGAACCGACCTTCCCCTTTTTCCCCCATTAAATGTCGTGCCCAGGTCCACCGCATCTCACGTAGACAACTTTCGGACATCTTGCTAGTTATTCTTAGTCTATGTCAGTTAAGGACTCGTTTCCATTAATTCTGACTCTTCGTTGCACCAGAATGTGATTGTATGGCACCAATAGTGAGTTTAGGACCTTCCCATACCTCCTCCCATCTTCCCCATGCAACAACAACAACAACAACTACAACAACAACTACAACAACAGAGGGGGGCGGCGCGCGCGGGGAGTGTGCGTCCTCACTCCGGCTCGGTTAGCCGCCATTACCCATGTGCGCCGACGGGGTTACCACGAAGGGGCTGCCTGTCGGCCCCTCGTCAAGGGCGGAGCCGGTAACCCCCCGCACCCAATGAGAAGCAACGGGCTGATTCCATCTGGGGCGGAGCTAACTAGCCGAGGGCGTGTCACTCCCCGCCGGATATACGCGACGACTAACCGGATGTGAGATCAGATGCGCCTGAACTACGGAGAGCAAAGGACGCCACCCCCAGCGCGATGATACCTCCCCGCATCTTTGGACCGGACCGGGTCGATTCTGTCCTTGAGCCAAGAGTGCACCTTGAGCCATCGACTACCCGCTTTCCTTGCCATCAATCCCCGTGTGAGTCAGTTTTGTCCTGTTTATCTGTCGTCTGTCGGGGCTATTATAAGACCGTAACTAAGTGCCTACCTTACTATGCTGTCTCTGTCATCCCTGTAATCTGACCTTCCGCAATATTATAACCTCCTCCGGAGGTCTTGAGAACTGAACCCTTGGTGTCGTGTCATTTTAACCCAGCCGTTGTGTCCTTTCCTTCATTGATTTAGCATAGCGCGATTCGGCCAACGTTCGAGTGTAATCGGGTAACCTGTGCGAACACGGCGGCCATTCCGCTCGGTCAAGCAACATCTAAGTCGTGTCCGTAACAATATATATACTGTATATATATATATATATATACTGTATATATATATACTGTATATATATATATATATATATATATATATATATATATATATATATATATATATATATATATATATATATATATATATATATATATATATATATATATATACATATATATATATAATATATAAAACACAGTTTGTGTGTGTTTAATGTTACCGATAGACTCCTAAACGGAGAGGCTCACGTACTTGATATTTGGCACAGACATGGCCATTGAGCCTGGGAAGGACATGACCGACCTAAAAATATTTGACGAGATCCATATTTTTTATTCATATTTACCTCAGCGCATTTCAGCGAGGAATATTATACACGGAATCTGAGCGGTGGCAGAGCAGCGCGCTGATTCGCTCAGAGCGATCACCTGATGTTCCATTCTCGCCGCCAGACCATTGAACATAAAATACAGTTTGTGTGTGTGTAATGTTACCGATAGACTCCGAAACGGAGAGGCTCGCGTACTTGATATTTGGCACAGACATGGCCATTGAGCCTGGGAAGGACATGGCCAACCTAAAAATATTTGACGAGATCCATATTTTTTATTCATATTTACCTCAGCGCATTTCAGCGAGGAATATTATACACGGAATCTGACCTGGTGGCAGAGCAGCGCGCTGATTCGCTCAGAGCGATCACGTGATGTTCCATCCCCGCCGCCAGACCATTGAACATAAAACACAGTTTGTGTGTGTGTAATGTTGTAATGTGTGTAATGTACGGGTCTCCCTTCCCCCGCCCGGCAACGCCGGTACTGGAGGGCGTCACAGGATCGGTGAGTCTCCAAAAGCCGCTTTGTGCTGTTGCGAAGATGCAGGACGATGTCGCGATTGTTGTGCCTCTCTCCGACCATGAGAACTGCAACGTCATTGTTGACTGGCCCTCCCCTTCCCCCTCCCTTCCCCCTCCACCCTACCCTCTCCCCTTCTCCCCTCCCCCCTCTTCTCCCCTCCCCCCTCTCCTCCCCTCCCCCCGTTCCCCTCCCCTCCCCTCCCCCCCCCCCCCTGCGCGGATTTATAACCCCGTTTCCCCCATCAGACTCCGAGTCCACAGGCCGCCGGCCGCGACTAAACTCGTGGTCGATGGGTTGCGAAGCAACTTCAATCGCCAGTTTCCCTGCCACACGCCGAAGGGTTGTTGGTCAATGAATTCCAAATACCTTTGAGACGCGGCCAGAAAGTCCGGGTATTGAAACCTCACGTTCCCACACCTTATGGTGTGCCGAGCGTACGCACGGTGTGGGTCGCGCGGCGTTATCTTCCGTGATTGATGGGCCTGATTGACTCGTCAAACTCGGTTTCAGACGATGCTAGGCCAATGAAGGAAAATACGTATTCCAAAAGGTTTGAAAATAATACAATGTGCAGCCTTTTATTTACAAGGCAAAGAAAAAGAGACGAGAGGCAGTCTTAACAATCCTTACCTAACCTAATCCCAACAGGCGCCTTCACACACACACAGGGAATGAAGCACACCGGTTATTCTTGACTTGTACCGGGAAACGTGCAGACGATGACTTGGTCTGTCAGTTCCCGTGCGCAGCTCACGGCCGTTCAGGACGTGCAGCTTGAAGGTCTGCACAAACGACGATCCAGCTCGGATGAATTGCAGCGTAAAAAGGACGACCCAGCACATTGGACAGTCAGCTTCAAGATGAACGCCAAGAGAGAGCTCGATTGACTATGGGCACGGATCTTTATCAGGTGGAATGTCCTTCGAGAAGGTTCCACGGCCTCCCATTGGCCAAGGTTGGTCACGTGCGGTCATTCAGCCCTGCCTCCCCCTGGGAAGGTTTCATTCCCCCTTCCCTCTTTCATTTGCGGGGGTTTTACAACCCACCATTGGTCGCCTGCCGGTGACGTGTCCACGACCCTTCATTGGTCGCTCGCTGGTGACGGAGGCTCGACCTGATTGGTCGCCTGCTGGTTAAATGGTCTGTTATTTTAGCCACGCCTTCCTGCACATGGAAATGTCTTCCCTCAACCACACGGAGGTTTGAAATCCTGCCTAACTCGACGTATATCGGTGTGGATTACAAAGCATTGGGAGGGGAGCTAATCTTTACATTTAATAAGAAATAACTGACGACTGCAGGCTACATGTTGTTGTGCAATTAACTATAGGGGGTTTGCCTTTATTGCAAAACAGCAACAATATATATATATATATAATTATATATATATTGTAGCGGTTACCGCTGGATGCACACAATCGCCTTGCACCGGCCAGAACACGGCCAGACGCGCCTCTCCCGGGCATGCCCGGACTCACTGTTCCCGGGCACGCCCGAACCTCCCGGGCACGCCCGGTCTCGTCTTTCCCGGGCATGCCCGCTCTCGCCTTTCCAGGGCTCGCCCAGAGCGTCCGGGCATGCCCGCTATCGCCTTTTCAGGGCTCGCCCAGAGCGTCCGGGCATGCCCGCTATCGCCTTTCCAGGGCTCGCCCAGAGCGTCCGGGCATGCCCGCTATCACCTTTCCAGGGCTCGCCCAGAGCGCCCGGGCACGCCCAGCCTCGACTTGCCAGGCCGCAGCCAAACACGCCCGGGCAGGTCCAGACTCGCCTTTCCAAGGCTCGCCCTTGACACCCGGGCATGCCCGGTATAGCTTTTGCCGGGCAAACTTCCCGACATAAATGTGTATATATATTGCTGCCCGATAAACGGGCTTGTCAGAATACCTGAGCTGTTTTGTTTCAATAAAGCAACTCGGACGAATTCCGTCTTTGGTCGCGTCAATTCTTTCGACTCGCGTTGGAGCGCAGTTCCTTCATTGGTGACCTACCGACATGGATACGGCAGTGACGCTTAAACTGCCTACCTTCTGGGAGGCTCACGCGGCTGTTTGGTTCGCTCAGGCGGACTCTCAGTTCGCCCTGCGAGGCATCACCGCGGACGACACCCGCTTCCACCATGTTGTGGCGGCGCTCGGTTCCGCCACCGCGGCCCGCGCCTTGAGCCTCCTCGAGCACCCGCCGGCTGCTGACAAATACGACGCGCTGAAGACACTCCTCCTCGACGCTTTCGCCCTCTCACCGGCAGCACGCGCACGGCGCCTGCTCGCTCTGCCCGAGCTCGGCGACACGCGCCCGTCAGAGCGCATGGACTATATGCTCTCGTTGCTCGGTGAGCACTCTTCGGATTTTCTGTTCCGCGAGCTGTTCCTTCACCAGCTGCCTCACCCGGTACGCCTCGCCCTAGCTGGCACGTTGATCACGGATTCCCGCGCCCTCGCCAGGGAAGCCGATAAGATCTCCTCGGCGGGCCAGCACATCGGCGCGGTTACCTGGAGCCCGCCGCCGTCCGAGGCGATGCCCACGACGCCCGAGCGCCCTGCGCGGTTGGAGGCCGAACTGCCGGTGCAACTGGCGGCCGCCACGCCGCACCGCCCGCTTCCGACACGACGGCCGGGGCCTCCACCTGACCGGGCGTGGTGTTATTACCACGCCAGGTTCGGACACAAGGCTCGGACGTGCCGGCCCCCGTGCACTTTCGGCAGGTCGGGAAACGGCCGGGCCGGCGTTCATTCCCAGCCATGAGCGCCGGCCACTCGGGCAACTTGCTGTTTATTCGGGACAAAGCGTCTGGGCGGCGTTTCCTGTGTGACACCGGCGCCCAACTGAGCGTCATACCCGCCTCCGAGCAGGACAGGCGGAACGCCGTTTGCGGCCCCTCTTTGGTCGCTGCTAATGGCTCGGCCATACGCACTTTCGGCCCACGCGTCGTCACCCTCTGCTTCGGCAGCCAGCGTTTTCAATGGACTTTTGTGACCGCCTGCGTCCCCATGGCTTTGCTGGGCGCCGACTTCCTCTGCACGCACGGGCTGCTGGTCGACGTCAAACGTCGTCGCCTTGTCAACGCCGAGACCTTCAGCTCCCTGGCGTGCACGATGAGCAGCTCCGCGCCGACCGAACTGGCGTGCGCCCTCCCGGCAGCGAACGAGTTCGCTCGCCTGCTCGCGGAATTCCCGGCCCTCACGCGGCCGATGTTTTCGGCCGTCGCGGTGCGGCACGGGATCGAGCACCACATACCCACTACGGGCCCGCCGGTCTAAGCCAGGGCCCGCCGCCTCGACCCGGCCAAGCTCGCCGTGGCGAAGGCCGAGTTCGATGCGTTGGAGCACCTCGGCATCGTGCGGCGCTCCGATAGCGCGTGGGCCTCGCCACTGCACATCGTGCCAAAGCCGGGGGGTGGATGGCGCCCGTGTGGCGACTACCGCCGTCTCAATGACGCTACCACCCCCGACAGGTACCCGATCCCGCATATTCAGGACTTTTCCGCCCGTTGGCGGGACGGGTTATCTTTTCGAAAATTGATCTGATACGGGGCTACCACCAGGTACCTGTCCGGGCGGCCGACGTCCCGAAGACGGCCGTCATCACGCCGTTCGGCCTGTTCGAATTTTTGCGGATGCCGTTTGGCCTCAAGAACGCGGCCCAGGCGTTCCAGCGCTTGATGGACGGCGTGCTGCGCGACCTGCCGTTTCTTTTCGTCTATCTGGACGATATCCTCGTCGCCAGCACGTCCCGTGCCGAGCACCTCCTCCACCTCCGAACACTGTTCGGTCGCCTCAGCGAGCACGGCTTAATTGTCAACCCGGTCAAATGCCACTTCGGCGCGACGACCGTTGACTTTTTGGGCCACCGCATCACCAAGACCGGGGCCGTGCCGCTGCCGACCAAGGTCAAGGCCATCACCACGTTCCCGCGTCCCCGTTCCATCAAGGCCCTCCAAGAGTTCCTCGGCATGGTGAATTTTTATCACCGATTCGTGCCCCGCGCTGCTCAGCTCATGCGGCCCCTTTACGAGGCCCTCCGGGGCAAGCCGGCCAAGCATGACATTGTTTGGTCCGCGGCCATGGACGCGGCCTTCGCCAGCACCAAACGGGCCCTCGCCGACGCAACGCTGCTGGCTCACCCGGTGCTCAACGCGCCCATCGCCCTCACTACGGACGCCTCCAACTACGCGGTGGGCGCCGTCCATGAGCAATGGGTGGACGGGGTTTGGCAGCCACTCGCTTTTTTCAGCCGGCAACTCCGGCCGAACGAGTTAAACTACAGCACGTTCGACCGCGAGCTGCTCGGGCTATTCCTGGCCGTTCGCCATTTCCGACACCTCCTGGAGGGCCGCCCGTTCACGGCTTTCGTCGACCACAAGCCGTTGGTCTACGCAATGGCTAAGGTCACGGAGCCGTGGTCGGCCCGCCAGCAGCGCCACGTCTCCGCCGTGTCGGAGTTCACCACGGACATCCGGCACGTCGCCGGCAAAGACAACGCCGTGGCCGACTGTCTTTCTCGGGCCAGCGCGAACGCGGTCCACCTCGGCGTAGACTTCGCGCTCATGGCGGCCGACCAGACCACCGACGCCTCGGTGCAGGCACTCCGTGCGGCGGACACGGGCCTCCGCCTGGCCGACATTCCCTTCGCGGGCACCGTCCTGCTCTGCGACGTCTCCCAGGGCCAGCCTCGCCCCATCGTGCCCGTTTCCTGGCAGCGCCGCATCTTCGCCTCCATCCACGGCCTTTCTCACCCGGGCCGGAAAGCTTCTCAGAAGCTGGTGTCGGCGCGTTTCGTCTGGCACGGCCTTCGACGAAACATCCGCGACTGGGCCAACGCCTGCACGGCCTGCCAGCGGGTCAAGGTCCACCGCCACACCCAGGCCCCGCTGGCACCTTTCGCCGTGCCTGAACGGCGTTTCGACCACGTCCACGTGGACCTGGTGGGTCCCCTGCCCCCCTCGCGGGGGTTCACCCACCTGCTCACCATGGTGGACAGGACCACCAGGTGGCCGGAGGCTGTGCCCCTCGCCTCCACCACCACTGCCGACGTGGCGCAGGCGTTCATCGCCACCTGGGTCGCGCGCTTCGGCGCACCAGCGGACATCTCGTCCGACCGCGGCCCACAGTTCACGTCTGAGCTTTGGGGCGCGGTCGCCCGTTCGTTGGGGGTCACGCTGCACCGCACTACGGCCTACCACCCCCAAGCCAACGGGTTGTGCGAGCGGTTTCACCGCTCCATGAAGGCCGCACTCATGGCCGGCCTTCAGGACGACGGTTGGGCCGACCGGCTGCTGTGGGTCCTTTTGGGCCTTCGAACGGCCCCCAAGGAAGACCTCCAGGCGTCCGCCGCCGAGCTCGTCTACGGCCAGCCGCTCCGCGTCCCGGGCGAATTCGTGCCCGACGCTACCAGTCCCTGGTCCGCCGCTCGCCAGCGCTCGGACCTCCAGGAGGCCGCCCGACGATTTGCCCCCGTGCCGACGTCCCGCCACGGTGGCCCCCAGTCCTACGTCCCCCCGGCGCTTCGCACAGCGGAGTACGTCTTTGTGCGTCATGACGCGCACCGGGGGCCACTCCGGCCGCCGTACGACGGGCCCTTCCGGGTCCTGCGACGGGGCGACAAGTCTTTCATCGTTGACTTCGGCGGCCGGCCGGACCGGATTTCTGTGGGCCGCCTCAAACCGGCGCACATGGACGTCGACCGACCACCACGGTTGGCCCTTCCTCCGCGGCGAGGCCGCCCCCCGTCCACAGTTCCCCCCGCTCGACCACCCACCACCACGTCGGACCCCTCCCCACGACCCTCCAGGGGTCGCTTCGGCCGGGTCATCCGGACCCCCCTTAAATTGACCCTGCCGGTGCAGGTCGATTCTGGAGGGGCATGTGTAGCGGTTACCGCTGGATGCACACAATCGCCTTGCACCGGCCAGAACACGGCCAGACGCGCCTCTCCCGGGCATGCCCGGACTCACTGTTCCCGGGCACGCCCGAACCTCCCGGGCACGCCCGGTCTCGTCTTTCCCGGGCATGTCTGCTCTCGCCTTTTCAGGGCTCGCCCAGAGCGTCCGGGCATGCCCGCTATCGCCTTTCCAGGGCTCGCCCAGAGCGTCCGGGCATGCCCGCTATCGCCTTTCCAGGGCTCGCCCAGAGCGTCCGGGCATGCCCGCTATCGCCTTTCCAGGGCTCGCCCAGAGCGTCCGGGCATGCCCGCTATCGCCTTTCCAGGGCTCGCCCAGAGCGCCCGGGCACGCCCAGCCTCGACTTGCCAGGCCGCAGCCAAACACGCCCGGGCAGGTCCAGACTCGCCTTTCCAAGGCTCGCCCTTGACACCCGGACATGCCCAGTATAGCTTTTGCCGGGCAAACTTCCCGACATAAATGTGTATATATATTGCTGCCCGATAAACGGGCTTGTCAGAATACCTGAGCTGTTTTGTTTCAATAAAGCAACTCGGACGAATTCCGTCTTTGGTCGCGTCAATTCTTTCGACTCGCGTTGGAGCGCAGTTCCTTCAATATATATATATATATATATATGTATACACAAAGAATTAAGTTAAGCACCCCCTACACAAAGAATTAAGTTAAGCACCCCCTAATATATATTCTTTGTGTATATGTATACATTGGCATATATTCTAAGGTATGTGAGATCAAATAATGATTGGTATGACATTAGCAATTATCCATTGATGAAATGCAGATGAGTGCACTCATCTGTGACGCCCATCGCTCGTGCAGCACGTGTTATCATCCACGTGGTCGTGATTGACGCAAAGATCGCTAGAGGTCTTCTCAGAACAATGACTGTACGTTAGAAAACATAAACGTCATCCACACTGTCCGTGATGGACCTATAGCTCCATACTTAAATTGAGGTGAAAATATGCCTAAAATTCCCAAAAAATTTCACCTTAAATTATTCAGAATAAAATATTGAAAACGGCATGATTGTTATGTTTTTATGTGACCATAATATCACTTCTCCAGAAAATATAGCAATATCATGGGTATATTACACTGTTTTGACGACAACAAACTTGGAATGTGCGAGGTTGTAAAAAAACGGGAGGGGTGCTTAACTTAATTCTTTGTGTATATATGTATATATATATATATATATATATATATATATATATATATATATATATATATATTGTTACAGACGCGGTTGTGGATGTTAGTTTACCGAGCGGTTTGGTATGACCACGTCTGCACAGTTTACCCGATTATGCTCGAACGTTGACTAGTCGCGCTACGCTAGATCAATGAAGGAAAAGGACACAACGGCTGGGACTAAAATGACACGACACCAAGGGTTCAGTTCTCAAGACCTCCGGAGGAGGTTATATTAAGGCGGAAGGTTAGATTACAACTACAAGAGGGACATCATAGAAAGACAGGCACTTAGACACACTTATATTAACCCCAACAGACGACAGATAAACGGGACAAGGCTGACTCACACGGGGATTGATGGCAAGGAAAGGCGGGTAGCGATGGCTCCAGGTGCACCTGGGCTCAGGGCAGAATCGACCCGGTTCGGTCCGGTCCAAAGATGCGGGGAGGTATCGTCGCGCTGGGGATGGCGGTGGCTTCCTCTGCTCTCCGTAGTTCAGGCGCATCTGACGTCACGTCCGGTGAGTCGCTTCGTATATCCGGCGGGGAGTGACACGCCCTCGGCTTGTTAGCTCCGCCCCAGATGGAATCGGTCCGTTGCTTGTCATTGGGTGCGGGGGTTACCGGCTCCGCCCTTGACGAGGGGCCGACAGGCAGCCCCTTCGTGGTAACCCCGTCGGCGCACATGGGTAATGGCGGCTAACCAAACCGGACTGAGGACGCCCACTCCCCGCGCCGTCGCCGCGCCGCCCCCCTCTGCTGTTGTAGTTGTTGTTGTAGTTGTTGTTGTAGTTGTTGTTGTAGTTGTTGTTTGGGGAAGAAGATGGGAGGAGGTATGGGAAGGTCCTAAACTCACTACTGGTGCCATATAATCACATTCTGGTGCAACGAAGAGTCAGAATTAATGGAAACGAGTCCTTAACTGACATAGACTAAGAATAACTAGCAAGATGTCCGAAAGTTGTCTACGTGAGATGCGGTGGACCTGGGCACGACATTTAATGGGGGAAAAAGGGGAAGGTCGGTTCTACAGAGTGTTATTTACAGGCAATGGGACTAGGGAATGGGGGATTGGGGATAGTTGGGGAGTATTGGGGAAATAGGGGAATATTCACAAGTGGATATGGAGGCCAAATTCCATATTCGCAACATTGCACCCTTCTCTACCCTCGGGGCGTCCCGACCCGATAAATTTTTACCTATTTTGGTGTGGCACTCAGATGTAGTTCCCTCTACTATTAACTCTACCCTGAGTGCGACAGTTTTACAGATATTCACAAATGAGTAAATATGTCCCCCTGCGACGTTGCACCCTTCTCCTCACAGAAACACACCCACAGGATAACCGAATCCGGAAAGAATTCGCAAACTAAACATACAGCCGGTAGGGAGCATTATTTACACGACTACGCTGATATTTACACTACGATCCAGGACCTGTTTTTGGAGGGACACATGCAGATGTTATGCATAGAGAGAGCACGCATGCCAGCATCGATACACCAACCCACGAGTGCTCTGTGGCCTACGGCCTTTAATAATGTGCAGAGCACCCCTTCCAAGCATCAAAAGCACCTCCCCATCACACAGTGAGCACCATCCGGTGCACCAATAAAGTGTCTATAAATCACGGTGTGGTGTCGCAGCCGGCCGATGGTCTGCCGCTGGTCTTGCCTTCGTGTGGTGCACTTGGCCTTCTTGCCTCTTTCAAAAATAAAGAAAGGCGCCAACCGCGTCCATTTCTATATTGTGGCCGTCAGGGGGCCAACTATTAGTGGTTCACCTGTTTGGCATAGGTGCCACGTTGACCCAGAGGTCCATCAATGGGTGGTGCTTGGCCGCAAAAGAACTGCGGTCCATTGTGGGTGGCCACAAACATTGCGGTCCATATGGTGTATCGATCCCAGCAGCAAGCAGCGAAAGTGCAGGCCCACAACTGCGGCGCCAGCACCTCTCTCTCCTCTCTCTCTACCCCAAAGCCAGATCCTCGGAGGTGGGAGACAAAAGAACAAGACAAGTGAGTAAGGTGGTAAGGGCGCAAAAGTGCACGCAATGCAAGGTAATGCACACTGGGGGCACATGGGAACCAGGTGAGACAGGTACGTTCCTACCGTACGCCCCCCCCCCCCACCAAGTAACCTACATGGCCCCTCCCTTACCCCTTACTGTATCCACAAAACACAACACTACCCATAAACATCTACTTTACAAATCAACAAACGTCCCTACTGTCTTCCCCGTTCCTCCCATAAACCAAATTCGTCTTCTCTCCCTCCTAACCAATCAAATTTGCCATTTTCAACTCTCATCAAAATTTGCCATCTCCAACTCAACATCATAATTTGCTATCACCAATTCATCATCAGTCCCTCCTAGGGAGGGAGAGATGGAATCACCCGAATGTCTCATCCACGTCGTGATGCGTCTCACCAATCCACAGCAATCTCATTTCCTGCAACAAAACAAAGAAAACACAGGTGTGGAGTCATCATCATCACCACAGGTAAGTGGCTGCGTATGGTGCGACAGGTTCATCAATCCTAACTGTTTCCTAAATGACTTTAACAACTTTACACTACCCGGGGTCTTTCTCCGGCCAAACCATTGGCCCTCTTACACTATGGGTTCTAAAAACCAATTCCCATTGGCCAAACTGTGGTGCTTTTCAATTTGGGGTCTCACTCCCCCGATTCATCTCCCGGTGCCCTTGCACAATTTCTGGGCTGTGGCGTGTACCTCTCCCAGCGGGTCTACCCACCTGCACACCTCCACCACTGCAGTTGCCTCCGAGCTTACCTGCTCCTTACCCTAACCTAACTACCTGGGGAAGGCCCTCTGGCGCTCTCCCCACTCGGTGCCCTCTCTGGCACTGGGCTGCCCGATCCACACCCGGGATCCTCAGGCACCCACTTACAACTACCGGCTCCCAGAGCCCACCTGCGGCCTCACCTGGACGACATCCTCACAGTGGTGGAGTGCCCAACCAACTACACACACTAACAGGCTACACGCCCAGCCATTTCCACGACACTAATGCACCCATCCACAACACCATTCTGCAACCGCACCACAAATGCCAATATCCAACCACAATTTACCTGTACCCTCTACCTAACACTTACACTACCCGCCCCGGGTACTCGTGAAAGGGGTCCACTCTTCCCCCATCCACACCTTCGCACCATGCACACCACTCCGTACCACTTACTCCAACCCTCTCCACACACCTGTACTTGCACACCTGTGCTCTCACACCTGGTGCCACCTGCACCCTTCTCTCCCCAAGCGCATTTGCGCTGATCCACACACTCACTACTCATACACTGCTCCACACACCTGTCCAGTTGCACACCTGTGCAATCACACCTGTTCAATTCTCACACACACGGCATCATCTCAGCTAACTACTCCCTTCTGAAACTTGCGCTTCCCAGTCGTCCCTTTAAACTATTGCGCTCCCACGTCATTATCATCCATACTAATCTACCTGCGTCCCCACTACAGGTCTCAGTCACTAACTAAACTTAACGTCACCTAATGTCAATCTCTTCTAGATCCCTACAATATAACCTAACCCACCCGGGCTAGTTTTCACTGCCATACACCCCATAAGCTATTGCTCCTTTGCCCCCATGGGAAGGGTGGCAAGGATGCCAGCCTTACCCACCGGGCCCATTGCTCACTACCAATTTTGCACATCAAATTTCAATAAATCAAAAATTTGCCAATCACTGCCCATCATCTGCCAATCACTACTGCCAATCCTTTGCCAATCATCAAATTTTGTTTTTCTCTAATTTTGGGTCCAAAACACTAACCTCATCACCCAGTCTACTCACTAATGCCTCTCGGTGCGCCAATTCCTGTCCAAAGCCCGGCTTCGTAAAGCCAAGCCATGAATGCGGGTTGTTCTGTGCCAGCGGCTGGATACGTCCGGCACTCGGTGCAGGGACGGGGGCTTACCCGGGCCGAGATCCCACGCACCATCTCGGCGTGGAGCCATCCAATGTCCCGATCTCGACCTGCCGGAATGCCTCAACAAAAAGTGGTCGCCATGACGACTCTTTCTATCGGGCCGCCCGCTCCGCCTAGTGGAGCACGGACGCGGCCGTTCAAAGCGAGGCCCAGCACGCACCGAGGGCCCGATTCGGCTATAAGTCGTTCTAAACTCTACCCCGTCTAACGTCGATGCTTCACCTGAACGCTTACACCCCGCAGCCCGTTCCTTGCTCACACATCCAGCCGTGCCCATGCTCCTCGTACCTTTCCTTACACACCCAGGTACACCCATTCCACTCACAGCCTTGGTCACACACCTGACCACCGAACACTTTGGCACACATTCGTTGCTCGCACACCTCACCAATACACCGCTTCGCGCCCCCTCCTCGGTCACCTCCTCTGTGACAATCACAGGTGTGCCCTCATTCGCACACCCAACCACGTGCCTCACCACCAACTCCAGCGTGCATTCCCACTCACGCTCTACCATTCCAGGTGTGCATCCTTCCATCCCAGGTGTACATCCTCGCTCACCTGTCACAACCAACTCACTCTCCTTGTCACTCTCAATACTCTCACCTCCATTCTTGACAGCGCACTCACCCTTACTCTTGACAGCGCACTCTTTCCTCGTGCACCTGTCCGTCACACACCTTTCTCGCGCACACTCTCCCGTTACACCCTCTGTAACACTCACCACAGGTGGACACTCTTCCTTACTTCTGACAGCGCACTCTTTCCTCATGCACCTGTCCGTCACACACCTTTCTCGCGCACACTCTCCCGTTACACCCTCTGTAACACTTACCACACCGCGCTTCCATGTGCTCCCTCGCACACTCGCTACGACCGACTCACTCTTGCCAGCACCCTCACTCCTCGGCGTGCACTTTTTCCTCACACACCCCAGAGTCGGACTTTCTCGCACACCTCCTTTTTCGCACACCAGACCTGTCGCACACTTCACCAACGGCCTCTCACGAACACCCGGGTCCATCTCGACCCCCAAGCTTCTTAAATCACCTGGCGCATCATACGCACGACCATATTGGTCACCACTTACACCGGGTCCTCTTCCTCTTCGCTTCTCCTCCATCACCTGCGAATCCCTCATCCGGTTAATGAGCACATCATCACGATCCAAACACAGACTTTGGACCAATTCTTTTATCTCCTCTTTTATCTCTTTCTTATCCCCTCTCCGTCGCTTCTTAATTTCGCTCACCCCTTCTTCCACTTCTTCTAATTTCTGCTTCACCTCTTTTATTCCCCGGTACGTCTCCTCAAGCTCGTCCTCCAAGGCTACCTTGACCGTTTCCATGTGCGTCCTCACCTGCCGGTCCTTCGTCTCCATTACCTCTATCACCTCGTCCAGCCTCGTTGTCAGTCCCTCACGTACCATCTGACATTCCCTCTTCGTCGCTATCAAGTCATCTTTTAGTTCTTTCTGTGTCGCTTTCAACCCTCCTAATACCGCAGTGTTCCTTTGAACCTGCTCCGTTACTTCTTTTTGTCCCTCCGTCAGCTGCTCCACCTCCTTCGTCAGGTCCTCTATGCCCCCTTGTAACTTTACAGTCCCCTTTCTCACCTCCTTCTCCATGTGCTCCTCACAGTGCCTCACCTCCTCGCGCACTCCTCCGACCTCCTCACTCACTCCTCTTCTGATCTCCTCTCCCATCACTTGCATCTCCTGCCCAGATGCCACCCTCATCTGCTCCATTTCCTCCCTGTGAGCATCCAGTTTAGTTTCTACCCCCATTCTGACCCCCTCTATCTGCTGCCCCATTTGTTTAACTTCCCTTTCCGCTTGGTCCCTCATGTCCCTCAATTTGCCTTCCATGGTGTTTTCTAACCCCTCTAACCCTTTTTGCATCCCTTCCATTTGATTCTCTTGAGCGGCCATTCTGTTTTCTACCCCCGTTAATCCCTCCTGTATTTCCCCTAATCTATTGTCCAATTTCCCAAATTTCTCGTCTAATCCCTTAAAATTATTGTCTAACCCCTCACTGGTACCCCTCGCTTCGTCCCTCATTACCCCCATTTGGTTTCCCATTACCCCCAATTGCTCACTCCGAGCCCTCGCTTCGTCCCTCATTACCCCCATTTGGCCCTCCAATCGCTCACTATTAGCCCTCATTTGCTCACTATTCTGGGCCATAAGGGCCTTCATTTGTAGAAAAAAAAGGTTCAAATCCACCAGGGGCGCTGCCACGGTCGCGGGCGTGGACGCCGTGGCCATCTGCGAGGCGCCATTTTGCGCGCCGCTACTTCGTGCGTGACGGCGCTATTTTGCGAACCTGCTACCCTCACTGCTTCGCTCTCCTCGCGTCCCTCAATTTGGTCCTGGACCGACCCTGCCTCACTCTCCACTACCGGACCCCAGCCGACTTGGTCTGCCATAGCGCGACTTTCAAAATTCGGGCTTTTATTTCCGTATAACAAAATCAAATTTCGCCGTTATAATTTCGTCGAGCGCAGTAAACGCGCTCCGGATCGATTCTACCTCCCAAAGTTTGGGCCTAATAAATTTAGTCCCGGGTCCGAATTCCACTCCTCGACACCAATTGTTACAGACGCGGTTGTGGATGTTAGTTTACCGAGCGGTTTGGTATGACCACGTCTGCACAGTTTACCCGATTATGCTCGAACGTTGACGAGTCGCGCTACGCTAGATCAATGAAGGAAAAGGACACAACGGCTGGGACTAAAATGACACGACACCAAGGGTTCAGTTCTCAAGACCTCCGGAGGAGGTTATATTAAGGCGGAAGGTTAGATTACAACTACAAGAGGGACATCATAGAAAGACAGGCACTTAGACACACTTATATTAACCCCAACAGACGACAGATAAACGGGACAAGGCTGACTCACACGGGGATTGATGGCAAGGAAAGGCGGGTAGCGATGGCTCCAGGTGCACCTGGGCTCAGGGCAGAATCGACCCGGTTCGGTCCGGTCCAAAGATGCGGGGAGGTATCGTCGCGCTGGGGGTGGCGGTGGCTTCCTCTGCTCTCCGTAGTTCAGGCGCATCTGACGTCACGTCCGGTGAGTCGCTTCGTATATCCGGCGGGGAGTGACACGCCCTCGGCTTGTTAGCTCCGCCCCAGATGGAATCGGTCCGTTGCTTGTCATTGGGTGCGGGGGTTACCGGCTCCGCCCTTGACGAGGGGCCGACAGGCAGCCCCTTCGTGGTAACCCCGCCGGCGCACATGGGTAATGGCGGCTAACCAAACCGGACTGAGGACGCCCACTCCCCGCGCCGTCGCCGCGCCGCCCCCCTCTGCTGTTGTAGTTGTTGTTGTAGTTGTTGTTGTAGTTGTTGTTGTAGTTGTTGTTTGGGGAAGAAGATGGGAGGAGGTATGGGAAGGTCCTAAACTCACTACTGGTGCCATATAATCACATTCTGGTGCAACGAAGAGTCAGAATTAATGGAAACGAGTCCTTAACTGACATAGACTAAGAATAACTAGCAAGATGTCCGAAAGTTGTCTACGTGAGATGCGGTGGACCTGGGCACGACATTTAATGGGGGAAAAAGGGGAAGGTCGGTTCTACAGAGTGTTATTTACAGGCAATGGGACTAGGGAATGGGGGATTGGGGATAGTTGGGGAGTATTGGGGAAATAGGGGAATATTCACAAGCGGATATGGAGGCCAAATTCCATATTCGCAACAATATATATATATATATATATACATATATATATATATATATATATATATATATATATATATATATATATATATATATATATATATATATATATATATATATATATATATATATATATATATATATATACTGTATATATATATATATATGTATATATATACAGTATATGTATGTATGTATATATATATATATGTATATATATAGACGGCATTTAATATGGAATAATTTTTTTGTGGGGGTGAACTTACTTTTCAAGATGTCTTAGAACCAGAAGTTCATTGGAATTATGTTGAAATGATTCTAGATTTTGTTAATGTGACCTTTAAAAGAAACAAAAACCACATTTGACATTTCGAAACAAATAAATTGATCCTTGAAAGTGATGTAAACTGATATCGAACTCAATTCATGGACAGTACTGTGATAAACTTCTGTACGTTTTCCAGAAGTATCTCTTTATTTTGCACATTAGCCAAATTTTTTTTTAACAAAAACAAAAGTTAAATTACGACTGCGATTACGGACAGTATAATTACAGTTCAGTACTTCGTGTAACCCCCACGAGCATTCAGGAGAGCACGTACACGTTGAGGCATGCTGTTCACGAGATTTGCCAAGGTTTGGACAGGAATCGCTTGCCATGCAGTGAAAATAGCCTGCTGCAATTCACGCACAGAGGTCGGCTGCTGGTCCAAGTGGTCGATTTGACACGTTAATTCTGCCCACAAGTTCTCTATCGGATTCATATCCGGGGACATGGCAGGCCACTCCATATGCTCTCCACCACGGTCAGCAAGAAAGTGTTGGATCATGCGAGCACGATGAGGCATTGTCATCTTGGAAGACAAAGTTTCCTCGAAAGGCTGCACGAGCAAATGGAAGCAATGTTTCTTCCAGAAAGGCCCTGTACTTTAACTGGTTCAGGTTTCCATTCAGAACAACCAGGTCAGTTTTCCCTCCTGCATGAAAAGCAGCCCAAACGGTCACCCCACCACATCCAGCTTGGACTCTTGGCACTATACAATCTTTGTTGTAGGTTTCATGCACTTGTCTGCGCACTCGGACGCGGCCATCTTGACGATAGACCAGAAATCTAGACTCGTCACTGAAGATCACGTGATTCCAGTGTCCTGGCTGCCATTGATGGTGCTCTCTGGCCCACTGCAATCGGCGCTGGCGGTGTTGTCTGGTCAGGCGTGGCTTTCTCAGGGGATGCCTGGCACGATAGCCTGCTTGAACCAGTCGTTGGTTGACTAGCCTTCTGGATACAGGCACATTTGTTAGTTGCTGCCACTCAGCCCGAAGCCGATTAGCTGACTTGGTACGGCCATTGCGGACTAACTGGTGCAGCTGGCGATCATCCCTCCTTGTGCTTCTGCGGGGACGTCCTGGCCTCGGTATTGGAGTAGGGACACCCCTCTGAGCATTTCGTTTCAGGATCTTTGACACCTGACCTTGAGTGATGCCATACTGCCGAGCAATAGCACGCTGTTTCATGCCGTAATTTCGTAAAGCCACCACTCCATGACAAACAGCATTGTTGAGTTGACGGACCATCTCCAGAGGAAGCGGCAATAACTTTTGGAGACGTGCAGCAGTTGTTTTCCACTAATACAGAACGCAACAACCCTTGTGTACCCAACTGTGAAGCCAATCATCAAATGCACCTGTCCGTACATTTTGCCACGCCACCTGTGATATAATCCTGTTGTTGACTTCTAGCTGCGACAGACAATCAGTGACATGGTTCTTTTAACAAATAAATCACCAAAGTGTAAAAGAAACTCACCAGATTGATATACTGAGTTAAGAAAGTAAACCCAAGTGAAGAAAAAAAATATAATCCATATTAAATGCCAAGTCTGTATATGCCCACTGGTTGTACATGATTATACATCTCACGGTCCTGGAAAACGTGGGATAGGAATAATGTATAGGAATACTGTCGTGGGTGGGACTTGTAGTACCCTTTCCCACTTGGAGGTGGCGCTACAGGACACACATTTACATGGAGAATTGTCGCCCCCTCCCCTCCAACCCTCCCTCCCCCCAAGACCACCAGCAAAGTTAAAAACACCCCTTTGCACTAAGCGGCGTCATGGTGATCCTAGTCTGGATATAATCGGCCCAAAACTGTAGGAGGAGTAGGTGCCAAACAAACACACACTGGTCCATGAATTACAGTGTGGATTATCATTCACGTACTTTTACATGCTGTATTACACACACACACACACACACACACACACACACACACACACACACACACACACACACACCATGATTATACACACTAACAGAGGTGGATACTTTGGGACCTGGTGGGTCTCCATTCCACCTTCTAAAATCCACATATGGGGATTACAACCAACATACACAATGGCAGCAGGGGGAGCCGGCGCACTTTGCCACCTCCCTCTCACCTGGGATGGAAAGGACTGAGGCCGTGTCATACCCAACGGTTTCGATGGAAGCAAAGACCGAGCCAAAAATGGCAGCTTCGATGGGGACCCATTATCACACCGTTCAACATGCGTTTCTTTTTTAATGTGGCCTGGTCTTCCAATTTGGCAGGACTTGTTGCCCCCATGTTGCCAGGAGCGAAGGCCCAAGGGTTTTTTGTTTGTTTCTTTTGTTTTTTGGATATAAGATCGAGGCTCGTGTAAGAGCTAACATTAATCACACAAAAAAAAAACGGACACATAAAACATATGATAAAGGGAGCGGGAGACAAGATGGGGAGAGATAGGGGAAACACAAGTACAACAGTAGAGAACAGGGACAACGGGAGATCTGTAGGAGGGAGAGGGCTTGGGGGGAGGGGTATAAAACACATGGACACTGCTAGGACTTCCAGGAAAGAACTCGGTATTTCAAAAAAGTGGATCTGGGGTGAATTAACGGGGGTAGAAAAGATCAAGGTTTTGGATGGGAGAAGATAAGAGATGGTGGTTTGGCGACTCCCTCAGAATGAGAGAGGCTAAGTTCCATGGGATTGAATACAACAACTTTGATTTAGGGTTTTGGAAGGAGGAGGGGGGGGGGGGTAAGGACTAAGTCCTACGTTACATTGTGTGGATGTTTCGTGGGTCCTTGCTCGTGTTTAAATGAAGATAAATAGCTGTGATTTAAAAAAATATATATATAAATCATGCGGTGAGCTGTTTAGCCAGTTTAACAGTCATATTGCAGGTGCTTGGCATTTCTGATGTCGTTGCAGTGACAGGGAATGCATTAGCAATCTTTCACAAACTAGAGCATCCTTTTTGGACACTGGAGTGAGTTATTAAGCAAAGTCCCAATGGACATCGCAGAAGGTTCTCTTGAGAGATACCAAGGTGGGGTTGTGGAAGTGGAGATATAAATTGAAAGTTACGTGTAGGAAGTACCTTGAATACCATTTGACATCTTATGAAGAAGGACCAGATGCCAAACCCCCACAAATGGATCCCATAGAGATTTTCTGGAGGATCATTAGTGAATTCGAAGGTGCGTCATTATGATCCAGATAAATAGGTAATTTCGGAAGGTAAGTGAAATAACGTTTTCGTAACGTTTTTTTTACAACTTTATATGAATAGATGGTGTATTCCCTTCATATGTGAATGATGTTGCAGAAAAGTTTTACAAAAACGTGATTTCAACGTTGTAGGAAAATGTCACCTGAACTACCTTTTGTTTGTATAAATCCACATTTTAAAGCAAAATCTCCCTGCTAACATTTAAACGTTGCCACAATGTTGCAGTTTTAATGTTACCAGGATTTATCATAAAGTTGTGTTGAAACATTTTCACAACGTTGTGGCAACATTCAGACATCTGTCATAAGAAGAGTTCCTTTACAATGAACTTCAATGCAGGTACAGACACCTAGACACCTCGGTTTTCTTTTTGACATCTAGTTTGTACTTTTTACACGTTTATGTATAAACATTCAACTCTGTACTTTCAGTCAGATTCAAACCAACAACCTTTCAGACTCTGAGCAAACGCTCGAAGCATTACGTACAACACCTGATACACTAACTGTGGGTAAATCAAAAAACTAAAGTCACTTAATTCACAAAACGTTTAAAAACGTTCTATGAACAGTCAAACAATCACGTTGTAAAGATGTTTTATCCACTTTTGGCCAATAATTTGGTCAGGTACCTTTTGCTGAAAACCTTCTTTTTTTTTTTTTGTATGCAAGATCGAGGCTCGCGTAAGAGCTAACATTAATCACAAAATCACAAAATCCTTGGCACACCTGAGCTCCTCACCACATACAAGGCTTTCATCCGCAGCTCAATGGAATACTGCTCTCCCCTCCGGGCTGGTGCTCCTGCCTCACACCTGGCTCGGCTTCACGCTGTTGAAACCAAAGCTTTCAGAATCATTGGAATATCCTGGATGAAGCTGATTGTGAGGGCCTTTCACGCAAGGCATGTTGGTGGTCTTTCTGTCTTCTACCGACTCCTCTCCGGCCTTGCACCCCCAGCTCTCTCTGTGCTCTGTCCCCCAAATATTCCTACAGGTCGCACAAGATCTGCCAGCAACCCTCTCATGGTTAAACTGCCAAAATCAAGACTCTCTGCTCACCTTCACTCCTTCATTCCTCTTTTCTCCCGCCTCTGGAACAAATCCCTCACTCTCTTCAATCCCACTCCTCCCTCCAGGTCTTTAAAACAGCTGTTCACCACCATCTCTTATCTTCCCCCATCCAAAACCTTGATCTTTTCTACCCCTTGCTAATTTCACTTTTTTGAAATACCAACTTCTTTCCTGGAAGTACTTGCAGTGTCCATGTGTATGATACCTCTCCCACTCCTCCCCGCACCCACCTTCCCATGCCTCCACCACCCAAGCTTCCTCCACCCAAGCCCTCTCCCTCCCACAGATCTCCTGATGTCCTTGTTCTCTGCTGTTGCACTTGTGTGCTTCCCCCTCTCTCCCCATCTTGTCTCCCACTCCCCTTATTATATGTTTTATGTGTCCTCGCCGCCAGACTCGCTCACGTCCCTCCCTCCTCATCCCCCTCCCCCCTCCCTTCTCTCCCCCTCCCCTCCCGTCACCCCTTCCCCCTCCCCCCTCCTCTCCCATCCCCTTCCCCCTCCCTCCCCTCCCTCCCCCCTCCCCACCCGTCCCTTTCCCCCCATCCCCTCCCCTTCCACCCTCCTTCCTCCCCTTTCTCCCCTCCCTCTCCCCTTCCCCCTCCTTCCCCCTCTGCCCCCTTCCCCTCCTCCCACCCATCCCCCTCTCCTTCCCTCCTCCTCCCTCCCCCCCTTCCCCTCCCCCTCCCCCCCTTCCCCTCCCCCTCCCCTCCCCTCCCTTCCCCTCTCCCCCCTTCCCCTCCCCCTCCCCTCCTCCCCCGCCCGGCAACGCCGGGTACTTCTGCTAGTACACTATTAAAGTACAACGTTGTCAAAACGTTATTTCTAGCATTATCTGATTACAATTTCCCAACAACGTTGCGATTCCTCGGGAAGTGCTTACAATACGAATGCTGGGTAATGTGAGCAAAGGTCAACGGTCCGAGTTATTGCAGACACTTTTCAAGTCAGTTGAAGATTTAAAAAAAAAACTACTTTGTGGATCCGGATCTTCACCAAACTTCAATCGATTCTTCCTTGTCACACACACAACCTGTCCAGCAAGTTTCGTCCAAATCCATCCGTAACTTTTTGAGATATCCTGCTATGTATCGTTTTTGTCCCTATCTCCCAATGGTAAAGAATCACTTTAAAAATTCTAGTAGCCGGATCCGAATCCGGATCTTCACGAAAATCTAATCATTACGTCCTTGTGACATACGCTGCATGTCTGCCAAATTTCGTCCGAATCCATCCACAACTTTTGAGATATTTTGTTCACAAACTGACAGACAAACAGACAGACATGGGTGAAAACATAACCTCCATCCACCTTTGTTGGCAGAGCTAATGAAGCATGAGGTTGACTAGTTGTTTGTAAGAAGAAGATGATATCAGATGTTTGAACTTCTCATTTTCCTTCTCCCAAGATAATGAGAAACAGATTCTCCCTGCCCTTTCCGCAAAGCCATGATATTTGGAGTTTCCCATTGGATTCGACATCACGAGGAACCGCCACGTGGACAGGTTCCCTTGTACCTGTTGCTTTTGTGAACGGTTGGTGTGGATTGGGTTATTAATCCCGGAAGAATGTGATGTGTCCACTTCCTGTGTGAAAACTGTCTGCCCATATTAGGCATAATTGTCTCGAGGCAATGATAACGGTGTCTAATGTTTCATTTTTGGTTTTGGTTTTCCTTCAATATCAGGACCATTAGATGCATTTCTAAAGCGATTTCCACTCCACCGAGTAGAAACAACACAGTGACAGTATTGTATACAATATAACAGTATTGTATGCAATATAACAGTATTGTATGCAATATAACAGTATTGTATGCAATATAACAGTATTGTATGCAATATAACAGTATTGTATGCAATATAACAGTATTGTATGCAATATAACAGTATTGTGTGCAATATAACAGTATTGTATACAATATAACAGTATTGTATGCAATATAACAGTATTGTATACAATATAACAGTATTGTATGCAATATAACAGTATTGTATGCAATATAACAGTATTGTATGCAATATAACAGTATTGTATGCAATATAACAGTATTGTATGCAATATAACAGTATTGTATGCAATATAACAGTATTGTATGCAATATAACAGTATTGTATGCAATATAACAGTATTGTATGCAATATAACAGTATTGTATGCAATATAACAGTATTGTATGCAATATAACAGTATTGTATGCAATATAACAGTATTGTATGCAATATAACAGTATTGTATGCAATATAACAGTATTGTATGCAATATAACAGTATTGTATGCAATATAACAGTATTGATTGCAATATAACAGTATTGTATGCAATATAACAGTATTGTATGCAATATAACAGTATTGTATACAATATAACAGTATTGTATGCAATATAACAGTATTGTATGCAATATAACAGTATTGTATGCAATATAACAGTATTGTATACAATATAACAGTATTGTATGCAATATAACAGTATTGTATGCAATATAACAGTATTGTATGCAATATAACACTATTGTATACAATATAACAGTATTGTATGCAATATAACAGTATTGTATGCAATATAACAGTATTGTATGCAATATAACAGTATTGTATCCAATATAACAGTATTGTATACAATATAACAGTATTGTATACAATATAACAGTATTGTATGCAATATAACAGTATTGTATGCAATATAACAGTATTGTATGCAATATAACAGTATTGTATGCAATATAACAGTATTGTATGCAATATAACAGTATTGTATGCAATATAACAGTATTGTATGCAATATAACAGTATTGTATACAATATAACAGTATTGTATACAATATAACAGTATTGTATGCAATATAACAGTGTGATGAAATCGTCATCCAAGTTACGACACTGATGTTATTCTCCTCATGGCCGCTACGCGACACCTTCGCGGCTCTTATATATAAGAGACTGCCTTTCAGCGCAGACAGGAGATGTACATCCATTAATACCATGTAACTCGATAGCTCCTCTGGGCTTCCATAGAAAGGTAACGATTCTGCTATATATATATATCATAAGCTCATTTATGATTATACCACCTGTACGCACCTGTATTCACCTGTAATATTAATACAATGTTTATTGGTTTCTCTCTAGATGCTGTTGAGAACGAATTTCGATTAAACCTACCTTTTGGGTCGATGTTGTATCTTGATTTTACAACACTTAATCGAAATTCCTCTCCTGACATCGCTCGGAATCAAGACAATGCCCACGCTCCTGCAATGCTCGCCTCGGAGAAGAATGCCCAGCGGAGGACCCGTCGAGCTAGCTCCAGCGACGGAGCTCCGACTACTCTCGCCACCGGTCTGCCTCAAAAGGGCCGGATGCGATGGGGACCTCGCAAGCCTTTTGCGGGACCGCGTCGTCAAAACGCAAACTGCTCTCCTGAGGCCCGAACGCCGGAGCAGGCATGACGGACTCCGGCAAGGCGCCTGCTGAAGGGGGCCACTGGGAAATGTCCTGGGCCGCAACCCCGAACAACGGACCCGCTTGGAGCCGAAGGTACGAATCTAGCCTCGGTTGCTCGAAACGCTAACGGCTCCGTCTGAGAGAATCATCCTAGGTTTGCGTGCCTCGGCCCGAGATGAGATTCCGACGCGAGTGATCACGACTCCCATGTCGGCCATGCCTCCACACGGCCGGCACACTCCGACCACTCGCTGCTCAGTGGAATCGCCTCCTCCGCGCGAATCGCGCACTGCTCGTCGGAATCACGCCGTGCCTCTCACGACCGGCTCACTCCGACCACTCGCTACTCGGTGGAACCATCTCCTCCGCGCGAATCGCGCACTGCTCGTCGGAATCACGCCGTGCCTCTCACGACCGGCTCACTCCGACCACTCGCTACTCGGTGGAACCATCTCCTCCGCGCGAATCGCGCACTGCTCGTCGGAATCACGCCGTGCCTCTCACGACCGGCTCACTCCGACCACTCGCTACTCGGTGGAACCATCTCCTCCGCGCGAATCGCGCACTGCTCATCGGAATCACGCCGTGCCTCTCACGACCGGCTCACTCCGACCACTCGCTACTCGGTGGAACCATCTCCTCCGCGCGAATCGCGCACTGCTCGTCGGAATCACGCCGTGCCTCTCACGACCGGCTCACTCCGACCACTCGCTACTCGGTGGAACCATCTCCTCCGCGCGAATCGCGCACTGCTCGTCGGAATCACGCCGTGCCTCACACGGCCGGCTCACTCCGGCTGCTCGGTGGAATCACCTCCTCCACGCGAATCGTCGTGCACTGCACCCATCGCGTGCTAATACTCTGCGAGGCCCACGATTCCATTCTAATTCCGATCGCTGCTCGGAATCACCTCCTACGCGAAGCCACACGTGGCACCCATCACGGGCACTCTCTGCGACGCCGGCGATTCCTATCGCTGCTCGTCGGAACCCCTCTTACGCGCGAATCACGCGCCGCACCATCGCTGGATGGAATCCCTACTATGCACGACGCGCCAGTTGCGCGCGCCGCATCTTCGCTGGATGGACCCCTTCGCATGCGATTCCTCTCGCAGGCCCTACTCTGTGAGGCCGGCGATTCTGATCGCGGCCGTCGAAATCCCACCTACATGAGGCTACTCAACGAGGCCGGCGAACTCCGCTGCCCGGAATCGCCTCAATGGAGGCACGCTTGGCACCATGCGAGGACTCGTCGCAGCACGGATGAGTTTCTAAGGACGTCGAGCGGGACCTTCATAGCCTTCCACGACACTCGGGCTTATGCTTATGACAGATGATCGTATACCATGTGTATTCTATAAGATGATCGTTCTTCTTCGTCCTTTGTTTTACCTGATTTGTTGTTCCCGATCTTCAAACGGCGTATTCGTTAAACACCTGCGACCATTGTACACCGACTGCTTTCATTCCTTTTTCCACACCCCGCGTTTCACCCAATTAATTTAATTTGATAAACTGTTGGATTGAATTAATGTGGTGTTGATGTAGAGCAGGCTTGACGGACCAAATGGCCTCCTCTTCATCCTTCATGCTCAATTCACCTTAAACGAGACGCTACTTCAGGGCGTGATATGTATTCGCTCCTTTGACCCGACAGCAAACCAAACGAGACGCTACTTTAGGTTGTGCAGTCTATCGCTGCCAAGCATGCTCGCCCTCTCGACTCGGCGTGCTCGCCCCTCGACTCGGCGGGCTCACCCTCTCGACTCGGCGAAGCCGCACTGGTTCAACGGGCCGAGCTCAACTTTCGGTTTCCCTCGTACGCGGTGCGCCCTAGATAATACTTTTCGCTCATCGGCCGGGTTCGTATTCCGTATACCGATCACGAGCCCGCTCGAATGCTGCTGCCCAATGGACGCGAGACTTTAGATTTCGGAGTGCTACTTTACTCCATCTGGGGATACCGCTCGAACCAATCGATGACGTCATCGACTGAATCACGCGTTTGCTTTACAGCGTCATTAACGTAATTGCGTGCTTCCTCTCATCGGGGATTCGTTTACATTTCCATGTACCTTGGTAAACTACGTACCAAATGTCCTTTACGTAAACGACGTAAACTACGTATCGCGGCGCTACCTCAAGGTCGCGCGCCCACGCCGTTTAGGGAGTACACGGTGACCTCGTGAAATGGTGACATTGAGCGTCGCGCCCGACTCCCTTGTCACCTGCGCAGGTAACGGGGGCACCGTACTGCCTGCTCGCCCTTGACTCTGGGCTTGTTGTTTATCGGCCAGAGTTCTTGGCTCGTATCCACGCACATTTCGAGACTGCGAGACGCCTCGTCTGATTCCATTTTCCCTCTGCCCCAGACTGACTGTGGCTCAGACTGACCCGGACTGTGAAGGTCGTCTGACTTCGGTATGCAGACACCTCGTCTGATTCCATTTTCCCTCTGCCCCAGACTGACTGTGGCTCCGACTGACCCAGACTGTGAAGGTCGTCTGACTTTGGTATGCAGCGCGCTGCTGCCACCTCGGTGGGGGGGGGGGGGGGGGGGGTGGGATCCCTGGAGGTTATTGTTGCTCCCTGGAGGTTATTGTTGCTCCCCGGATCCCTGGCGGAGGATTGCCTTGCGATGTAATGTGTTGCCTTGCGATCCGGGGGGGGATCCCTGGAGGTTATTGTTGCTCCCCCGGATGCTGTCCGGTATACCGCCTCCCACCTCGCCCCTCGTGGGGACCCAGGATGACGTCCATGGATGATGGATGTCTTTGTGTCTTTGTGTCTTGTGTCCTTGCATGGATGGACAGTCCATCCGGGGCGATGGGTGTCTTTGGGTCTCTGCGTCTTTGCGTCCGTGGCTGGTCGTGTGGCGATCCGTGCTATGCAATGGAGGCGTTGAATGGATGGATCGGTCGGACATCCGTGGATGGTTTGTCCAGCCGGGACTCTCTCTCGGTTTGTGCATGGGACAATTCAATTCGCGAGAATTTGACCGATGTCTTTGTCTATCTGGACAATCTTACGGTTTGTGGGTATGACCAGGAGCATCACGACGCTGATCTGAAACGCTTCCTCGAGGTCGCGCGGAAATATCGCTTAACCATGAATGCGGCGAAGTGTCAATACTCTCTACGCACGGTAGACTTTTTGGGGTACACCGTGACCCATGGCTCCGTCTCTCCGGATAAGGAGCATCTGCGCCCTTTGCTCGATATGGCTCCGCCTAGCGATGTATGCATCGCGGAGGTTCTGCACGCTCCGCTGCGGAGGCGCGTTCCGGACGTTTTGTGCGTCGTCGTAATCAGTCATGCCGGTCGTTCGGGCAGCCTACGGAGGGCACCCGTGGCAAACGTTTTGCTTGAAACTATTCGCCGGAGCTCGAGTCTCGTGATTTCAACACAGGGGGACTCCGGGGTATCGCGTAACTCTCGTTATGGCTCTCGTCGGTTCTCTCCCTCGGCAATTCCATGACATGGATCGTATGTGGATCGACCATGTACCCTTGGGAGCCAAGGCAGGTACAGACTTACTGTAATTGACTTACACTGTCATGGCCTCCTGTCATGTAATCTTACTTACTGTTACAGCTTACTGTAAAGAGGCTTACTGATTTACACATCTTCCACATCGACACATCTTCCTGTAATGTGTTGCCTTGCGACGAATGGACATTCGCTCTTCGACAAGGCACACCTTATGTAATGAGTTGCATATCGCAAAGGTACACCTTATCCATCTAGCTACTGTGCCGACTACCCCACTGTTCAACGAGGTACAAATTATCTAATCTAGCTACTGTGCCGACTACCCCACTGTAAGACTACTGCTACCCACGGGCTCATCGTCTTCTCCCTGGGATGAACACTGCTTGCTCGGTCCGATATCTTCTTGATTGGGATTTCCTCCTCGATACATCTATATCTGGGGATTGATTGCTAACCAGGCTAACAGGTTGGAATGCAGTAACCCTGCCATCGGGATTGATGGCCCCTGGACGTTCGACTGGCAGTAACATCCTTCCGATGTATTTCGTTCTTTGCATTCCTATGTATCCCTCTGCTGAATTATCAGTATGTGTCTGCTGTTCATTACCGCCTAGTTAAGATCTAAGCGCGGGGAGAATGTGATGAAATCGTCATCCAAGTTACGACACTGATGTTATTCTCCTCATGGCCGCTACGCGACACCTTCGCGGCTCTTATATATAAGAGACTGCCTTTCAGCGCAGACAGGAGATGTACATCCATTAATACCATGTAACTCGATAGCTCCTCTGGGCTTCCATAGAAAGGTAACGATTCTGCTATATATATATCATAAGCTCATTTATGATTATACCACCTGTACGCACCTGTATTCACCTGTAATATTAATACAATGTTTATTGGTTTCTCTCTAGATGCTGTTGAGAACGAATTTCGATTAAACCTACCTTTTGGGTCGATGTTGTATCTTGATTTTACAACAAACAGTATTGTATACAATATAACAGTATTGTATACAATATAACAGTATTGTATACAATATAACAGTATTGTATACAATATAACTGTATTGTATGCAATATAACAGTATTGTATGCAATATAACAGTATTGTATGCAATATAACAGTATTGTATACAATATAACAGTATTGTATGCAATATAACAGTATTGTATGCAATATAACAGTATTGTATGCAATATAACAGTATTGTATGCAATATAACAGTATTGTATGCAATATAACAGTATTGTATGCAATATAACAGTATTGTATACAATATAACAGTATTGTATACAATATAACAGTATTGTATGCAATATAACAGTATTGTATGCAATATAACAGTATTGTATACAATATAACAGTATTGTATACAATATAACAGTATTGTATGCAATATAACAGTATTGTATGCAATATAACAGTATTGTATGCAATATAACAGTATTGTATGCAATATAACAGTATTGTATGCAATATAACAGTATTGTATGCAATATAACAGTATTGTATGCAATATAACAGTATTGTATGCAATATAACAGTATTGTATGCAATATAACAGTATTGTATGCAATATAACAGTATTGTATGCAATATAACAGTACTAGCGGGGTCACCCGTGGGAATCCCACGGGCATGGATGTGTGTGACATTTCGACATATTGAGTTATATGCTGCACATTCATTTTTACAAAATGGTTACTGGCAAGTCATCAGATCCAGAAATGGTGTGAATTTAGTTATTTCACATAATATGTGACCCCTCACTCCTCTCCACCTGACACTCTCCTGTCTCCACCTGACACTCTCCTGTCTCCACCTGACACTCTCCTCTCTCCACCTAGCACTCCTCTCCTCTCCAAACCCTCACATCCCTCTCCTTTCCAATCCCTCACCTCTCCAATCCCTCACACTCCTCTCCTCTCCAATCCTTCACACGCCTCTCCAATCGCGCCTCACACTCCTCTCCAATCGCGCCTCACACTCCTCTCCAATCGCGCCTCACACTCCTCTCCAATCGTGCCTCACACTCCTCTCCAATCGTGCCTCACACTCCCCTCCAATCACTCCTCTCCAATCGTGCCTCACACTCCTCTCCAATCACGCCTCACACTCCTCTCCAATCGTGCCTCACACTCCTCTCCAATCGCGCCTCACACTCCTCTCCAATCGCGCCTCACTCGCCTCTCCAATCGGCTTTCCCCGTCTCGTTTCTCTCCTTTTTCTCCCGTCTCGTTCTTTTTCTTGCTCCAAATCGGCCCGTCGGAATCGGAAATCGGCCCGTCTCGCCCGTCGGCCCGTCGGAATCGGAAATCGGCCCGTCTTGCTTTTGTGCTTGTGCGTAAATAAATTGTGTTCATGACACCATTTCTGGTGTTGGGCT
>NC_136261.1:89721491-90033991 GCF_964187855.1 Myxine glutinosa | reverse complement strand
GATAAAAATGAAATCATATGGTGAGTTAGATTGGAGATAAAGGCGTGAGAGAGACTCAATGGCCTTGAAGTTGAAGTTACAGGCGTTTGAGAATTCATTTCGTTCTATAAACGGCAACTTTCATTGGATTTCCTTCCCGTTTTTTTTCAACCGAGTCGAAAACTATGTTAGCGACTGTGAAAAATGAAATGATATATCGAATTTTTAATATGTATCGACACGTTGCCGTCGGTGTCATGTTAGGCGGTGTATGATACACCATGACGCGATTTTAAAAAATATATCTGCATTTTCCCGCGTGTGTGGAATGTTCTCAATTATTGCTGACACCGACTCTAAAACCATCGATAAAAATGAAATCATATGGTGAGTTAGATTGGAGATAAAGGCGTGAGAGAGACTCAATGGCCTTGAAGTTACAGGCATTTGAGAATTCATTTCGTTCTATAAACGGCAACTTTCATCGGATTTTCTTCTCGTTTTTTTTCAACCGAGTCTAAAACTATGTTAGCGACTGTGAAAAATGAAATGATATATCGAATTTAAAATAGATATCGACACATTGCCGTCGGTGTCATGTTGGGCGGTGTATGATACACCATGACGCGATTTTAAAAAATATATCTCTGCATTTTCCCGCGTGTGTGGAATGTTTGTGGAAAATTAAAGATTTCAAATAAACCTATTTAAAGTGTATGCGCACATAACTAATAAAAAAAACGAAGAAATATCTCTCGGTAATTTCCTGAAACATATTTTACTTCCGGCTAATATGTTGAATGAAATAAAAACGAAGAAATATATGTCGGCATCATTGTTGACGTTTTTGTGACGACTATCATCAAACGAAATAGTAATATATCATAACGGAAAAGCAAAAGCGAATTTTTAATATATATCGACACATTGCCGGCGGTGTCATGTTGGGCGGTGTATGATACACCATGACGCGATTTTAAAAAATATATCTCTGCATTTTCCCGCGTGTGTGGATTGTTCTCAATTATTGCTGACACCGAGTCTAAAAGTAAAACCATCGATAAAAATGAAATCATATGGTGAGTTAGATTGGAGATAAAGGCGTGAGAGAGACTCAATGGCCTTGAAGTTACAGGCCTTTGAGAATTCATTTCGTTCTATAAACGGCAACTTTCATCGGATTTTCTTCCCGTTTTTTTTCAACCGAGTCTAAAACTATGTTAGCGACTGTGAAAAATGAAATGATTTATCGAATTTGATTTGAAATAAAACTGGGGGAGAGCAAGACACCACGGGCCTACAAAACAGGACTCAAAGCTATGCGAGTTAATAAAATGGTGGATATTTGTTTATAGCCACTCCCAGAATGGGTGGAGCTATGGGTGGAGCTACTCTGCAAACCGAGTAAGCCACACCCCGGACAGACACCCAACAGATAGACAGACAGACAGACAGAATCATCTACGGCTATTATAATATAGACTAGCGGGGTCACCCGTGGGAATCCCACGGGCATGGACGTGTGTGACATTTCGACATATTGAGTTAGATGCTGCACCTGCACATTCAGTTATATAAAATGGTTACTGGTAATTGATCACATCCACAAATGATGTAATCCACACAATTTATGTACTTTACATAACGTTAATAGGAATACATGCCCGTGTAGCTGGGAAATACAGTTTGTTTGAAATAAATCACAAATATCAGAAGAAAGTTTTTTAAATTTAGAACTATTCTCAGAGTTAAACATCACCGTAATATTATGCGGTTGCTTCAACGTTTTCGGTGAATTATATGTCATTCCCATCTACACGGGCATGTATTCCTATTAACGTTATGTAAAGTACATAAATTGTGTGGATTACATCATTTGTGGATGTGATCAATTGCCAGTAACCATCTTATATAACTGAATGTGCAGGCGCAGCATCTAACTCAATATGTCGAAATGTCACACACATCCATGCCCGTGGGATTCCCGCATGGATGTGTATGGCGAATTTTAAATATATGTCGACTGTTATTTTAGGCGGTGTATTTTCGTTTATCATCATGGCGCGATTTAAAAAAATATATCTCTGCATTTTCCTCTCCAATACCTCCTCACACTTTACACACACACCGGCCCATGTTTACATATACACACACACACACATATACACCCACACACATATACACATACACACACACGTACATCGACACACATGCACACACACACACACACACACACACACACACACACACACACGTACAGACACATATACACATATGCACATATGCAAATATGTATACACATATGTATCCACATATACACATATATACACATATATACATCTCCACACACACACACACACACACACACACACACACACACACACACACACACACACACACACACACACACACACACACACACAAAAACAGACACACACACACGTACAGACACATATACACACAAACACACACACACAGACATGTATATACACATACAACAACAACATGCATTTTAAGGCCATTTTCCCTGCTAGAGCGGGGGTTAGCCTACATACACATACACACACATATATACACACACACACACATATGCACGCGCACGCACACACACACACACACACACACACACACACACACACACACACACACACACACACACGTACACACGTACACACACGTACACATGTCCCACATGTATATATCCCACATCCCACATGTATATACATGTTTAAAGTGTACGTGCCCTTCCCCCCTCCCCCGCCCGGCAACGCTGGGTACTTCTGCTGGTAACGAATAAAATAAAAACGAAGAAATAGGTGGAATTGGCTGAAATTCGCTCGGTGAATTCACGCGGTGTATTCGGTTCGGCTCGGTTCACTCGGTTTAAAGAAAAAGCGATAATGTCGACATGTTGCTGTCTGTGTCATGTTGGGCGGTGTATGATACTCGTTGGCTGTTGGGCGGTGTATGATACTTGTTGGCTGTTGGGCGGTGTTGTGCGGTGATATGGTGTATTTTAAAAAATATATCTCTGCATTTTCCCGCGTTGGTGACACCGAGTCGTTCTTCATCGATCGTCTCATTCATTTTGGAAATGGAAGTTTCCACGCAACGCATGAATTGTCACGATCCTCAAGAGGAATTTGTCTCGTAATCATCAAATGATAAATGGCAAGTAAATTATATTGTGGAAAATTAAAGATTTCAAATAAACCTATGTGTGTATGTGTGTGTATTAAAGTGTATGCGCACATAACTAATAAAAAAAACGAAGAAATATCTCTCGGTAATTTCCTGAAACATATTTTACTTCCGGCTAATATGTTGAATGAAATAAAAACGAAGAAATATATGTCGGCATCATTGTTGACGTTTTTGTGACGACTATCATCAAACGAAATAGTAATATATCATAACGGAAAAGCAAAAGCGAATTTTTAATATATATCGACACATTGCCGGCGGTGTCATGTTGGGCGGTGTATGATACACCATGACGCGATTTTAAAAAATATATCTCTGCATTTTCCCGCGTGTGTGGATTGTTCTCAATTATTGCTGACACCGAGTCTAAAAGTAAAACCATCGATAAAAATGAAATCATATGGTGAGTTAGATTGGAGATAAAGGCGTGAGAGAGACTCAATGGCCTTGAAGTTACAGGCCTTTGAGAATTCATTTCGTTCTATAAACGGCAACTTTCATTGGATTTTCTTCCCGTTTTTTTTCAACCGAGTCTAAAACTATGTTAGCGACTGTGAAAAATGAAATGATTTATCGAATTTGATTTGAAATAAAACTGGGGGAGAGCAAGACACCCCGGGCCTACAAAACAGGACTCAAAGCTATGCGAGTTAATAAAATGGTGGATATTTGTTTATAGCCACTCCCAGAATGGGTGGAGCTATGGGTGGAGCTACTCTGCAAACCGAGTAAGCCACACCCCGGACAGACACCCAACAGATAGACAGACAGACAGACAGACAGAAACATCTACGGCTATTATAATATAGATACTAGCGGGGTCACCCGTGGGAATCCCACGGGCATGGATGTGTGTGACATTTCGACATATTGAGTTCGATGCTGCACCTGCACATTCAGTTATATAAAATGGTTTAAAAAACTTTCTTCTGATATTTGTGATTTATTTCAAACAAACTGTATTTCCCATCTACACGGGCATGTATTCCTATTAACGTTATGTAAAGTACATAAATTGTGTGGATTACATCATTTGTGGATGTGATCAATTGCCAGTAACCATCTTATATAACTGAATGTGCAGGCGCAGCATGTAACTCAATATGTCGAAATGTCACACACATCCATGCCCGTGGGATTCCCGCATGGATGTGTATGGCGAATTTTAAATATATGTCGACTGTTATTTTAGGCGGTGTATTTTCGTTTATCATCATGGCGCGATTTAAAAAAATATATCTCTGCATTTTCCTCTCCAATACCTCCTCACACTTTACACACACACCGGCCCATGTTTACATATACACACACACACACATATACACCCACACACATATACACATACACACACACGTACATCGACACACATGCACACACACACACACACACACACACACACACACACACGTACAGACACATATACACATATGCAAATATGTATACACATATGTATCCACATATACACATATATACACATATATACATCTCCACACACACACACACACACACAAAAACAGACACACACACACACACAAAAACAGACACACACACACACACGTACAGACACATATACACACAAACACACACACACAGACATGTATATACACATACAACAACAACATGCATTTTAAGGCCATTTTCCCTGCTAGAGCGGGGGTTAGCCTACATACACATACACACACATATATACACACACACACATATTCACGCGCACACACACACACACACACACACACACACACACACACGTACACACGTACACACGTACACACACGTACACACGTACACACACGTACACATGTCCCACATGTATATATCCCACATCCCACATGTATATACATGTTTAAAGTGTACGTGCCCTTCCCCCCTCCCCCGCCCGGCAACGCTGGGTACTTCTGCTGGTAACGAATAAAATAAAAACGAAGAAATAGGTGGAATTGGCTGAAATTCGCTCGGTGAATTCACGCGGTGTATTCGGTTCGGCTCGGTTCACTCGGTTTAAAGAAAAAGCGATAATGTCGACATGTTGCTGTCTGTGTCATGTTGGGCGGTGTATGATACTCGTTGGCTGTTGGGCGGTGTATGATACTTGTTGGCTGTTGGGCGGTGTTGTGCGGTGATATGGTGTATTTTAAAAAATATATCTCTGCATTTTCCCGCGTTGGTGACACCGAGTCGTTCTTCATCGATCGTCTCATTCATTTTGGAAATGGAAGTTTCCACGCAACGCATGAATTGTCACGATCCTCAAGAGGAATTTGTCTCGTAATCATCAAATGATAAATGGCAAGTAAATTATATTGTGGAAAATTAAAGATTTCAAATAAACCTATTTAAAGTGTATGCGCACATAACTAATAAAAAAAACGAAGAAATATCTCTCGGTAATTTCCTGAAACATATTTTACTTCCGGCTAATATGTTGAATGAAATAAAAACGAAGAAATATATGTCGGCATCATTGTTGACGTTTTTGTGACGACTATCATCAAACGAAATAGTAATATATCATAACGGAAAAGCAAAAGCGAATTTTTAATATATATCGACACATTGCCGGCGGTGTCATGTTGGGCGGTGTATGATACACCATGACGCGATTTTAAAAAATATATCTCTGCATTTTCCCGCGTGTGTGGATTGTTCTCAATTATTGCTGACACCGAGTCTAAAAGTAAAACCATCGATAAAAATGAAATCATATGGTGAGTTAGATTGGAGATAAAGGCGTGAGAGAGACTCAATGGCCTTGAAGTTACAGGCCTTTGAGAATTCATTTCGTTCTATAAACGGCAACTTTCATCGGATTTTCTTCCCGTTTTTTTTCAACCGAGTCTAAAACTATGTTAGCGACTGTGAAAAATGAAATGATTTATCGAATTTGATTTGAAATAAAACTGGGGGAGAGCAAGACACCACGGGCCTACAAAACAGGACTCAAAGCTATGCGAGTTAATAAAATGGTGGATATTTGTTTATAGCCACTCCCAGAATGGGTGGAGCTATGGGTGGAGCTACTCTGCAAACCGAGTAAGCCACACCCCGGACAGACACCCAACAGATAGACAGACAGACAGACAGACAGAATCATCTACGGCTATTATAATATAGATTGTATGCAATATAACAGTATTGTATGCAATATAACAGTATTGTATGCAATATAACAGTATTGTATACAATATAACAGTATTGTATACAATATAACAGTATTGTATGCAATATAACAGTATTGTATACAATATAACAGTATTGTATACAATATAACAGTATTGTATACAATATAACAGTATTGTATACAATATAACAGTATTGTATGCAATATAACAGTATTGTATGCAATATAACAGTATTGTATGCAATATAACAGTATTGTATACAATATAACAGTATTGTATGCAATATAACAGTATTGTATACAATATAACAGTATTGTATACAATATAACAGTATTGTATGCAATATAACAGTATTGTATGCAATATAACAGTATTGTATGCAATATAACAGTATTGTATGCAATATAACAGTATTGTATGCAATATAACAGTATTGTATGCAATATAACAGTATTGTATGCAATATAACAGTATTGTATGCAATATAACAGTATTGTATGCAATATAACAGTATTGTATGCAATATAACAGTATTGTATGCAATATAACAGTATTGTATGCAATATAACAGTATTGTATGCAATATAACAGTATTGTATGCAATATAACAGTATTGTACTGAAGGAGCTCGGGCTCCCACGTCGATCGGAAGAATGGACGCGACAAAAAGCTGGAATTCGTCCGAGTTGCTTTATTCAAACAAAACACTCAGGTACTCTGAAAAGCCCGTTTATCGGGCAGCAATATATATACACACATTATCCCGGAGCGTTTGCCCGGGAACGGCGAGAGGGGGCGTGGCCGAGCGTCCTGGCTGCGGCCTGGCAAGTAGAGGGCGAGCCTGCCCGGGCGTCCTGGAGGAGCCCGGCATGGTGATCGCTCCGCGTCCTTGATAGGTGCAAGGCGATTGTGAAAACCCAGCGGTAGCCGCTACACACGTCCCCCCAGAATCGACTTGCACCGGCAGGGTCAATTTGAGGGGGGTCCTGATGACCCGGCCGAAGCGACCCCTGGCGGGTCGTGGGGAGGGGGGGGTCCGGTGTGGTGGTGGGCGGTCGCGTGGGGGGCACCGTGGACGGGGGGCGGCGTCGCCGCGGCGGAAGGGCCACCCGTGGTGGTTGGTCGACGTCCACGTGCGCCGGCTTGAGGCGGTCCACCGCAATCCGGTCCGACCTGCTGCCGATGTCGATGACGAACGACTTGTCGTCCCATCGCAGGACCCGGAAGGGCCCGTCGTACGGCGGCCGGAGTGGCCCCCGATGTGCGTCGTGACGCACAAAAACATACTCCGCTGTGCGAAGTGCTGGGGGGACGTAGGACTGGGGGTCACCGTGGTGGGATGTTGGCACGGGGGCAAACCGTCGGGCGGCCTCCTGGAGGTCCGAGCGCTGGTGAGCTGCGGACCAGGGACTGGTAGCGTCGGGCACGAATTCGCCCGGGACGCGTAGCGGCTGGCCGTAGACAAGCTCGGCGGTGGATGCCTGGAGGTCCTCCTTGGGGGCCGTGCGGAGGCCCAAAAGGACCCACGGCAGCCGGTCGGCCCAACCGCCGTCTTGAAGGCCGGCCATGAGCGCGGTCTTCATGGAGCGGTGGAATCGCTCGAACAACCCGTTTGCTTGGGGGTGGTAGGCCGTAGTACGGTGGAGCTTGACCCCCAGGTTGCGGGCGACCACGCCCCACAGCTCGGAGGTGAACTGTGGTCCGCGGTCTGACGAGATGTCCGCCGGTGCGCCGAAGCGGGCGACCCAGGTGGCGATGAAAGCCTGCGCCACGTCGGCGGTGGTGGTGGAGACGAGGGGAACGGCTTCCGGCCACCTTGTGGTCCTGTCCACCATGGTGAGCAGGTGTGTGAACCCCCGTGACGGGGGGAGGGGGCCCACCAGATCCACGTTGACGTGGTCGAAACGTCGTTCGGGCACGGTGAAAGGTGCCAGCGGGGCCTGGGTGTGTCGGTGGACCTTGGCCCGTTGGCAGGCTGTGCAGGTGCTGGTCCAATCGCGGACGTCCCGACGAAGGCTGTGCCAGACGAATCGCGCCGACACCATCTTCTGGGAAGCTTTCCGGCCCGGGTGGGAAA
The DNA here is from genome assembly GCF_964187855.1 of Myxine glutinosa. Taxonomy (NCBI): domain Eukaryota; kingdom Metazoa; phylum Chordata; class Myxini; order Myxiniformes; family Myxinidae; genus Myxine; species Myxine glutinosa. Next base: position 90,025,612 of record NC_136261.1, on the reverse strand, counting down.
GGCCGTGGAGGGAGGCGAATATGCGGCGTTGCCAGGTGACGGGCACAATGGGGCGAGGCTGGCCTTGGGAGACGTCGCAGAGCTGGACAGTGTCCGCGAAGGGGATGTCGGCCAGGCGGAGGCCCGTGTCCACCGCCCGGAGGGCTTGCACCGTGGTGTCGGTGGTTTGGTCCGCCGCCATAAGCGCGAAGTCCACGCCCAGGTGGACTGCGTTCGCGCTGGCCCGGGAAAGACAGTCGGCCCCGGCGTTGTTTTTGCCGGTGACGTGCCGGATGTCCGTGGTAAACTCCGACATGGCGGAGAGGTGGCGCTGTTGGCGGGCCGACCACGGCTCCGTGACCTTGGCCATTGCGTAAACCAACGGCTTGTGGTCGACGAACGCCGTGAAAGGTCGGCCCTCCAGGAGGTGGCGGAAATAGCGGACGGCCAGGTGTAGACCGAGGAGCTCACGGTCAAACGTGCTGTATTTGAGCTCGTTCGGCCGGAGCTGCCGGCTGAAAAAAGCGAGTGGCTGCCAAACCCCGTTCACCCATTGCTCATGTACGGCGCCCACCGCGTAGTCGGAGGCATCCGTGGTGAGGGCGATGGGAGCGTTGAGCACCGGGTGAGCGAGCAGTGTTGCGTTGGCGAGGGCCCGCTTTGAGCTTTGGAAGGCCGCGTCCATTGCTGCAGACCAGGCGATGTCGTGCTTGGCCGGCTTGCCCCGGAGGGCTTCGTAGAGGGGCCGCATGAGTTGAGCAGCGCGGGGCACGAAGCGGTGATAAAAATTCACCATTCCCAGGAATTCCTGCAGGGCCTTTATGGTGCGGGGACACGGGAACGTGGTGATGGCCTCGACCTTGGTTGGCAGCGGCACGGCCCCCGTTCTTGGTGATGTGGTGGCCCAAAAAATCAACGGCCGTCATGCCAAAGTGGCATTTGGCCGGGTTGACGATGAGGCCATGCTCGCTGAGGCGCCCGAACAGTGTTCGGAGGTGGAGGAGGTGCTCGGCCCGGGACGTGCTGGCGACGAGGATGTCGTCCAGGTAAACGAAAAGGAACGGCAGGTCACGCAGCACGCCGTCCATCAAGCGCTGGAACGCCTGAGCCGCGTTCTTGAGACCAAATGGCATCCGTAAGAATTCTAATAAGCCGAACGGCATGATGACTGCCGTTTTAGGGACGTCGGCCGCCCTGACAGGTACCTGGTGATATCCCCGTATGAGATCAATTTTCGAAAAAATGACCCGTCCCGCCAGACGGGCGGAGAAGTCTTGGATGTGCGGGATCGGATACCTGTCGGGGGTGGTAGCGTCGTTAAGGTGGCGGTAGTCGCCACATTGGCACCAGCCGCCCCCTGGCTTTGGGACGATGTGTAGTGGCGAAGCCCACGCGCTATCGGAGCGCCGCACGATGCCGAGGTGTTCTAAAGCGTCGAACTCGGCTTTGGCCACGGCGAGCTTGGCTGGGTCGAGGCGGCGGGCTCTGGCGTAGACCGGCGGGCCCGTGGTTGGTATGTGGTGCTCGATCCCATGCCGTACTGCGACGGCCAAAAACGTCGGCCGCGTGAGGGCCAGGAACTCCGTGAGCAGGCGAGCAAACTCGTTCGCCGCCGGGAGGGCGCATGCCAGCTCGGTTGGCGCGGAGCTGCTCAATGTGCATACCAGGGAGCTGAAGGTTTCGGCGTTGATTAAACGACGCCGTTGGACGTCCACCAGCAGTCCGTGTGCGCAGAGGAAGTCGGCGCCTAGCAGAGCCATGGGCACGTTTGCGGTTACAAACGTCCAAGCAAAGCGTTGGCCGCCGAAGCAGAGGGTGACGTTGCGCGGGCCGAAGGTGCGGATGGCCGATCCATTGGCCGCAACCAAGGAGGGGCCGCAAACCGCGGACTGCCTGTCCTGGTCAGAGGCGTGTATGACGCTCAGTTGGGCGCCGGTGTCGCACAGGAAGCGCCGTCCGGACGCTTTATCCGTGATGAACAGTAAGTTGCCCGTGTGGCCGGCGCTCATGGCTGGTAATGAACGCCGGCCCGGCCGTTTCCCGGCCTGCCGAAGGTGCACGGGGGTCGGCATGTCCGGGCCTTCTGTCCGAACCTGGCATGATAGTAACACCATGCTTGGTCAGGTGGAGGCCCTGGTCGTCGTGCTGGAGGTGGTCGGCTCGGTGTAGCGGCCGCCAATTGCGTCGGCAGTTCGGTCGTCGACCGTGCCGGGTGCTCGGGCGCCATGGGTGTTGCGTCGGACGGCGGTGGGCCCCAGGTCGCTGCTGCGATGCACTGGCCTGCGGCGAAGATCTTGTCGGCTTCCCTGGCAAGGGCACGGGGATCCGTGATCGTCGTGCTTGCCAGGGCGAGGCGTACCGGGCTAGGCAGCTGACGGAGGAACAGCTCCCAGAACAGGAATGCCGGAGAGTGCTCGCCGAGCAGCGAAAGCATGTAGTCCATTCGCTCGGAAGGGCGCGTGTCGCCGAGCTCGGGCAGGTCGAGCAGGCGCCGTGCACGTTCCGCCGATGGGAGGGCGAAAGCGTCGAGGAGGAGCTTTTTAATCGCGCCGTATTTGTCAGCGGCTGGCAGGCTCTCGAGGAGGCTCAGGGCACGGGCCGCGGTGGCTGAACCGAGCGCTGCTACCACATGGTGGAAGCGGGTGTCGTCGGCCGTGATGCCTCGCAGGGCGAACAGGGAGTCCGCCTGTGCGAACCAAACCACCGCGTGAGCCTCCCAGAAGGTAGGCAGTTTAAGGGCCACTGCCGTGTCCATGTCGGTAGGTCACCAATGAAGGAGCTCGGGCTCCCACGTCGATCGGAAGAATGGACGCGACAAAAAGCTGGAATTCGTCCGAGTTGCTTTATTCAAACAAAACACTCAGGTACTCTGAAAAGCCCGTTTATCGGGCAGCAATATATATACACACATTATCCCGGAGCGTTTGCCCACCAAAGGCGAGAGGGGGCGTGGCCGAGCGTCCTGGCTGCGGCCTGGCAAGTTGAGGGCGAGCCTGCCCGGGCGTCCTGGACGAGCCCGGCATGGTGATCGCTCCGCGTCCTTGATAGGTGCAAGGCGATTGTGAAAACCCAGCGGTAGCCGCTACAGTATGCAATATAACAGTATTGTATGCAATATAACAGTATTGTATGCAATATAACAGTATTGTATGCAATATAACAGTATTGTATGCAATATAACAGTATTGTATGCAATATAACAGTATTGTATACAATATAACAGTATTGTATGCAATATAACAGTATTGTATATAATATAATAGTATTGTATGCAATATAACAGTATTGTATGCAATATAACAGTATTGTATGCAATATAACAGTATTGTATGCAATATAACAGTATTGTATGCAATATAACAGTATTGTATGCAATATAACAGTATTGTATGCAATATAACAGTATTGTATGCAATATAACAGTATTGTATACAATATAACAGTATTGTATGCAATATAACAGTATTGTATGCAATATAACAGTATTGTATGCAATATAACAGTATTGTATGCAATATAACAGTATTGTATACAATATAACAGTATTGATTGCAATATAACAGTATTGTATGCAATATAACAGTATTGTATGCAATATAACAGTATTGTATGCAATATAACAGTATTGTATGCAATATAACAGTATTGTATGCAATATAACAGTATTGTATGCAATATAACAGTATTGTATGCAATATAACAGTATTGTATGCAATATAACAGTATTGTATACAATATAACAGTATTGTATACAATATAACAGTATTGTATACAATATAACAGTATTGTATGCAATATAACAGTATTGTATACAATATAACAGTATTGTATGCAATATAACAGTATTGTATGCAATATAACATTACATCAACATTTTCCTTCCATGTCAACGTATTAAATCAATACAAATGTTGTTACCTGCGCCACCTAAAGTGGATGGAGGTTTTGTTTTCACCCCTGTCTGTTTGTTACTTGTGAAAATCGAAGATTTGGTCTTGTGCGTTAATTCTATGTTTGTCTGTTTGTTTGTTTATAAGTCGATCACAATTTTAAACAGGTCACAATTTTAAACCAATTTTTATAAAACTTCACCAAACGGTACAATTGGCCATAAGGAAGAACCATATTGATTTTCAGGTCAAAAGGTCAACATACTCCAAAGGTCAACAACTTTTTGGAATTTCTGAAATCCTCAATTTTCATCCAATTCACTTGATATTTGAAGAGGATTTGTATATCAGGTCACCGACTTCAACCACTAATTAATTATTTTTGAGGCCAACGTTGGCCAAAAGGTCAACATAGCCCAAAAGGTCAACAACTTTTTCAATTTTCTAAAATCCTCAATTTTTATCTGATTGAGCTTAAATTTGAATAGGATTAACACATTAGCGAACTGAATTCAACCACCAACTACTTTTGAGATCAACATCGGCCAAAAGGTCAAGATAGGCCAAAGCTCAACAACTATTTCAAATTCCTAAAATCCTCAATTTTCATCAAATTTACTTGGAAATGGAATGGGATTTTCATATCAGCTCACTGAATTCAACCACAAACTATTTTTGAGATCAACATAGGCCAAAAGGTCAAGGTAGGCCAACGGTCAACCACTTTTCTTTAAATTTTTAAAATCCTCAATGTTCATCCAATTGACTTAAAATTTGAATAGGATTTTCATATCAGCTAACTGAATTCAACCACCAACTACTTTTCAGATCAGCATAGGCCAAAAGGTCAACATAGGCCAAAGGTCAGCAATTTCAAATTTCTAAAATCCTCAATTTTCATCTGATTGACTTGTAAACTGCATAGGATTTGCATATCAGCTCACTGAAACCAACCAACAACTATTTTTGAGGTCAACATAGGCCAAAAGGTCAACATAGGCCGAATTTCTAAAATTGTGAATTTTCATCTGATTAACTTAAAATTTGAAGACGATTTGCATATCAGGTCACTGAATTCAACCACAAATTATTTTTGAGGTCAAAAGGATGCTCTACTGAGTGCCATTCAACTTGTTCTGTTTTGCCAAGTGTCGCTCTCTGAGTGATTTTTTTCCTTACTTGGAAAAAACAACATTTTTTGACAAGTATGTTGATCACTCCAGTTTGTGTGTGTGCTTGTGTATTTGTTTGTTTGTGTGTGTGTTTGTTTGTGTATGTGTTTGTTTGTGTGTGTGTTTGTTTGTCTGTCCACTCACTTACACTTGCCTGCAGGTCACAATTTTAAACCGATCTTCAGGAAACTTCACCAAATGAAAGTTTATGGTCTGACAAAATCCTGTATATTTTTGAGTCAAAAGGTCAACAGAGGCTAAAGGTCAACCACTTTCTTCAAATTTCTAAAATTCTCAATTTTCATCCGATTGACTTGAAATTTGAATAAGATTTACATGTCAGCAAACTGAATTCAACCACCAACTATTTTAGAGATCAACTTAGGCCAAAAGGTCAACATAGGCCAAAGGGTCAACCACTTACTTCAAATTTCTAAAATCCTCAATTTTCATCCGATTGACTTGATATCTGAATAGGATTTTCATATCAGTGAACTGAATTCAACCACCAACTATTTTAGAGATCAACATAGCCCATACAACATAGGCCAAAGGTCAACAATTTCTAATTTCTAAAATCCTCAATTTTCATCTGATTGACTTGAAAACTGAATAGATTTGCCTATCTCGTCTAGTAGGAAGACTAGGTCCCCCTGCACCCCCCGGAGATATACTTCTAATCAGTGTTTCTAGATTGGAAAAAATGTGTAGAAAATGACTAGCTATGGCCCCAAGCTGAAAAAATGTCCCACATACCATTTTTATGCAAATTACTGCTGCAAATTTTATGCAAAATTATGCAAATTTTATGCAAATTTTTGATGAGGAGTAGAGTTGAGGGGTCTTTGAGGGCTTCATCGAGGTGCTCTCGGTTGCAAGACTGGGTCATTCTGAGAAGCACAGCAGGGTCAGAGATCATGATGTTCTCCTCCTCAGTGAATCTCTCCATCAACAGCCTCTCCATTGCCTCACACACTGTTTTGAGGCAAAAGAGGGACTTTGCGTAGGCCTTTCCACTGAGAACACCTTTGAGAGATCCACTTGTTACTAGTTGTGCCTCAAAGAGAATCTCTGCATATCCAGAACCACGCATCTTGTGTCCAGTGAGCATCCCGATGTAGTTCATGGATGTGTGGAAGGGTCCAATCGTTACTACATGACTAGCAAATTCATTTGGCCAGCGCCAGATGATGGGAAGGGCTTTCATGCAGACACCCAGATCAAATGTATTCAGGACCCATCTCTGACCCACCTCAGCAGTTGCTGCCTCGGAACGCTTCAGTAGCTCACGAACAACTGCGTTGTCTGTGATCGGTTGGTGGATAGGCGTGCAGTAGTCGACTGTTGATTTGCTGGGTGGGGGAGAACCAGTTGCAGAGGTGAAACCCCCTAGCCCAGGCACAGGCTGCAGGCCATTGCCATGCCATGCAGGCACCAGGCACAGACCGATCACAGACAACGCAGTTGTTCGTGAGCTACTGAAGCGTTCCGAGGCAGCAACTGCTGAGGTGGGTCAGAGATGGGTCCTGAATACATTTGATCTGGGTGTCTGCATGAAAGCCCTTCCCATCATCTGGCGCTGGCCAAATGAATTTGCTAGTCATGTAGTAACGATTGGACCCTTCCACACATCCATGAACTACATCGGGATGCTCACTGGACACAAGATGCGTGGTTCTGGATATGCAGAGATTCTCTTTGAGGCACAACTAGTAACAAGTGGATCTCTCAAAGGTGTTCTCAGTGGAAAGGCCTACGCAAAGTCCCTCTTTTGCCTCAAAACAGTGTGTGAGGCAATGGAGAGGCTGTTGATGGAGAGATTCACTGAGGAGGAGAACATCATGATCTCTGACCCTGCTGTGCTTCTCAGAATGACCCAGTCTTGCAACCGAGAGCACCTCGATGAAGCCCTCAAAGACCCCTCAACTCTACTCCTCATCAAAAATTTGCATAAAATTTGCATAATTTTGCATAAAATTTGCAGCAGTAATTTGCATAAAAATGGTATGTGGGACATTGTTTCAGCTTGGGGCCATAGCTAGTCATTTTCTACACATTTTTTCCAATCTAGAAACACTGATTAGAAGTATATCTCCGGGGGGTGCAGGGGGACCTAGTCTTCCTACTAGACTAATCAGCTTACTAGACCGTGGGCCGAGCCCCTGTTTTGTTTACTTTCGTGACCCACCTCGCATATATACCTGCATTTATAATATGTTGTGTAAAAATATTACGGAATTAATATCTGAAACTCGTCAAGCACAAAACCTGCACATATTTTCAAAATGTGGAAAAAACACCCAAAATGTTGACGATCTTTTTAATAAATATTGTCCAATCACAGCACATGTAACATAGGCCACGAGTGGCCGTGAGCGCTAATCAGCCAATCACGCGATTCGTTTCAGACTGTACATACAGTGCTGGCGCAGCTGTCATGGTGACTTACATGTGGTCAGATGCAGCCATGGAAGGCGAAGATTCTGATATTAGTTCTTCGGGGTTTTGCTTGATACATGTCGTCAATACGCACAGCAGAGTGATTCCATTATTTAATAATTTTAAATAAGACAAGTCAGGAGACGACGATGGTTCAAGAGCAATCGGTATTCAATGGCAAAGGACACACTGTTGTGAGAATCAATCGAGTCCACAACTTTGTCCCATAGGTAGGTTTAATAACAATCAGATCTCTGGCATCATCCTGTAAAATACAATCATGCAATATATATCAGGATCTTGGCATCATATAGGAAGGATCGATAATATTAGTCAATGCAAGCAAGCCTGGAATATGAGTGGGTACATACCATCCGAGTCTACATGTCATAGAATAATGTCGCAGGAGTGGCCCGAGGTCGCGGACGTCCGAGGTCTTATAGACGCCTCTCAGTGGTTTAAGCGAGCATCACACCTGGGTTCAACTTTGATACATTTTCACTACACGGACTATAACAGAAACAGGCCTGGACAGGCCAGGCCCGGAAATGTCAAAACGAAGGTTACTGACCTTGAAATGAGATAGAAAACAATGTATAATCAGTTATGAGGTTAGTTATCTACACAATACCGAAAATTCGGTTCGATTCCGACAACTTTGAAACTTTGACCTTTGTGACCTTTAAAGGTCAAAGGTCGTAGATTCTGAAATTTGTTGGAAAACTTGGATTTCATGATGTATGTGATAATATAAGATCATGTACGACATTTCACCCTATCAGGAAGCGAACAATGTGATAAAACCATCAAAAATCGACTTTTCTAAATTTCGTGACCTTGTGACCTTGACCTTGGGGCGAAAATGAAAAATCGAGCTCTGTGGGGCTAGACACATGACATTGGCCTAACCAAATACCGAAACCCCTGTCAGATTCCACCAACTCCCTCGGAGAAGATGTAGCTTGAACTCGATTACCCCCTAAAAAGACATCTTTTTCGGGCGTGGCTCCGCCCACTCTAGGCAGGACACAACGAGATCATGATATTGTTGTGGATATGAGGATTGTGTTTTTTTTATTGCTTTATTGTGGACTCTCCTGCCTCCAGTTGTGTATAAAGGTCAAAGGTCGTTCCGTAGTTATTTCATCAGCACCCACGTAGCCAATAATAGATTTCCTCCTTGTTGACAGTTATTTCCTTATTCTGTGGAGGAGGCTAAGGATTTGTTTTCCATTAATTGACACTCCATTGCACCGAATTCAAATAAATAGTTCCCCTTTCATTCCTATTCCCAAAGCCTTTCCTGCCAACCGCATTTGCTGCAGCTGTGGGTTGTTGATTCACCGCGACTCCATTAGTCACGAGGTAGGCTCGGAGAAGAAGGGGGAGGAGCTGCCGAATCCTGGGCGTGCCGCCCATCGTCATCAAGGGTGGAGCCAGAGGGCCCGTGCCGACCAATCAGGGCCGAGGCGAGCTCACCGTTGGGCGTGTTCTAGCGGCCGGCAGCTTGATCGCCCGCGGCGTTACAAAAAGCGCGCGCGGAAGCCTTTGATAGGAGTGATGAGAAGGAAGCCTCTGAGAGAAGTGCGCGAGGAGTGATGAGAAGGAAGCCTCTGAGAGGAGTGATGAGAAGGAAGCCTCTGAGAGAAGTGCGTGAGGAGTGATGAGAAGGAAGCCTCTGAGAGAAGTGCGCGAGGAGTGATGAGAAGGAGGCCAAGAGAGAAGTGCGCGAGAGAGATGAGTTTCTGAGTCCTCCAGAGAGTTGCGCCAGAGACGGCAGAAGAGTCCAGACTGATTAAAAAAGGAGTCCTGAGAAAGCACACGATGTCCCCACGGCAGCAGTTTGAACCACAGGAGCTTGAACCACAGCAGCTTTGAACCATCGCAGCTTTGACCGCCGCAGCTTGAGCGTTGACGGCAGGTTGCTGTTGAGGAAGGGCGGCGGCTGCTCCCTCCCGGCCCAGCCGTCCTCTGGTCCGAGCTGAACCTTCCTCCCGGTCCAGCCATTCACTCCTGCCTCCATTCCCCATTCGTGTGAGTCTGTCTTTTGTTTGTTCTGTCCTGGGTTAAGTAAGACTGCATAGGTAAGCTAAGTTTTCGCTGTGTCCTTCTGGTCCGTCCCTCTTTCTGTCTTTATTTTGTTATCCTTCCTTCTTCCTTGGTTTCTTTGGTCCTGTAAATAGTAATAAATAATAATTGTATTTAAAACCTTTTTTGTCTTCTTCTTCTTCTTCACATCTGCGTCGTCGTTGTCTCTTCCCAATTGAATATCTGTGGCACGATTTGGCCAACGTTCAGAATCGGGTCTAGTCATTGTTAACGGTTCGGGCTGCGGCGCCATCCGCTCGGCAAATTAACATCTTATCCGCGGTCCGTAACAATATCAACCTCCCACCCAAGTTTCATCAAGATCAGATGATCATCGGGTAGTTATGCTGCGGACAGACAGACACACAGACAGACACACACCCATGACGAATATAGTGGTCACTTGATAACTCGTGAACCAATTTAATAAGATTTTTAATAAGGTAATTTTTTCATAAATGTTATTTTTTATAACATTCCAAATCATTTTTAATAAGAGCTTGGATAACTAGTTTGATAATTAATTTCAGTTCATGAAGAATAAATAAAAAAAAAATCACTCAGTTTGATATTAAAATTAGAATGGCCATCTTCTGGTAAAAAAAATTTTTTTTAAATCATTTCCTTGTGTTGTGTGTGTGTGTGTGTGTGTGTGTGTGTGTGTGTGTGTGTGTGTGTGTGTGTATACTGTGTGTGTGTGTAGGTGTAGGTGTTGGTGTGTGTGTGAGAGGGTGTTGGACCTCGATCACCCAAACTCCTGGATGGTTTCCCCATCTCTACATAGACTACATACTTTATATTTAGAATTCCCATTCAGTTGTACACAGTTGTACATTCAGTTGTACACTATATAATAATGGACACAAGATGGCGCTATAGATTTTACTAATTAGTATAACTAATTAATGTGCAACCTTTTGCACTGACGAGTTGTGAATTCTTTCTCAGTGATTTTTTATCTAAATCTTTGCAAAATTTCAGGTAGATACCAGAGGTGGGTCACGAAAGTCAAAAACTAGACAGATTTTGGAGGCTTGGCCCACTTTCTGTACTGAAACCAACCACCAACTATTTTTGAGGTCAACATAGGCCAAAAGGTCAACATAGGCCAAATTTCTAAAATTGTCAATTTTCATCCAATTAACTCTTGAAGACGATTTGCATATCAGGTCACTGAATTCAACCATTAATTATTTTTGAAGTCAAAAGGATGCTCTGCTGAGTGCCGTTCTACTTTGTTCTGTTTTGCCAAGTGTCGGTCGATGAGTGATTTTTCATTTGTTACTTGCAAAATTGAAGATTTTTAAAGTATATTGGTCTGATGCGTTTGTTATTACTTGGCAAAAAAAAAAAAAAAGAAGATTTTGCAAGTATGTTGCTCTTTTGTCGTGTTGGTTTTGCTTTTGTCGTTGCTCTTTTGTCGTTTGTGTGTGTGTGTGTGTGTGTGTGTGTGTGTGTGTGTGTGTGTGTGTGTGTGTGTGTGTGTGTGTGTGTGTGTGTGTGTGTGTGTGTGTGTGTGTGTGTGTGTGTTTGTTTGTCTGTCCGCTCACTTACACTTGCCTACAGGACACGATTTTAAACTGATCTTCACGAAACTTTACCAAATTGTAGAGTCCGTGGTCTGACAAAATCCTATATATTGTTGGGGTCAAAAGGTCAAAAGGTCAACATAGTCCAAAGGTCAACCACTTTTTTTAAGTTTCTAAAATCCTCCATTTTCATCTGATTGACTTGAAATTTGAATGGGACTTTCATATCGGCTAACTGAATTCAATCACCAACTATTTCTGAGATCAACATAGGCCAAAGGTCAACCACTTTTTTTCAAATTTCTAAAATCCTCAATTTTCATCTGATTGACTTGAAATTTGAATAGGATTTATATATCGGCGAACTGAATTCAACCACCAACTATTTCTGAGATCAACATAGGCCAAAGGTCAACCACTTTTTTTTCAAATTTCTAAAATCCTCAATTTTCATCCGATTGACTTGAAATTTGAATAAGATTTACATATCGGCTTACTGAATTCAACCACCAACTATTTTTGAGATCAGCGTAGGCCAAAAGGTCAACGTAGGCCAAAGGTCAACCACCTTTTTCAAATTTCTAAAATTCTCAATTTTCATCCGATTGATTTGAAATTTGAAAATGATTTACATATCGCCGAACTGAATTTAACCACCAACTATTTTTGAGATCAAGATAGGCCAAAAGGTCAACCTATGCCAAAGGGCAACATCAATTTCGAATTTCTAAAATCCTCAATTTTCATCCGATTCACTTGAAATTTGAATGGGATTTTCATATCGGCTAACTGAATTCAATGACTAACTATTTCTGAGATCAGCATAGGCCAAGAGGTCAATGTAGGCCAAAGGTGAACCACTTTTTTTTGAATTTCTAAAATCCTCAATTTTCATCCGATTGACTTGAAATCTGAAGAGGATTTACATATCGGCTAACTGAATTCAACCACCGACTATTTTTGAGATCAGCTTAGGCTGAAAGGTCAACGTAGGCCATAGGTCAACCACTTTTTTTCAAGTTTCTAAAATCCTTAATTTTCCTCCGATTGAGTTGAAATTTGAATAGGATTTTCATATCAGCTAACTGAATTCAAACACCAACTATTTTTGAGATCAACATAGGCCAAAAGGTCAACATAGGCCAAAGGGCAACAACAATTTCGAATTTCTAAATTCCTCAATTTTCATCCGATTCACTTGAAATTTGAATGGGATTTTCATATCAGCTAACTGACTTCAACCACCAACTATTTTTGAGATCAGCATCGGCCAAGATGTCAATGTAGGCCAAAGGTCAACCACTTAATTTTGAATTTCTAAAATCCTCAATTTTCATCCAATTGACTTGAAATTTGAAGAGAGTTTACATATCGGCGAACTGAATTGAACCATCGACTATTTTTGAGATCAATATAGGCCAAAAGGTCAACATAGGCCAAAGGTCAACAACAATTTCAAATTTCTAAAATCCTCAATTTTCATCCGATTCACATGAAATTTGAAAGGGATTTACATATCAGCAAACTAAATTCAACCACCAACTAGAACGGGCACTCGGTAGAGCGCATACCTTCGCCGCAGCTACTGTTCTGTACTTGGTAAAAATACGATTTTGACCTTTTCGTGACCTTGACCTTGACCTTTGACCCGATTGCTCCCAAAATCTAATCAAATGTGTCCCGTATAATAACCAATCATCCCACCAAATTTCATGCAATTCGGTTGAATACTTTTTGAGTTATGCGAATAACATACACACACACACACAGACATACAAATAAATACACAGCGATCAAAACATAACCTTCCGCTTTTGCGAAGGTAATTAATATAAGAGGTCAAAAGGATGCTCTACTGTCCACTGAGTGCCATTCTGCTTTGTTCTCTTTTGCCAAGTGTCACTATGAGTGATTTTTCATTCTGTCTGTCTCTTTGTTTTTCACCGGCCTACAGGTCACAATTCTAAACTAATCATCATGGAACTTTACAAGTTGTAGAGGTCGTCACAATTGAGAAGCCTATTGATTTTGAGGCCAAAGGTCAATGGTTATCTGGAGGTAAAATTTCAAAAATCGCCATTTTAAATTCGATTGAATTGAAAATTGAACAGCATTTGTATATTGAGTCACTAAATTGTAAAACCAACTATTTTTTACGTCAAAATGTCATAGGTCAACTCAAGGTCACAGTTCCAAAATCATCAATTTTCATCTGAAAAACCATCAATTTTTATCCAATTGACTTGAAAATTTAACAGCATTTGCATAGTGCCTCATTGAATTGTGAAACCAACTATTTTTGAGGTCAAAAGGTCAAAGGTCAACTCTAGGTCAAACTCTTAAAATCATCAATTTTCGTCTAAAATCGTCACTTTTCATCCTATTGACCCGAGCGTTGATCAAGATCGTCAATTTGGATCTTGATGAAATGGACAATTTGCTGGAGCAATAGCAGCCTTTTTTGGGGGAATGGGTGGGGGGTGGATTTTGCAAGTATCATGCTCTGCATGACGTATTCTTATTTGTTTGTCTGTCTGTCTGTCTGTCTGTTTGTCACTCGCTTACAGGTCACAATTCTAAACCGATCGTCATGAAACTTCACCAAGTTGTAGAGGTTGTCACAATTGAGAAGCATAGTGATTTTGAGGTCAAAGGTCATCTGGAGGTTAAATTTCTGAAATTGCCATTTTTCATACGATTGACTTGAAAATTGAACAGCATTTGTATATTGAGTCACAAAATTGTAAAACCAACTATTTTTGAGGTCAAAAAGTCAAAGGTCAACTGAAGATCAAACTTCCAAAATCATTAATTTTTATCTGAAAACCAGTCAATTTTCATCGGATTGACCCGAGCTTTGATCAAGATCATCAATTTTAATCTTGATTAAATAGACCATTTGATGGATCAATGGCAATCATTTTTGGGGAGAGGAAGGGGAGGGGGGGGGGGGGGATTTTGAATGATGACGTCTTCTTCGTATTCTGTCTGTCTGTTTGTCTGTCTGGTTGTTTGTTTGTCACTCGCCTACAGGTCACAATTGTAAACCGATCATCATGAAACTTCACCAAGATGTAGAGGTCGCAACAATTGAGGAGCCTATTGATTTTGAGGTCAACGGTCATCTGGAGGTCAAATTTCTAAAATCGCCATTTTTCATCCGATTGATTTTGAAAATTGAACAGCATTTGCATAGTGCGTCACTTAAATTGCAAACAAACTAGTTTGAGGTCAAAAGGTCAAAGGTCAACTCAAGGTCAAACTTCCAAAATCATCCATTTTCATCTGAAAATCGTCACTTTTCATCCTATTAACCCGAGCTTTGATCAAGATCGTCAATTTTAATCTTGATGGAATGGACAATTTGATGGATCAATGGCAACCTTTTTTGGGGGTGGGGGCAGAGGCGTGGATTTTGCAAGTATCGTGCTCTGCATGATGTCTTTTTGATTGTTTGTTTGTGAACAGGATATCTCAAAGTTGTGGACAAATTCGGCTGAAAATTGGTGGAGAGGTTGGGTATGTGACAAGGACGAAATATTTAGCTTTTGGTGAAGATCCGGTTCCAGACCTGGATCTGAGAATTTTAAAAGTGATTCTTCAACATTAAGTGATGGAGCTAAAACCGATATATCGCACAATATATCAAAAAGTTGTGGACAGATTATGACAAAACTAGGTGGATGAGTTGGGGAAGTGCCAAGAACAAGCTGACTAGATTTTGGTTCGGGTCCGAATCCGGATCCGGCCTTTCATTGGATACAAAACGTAAACTGTTCATCCTAGCGGAGGCATTCCCTATACTGAGTGTCTTTCGAGTTCAACTTGTTTTGGGGCTAATTCGAAACTGCTGTTCATGTTGTTGCTTCATGACCAAAATGTGATCAGTTAAAAACGTTAGCCAAAATTGATATAATATCCAGGTTGTGAAGAAGAACCACAGCCATGTATCGAGGCAACTTTGAGCTGTCTAGTCTGGATGTGATTCCTGACCCGATTTTGAACTTGTCGGATTTGTGCCTTCCAAGCAATTGTTTGCATCACAAAGTGTATTCGGGGCACAAGAGTGGCATGCGGCCATGCCATTGCATCCCCTTTCTCTCCCCAAAAATCTACATTTCACCTTATGAGGTCCCATTACCGTTCCCGTTCGACCATTTGTCCACACGGGATGAACGGATTTTGATAATTTAAATAAAAACATTTCTCAATTTCGATGTTTGTTATATTTTGTTTATTCGCTGAAATGGAATTGTCCATCAAAAGTGCCCCTTGTAATGACAAATTCACTCAGAGCATGTTTTCATTGTGAAGATATAGAATGGAACACTTGTAGGAAAAGAGTTACTGCTGACGTTTCGAGTGTTAGCCCTTCATCGGAACAAACAAAACCAAGTGCATCAAACTTTTTTTGGGGTCGGGGGGGGGGGGGGGCGTTTTTATTTTGCTCTGCTGAAGGGGTCACCCTCAACAAGCCAGCATATCCTCATCATTTCCCACGGTGATAAACATACCCTTATCAACACTTGGTTGATCAAACACATTCTCTATAAGGGAACTCTATTGTACAAATCGAATATGTACTAAATGTAGTGTTTTTGCAGCTACAATGCTTGTTGTATTTTATTTCTGTGTTCGTGCTGGTGCTTTTCATTAATATAGGTCTGAAATTGCCATTTAAAACTCTAATGATTTGACATTGTTTTGGAAACTGAAATATTGACTATGCTTCAATTAACTTTCCCGATGTTTTCTTTCTTTTTGTGAACCTTGACAGCACAGCTCGACATTCAATGGATATCAGCACCATTAGATGCATTTGAAAAGCTATTTTTACTCCACGTCAAGTAGAAACATTAACATGGCAGTAAAGGGACCAAGGGCCCACTATATATGCAAAGGATGGCAAGAGAGTGGACAGATATGCACACTCACCTCTGGATCTGTCGAGCCTGCATTTGAATTTGGGCCCAGCTACAAACGTTAATCCTCGTGTTTCACATGTCGGATCAATCTGTGTGCCATCCTTTAAAAGGACTTTAAGAGGGATGGCCCAAAATTCTTTATTTCACTGTTAATATTACAGAACCTTTGTTTTTTGCTTGAAAACTTAATATATCCTTTTTAATCAGAAAATAAAAAGAAATGGCATTGACAAAATTATTAACACCCTATTATTAATATTTGGTAGCACACACGGCCTTTGGACAAAATAACTGCAGTCAAGTGCTTCCTATAGCCATGAATGAGCTTCCTACACCTCTCCACTGGCAGTTTGGCCCACTCTTCTTGTGCAGACTGCTCCAGTTCTCTCAGATTTGAAGGGTGCCTTCTCCTAACTGCTGTTTTAAGATCTCCCCACAGATGTTCAATTGGATTTTGATCTGGACTCATTGCTGGCCCCTTCAGAACAGTTCAGAGTTTTGTCTTGAACCATTCTTGGTGCTTTTTGAAGTGTGTTTGGGGTCATTGTCCTGCTGCAAGACCCGTGACTTACGACTGAGACCCAGCTTTCTGACAGTGGGTTGAACATTGCGCTCCAAAACACCTTGGTAATCTCCTGATTTAATGATGCCATGCACACATTCAAGGCACCCAGTACCAGAGGCAGCACAGCAACCCCAAAACATCTCTGAACTTCCTCCATGTTTGACTTTAGGGAAGGTGTTCTTTTCTTTGAAGGCTTCATTTTGTTTTCTGTAAACATAGAGATGATGTGCTTCACTAAAAAGCTCCAATTTGGTCTCATATTTCCACAGGACATTCTCCCAGAAGGATTTTGGCTTGTTCAGGTGTGTTTTAGCAAACTCCAATGGAACCCCCCCCCCCCCCACCTTACATTGAGTTGGCGACGGATGGTGCGAGTTGAAACTGTCGTACCTTGTGTCTGAAGGTCTGCTTTAATCTGTTTGGCAGTTGATTGAGGTGCTTTCTCCACCATTCAAACAATCCTTCGCTGAAATCTTCGATCAAGTTTTCTCTTGCGGCCATGTCCAGGGAGTTTGGCGACAGTGCCATGGGCCTTAAACTTCCTGATAACAGTATGTACAGTGGACAAGGGAACATCAAAGTCTCTGGAGATGGACTTGTAGCTTTGTACATGCTTGGCTACAATCTTGTGTCTGACCAGACAATTCTCTGGTTTTCTTTATTTTCTCTATGCTAATTTCAGTACTCACAGTGACACAAAACAGCAGAATGACTCCTTTTCTCTATTCAAAATGGTTGAATGAGTGATTTTTATATTGCAGACACCTGCATCTCACCACAGATGAGTTCAATTCCAAAGTAAAGGAGAATCACCTGCTTGAAATCTACTTGTTTCTAACAAATTCTAAAAGGTGCCAATAATATTGTCTGGGCCATTTTAGAATTTCTGTGGAAAAAGCGAGGATTTTGTAATTTTCTTCACCTTTTTTTGTTTCGTTCCTCTGCAAACCAAAGAAATATATATGTGGACACCAAGACTTTTTAAATCTCAACAATTTTCTGGAGAAATGGTGAATTATTTGAAAATACTGCAAGGGTGCCACTATTTTCGACCATGAGTGTGTGTATATATATATATATATATATATATATATATGTATATATATATATATATATATATATATATATATATATATATATATATATATAGATATATATACTATATATATATATACTATATATATATATACTATATATATATATACTATATATATATATACTATATATATATATACTATATATATATATATATATATATATATATATATATATATATATATATATATATATATATATATATATATATATATATATATATATATATATATATATATACATATATATATATAGTCACATGAAAAAGTAAGTACACCCCATGTAAAGTTTTGACTTTTTCAACATATTTCAACATACAGCTATTTGATCTTCATTTCAACAATATTGAAAGATAAAGGTGATATAATACAACAAATATCATGAAACATTTACATTTTGTAGTCCATTGTATAATTTAAAGAGACATAAATGCAAATTTCGCATGTGGAAAAAGTAAGTACACCCTGACATTTATCACTACTTCAAATACATAAAATTAGAATCAGGTGCACCAGCTCAGGTGCAAATGATTAGTATATCGTTGGAGAGGATCATGGAGGACCCTGTCTTATATAAACCTCAGACATTTAGTTTGGTTTGCTCTTTGTTGTTGAAGTGTGCGGCGTCACCATGCCTAGATCAAAAGAGCTCTCTGAGGCCTTCATAAAGAAGGCTATAGATGCCTACGAGTCTGGGAAGGGATTTAAAAAGATCTCCAAACAATTTGAAATCAATCATTCGACAGTCCGGAAGATCATCGACAAGTGGAGAAGATTCCAAACAACTGCCATCTTGTTCAGGCCAGGCTGCCCCAGCAAGTTCAGCCCGAGAGCAGACCGCAAGATGCTGAAAGAAGTCTCTAAGAACCCCAGAATGTCATCACGGGACCGACAGGTAGCTCTTGCCACTGTTGATGTCAAAGTGCACGAGTCTCCCATTAGAAAGAGGCTGCACAAATTTGATCTACATGGGAGGTGTGCCAGGAGGAAACCTTTGCTGTCCAGAAAGAACATCAGGGCAAGACAAAAGTTTGCCAATGAACACCGAGGCAAAGACCAGCACTTCTGGAACAATGTGCTCTGGACAAATGAGTCAAAGGTAGAGCTATTTGGCCACAGAACCAGAAGACATGTTTGGCGAAAACCAAAGACAGCATTTGACCACAAGAACCTGATACCAACTGTAAAGCATGGTGGAGGAAATACTATGGTTTGGGGCAGCTTTGCTACATCAGGGCCTTGGCAGCTCACCATCATAGAATCCACTATGAATTCTTCATTGTACCAGAGGGTGCTTGAGGATAATGTGAGGCCATCTGTCGGAAAGTTGAAGCTCAACCGAAGGTGGACCTTGCAACATGACAATGACCCTAAACACACCAGTAAATCCACCAAGGAATGGCTGAAAAGAAATAAATGGAGGGTTCTGGAATGGCCAAGTCAAAGCCTGGATCTAAATCCCATCGAGATGTTGTGGGGGGATTTGAAACGAGCTGTGCATGCAAGAAACCCCTCACACATCGAACAGCTGAAATAATTCTGCATGGAGGAGTACGCAAAAATTTCTCCCAGTCGATGTCAGAGACTGGTAGACAGTTATAAGAAACGCCTACTTGAGGTTGTTTCTGCCAAAGGGGGCAATACCGCCGATTAGATAAATCGTGATATCGATAAATCGCCGCCACCTGTGATATAAACCTGTTGTTGATATCTTGCTGCGACAATCAGTGACATGGTTCTTTTAACAAATAAATCACCAAAGTGCAAAAGAAACACACCAGATTGATATACTGAGTTGAGAAAGTAAACCCAAGTCAAGGAAAAAAAAATATACCATATTAAATGCCAAGTCTGTAAATATATGTGTATATATATATATATATATATATTGTTGTGGATATGAGGCCTGTATTTTTTTGATTGTGTTGTATTGTGGTAAATTGGTGATGATTATTGTTTATTCTGCGCCCCCCTGCCTCCGGAGCTGTGTAAAGGTGAAAGGGCATCCCATAATTAGTCCACAAGCATACACGTCAGCCAAGTAATAGATTACCCCTGTTGATAGTTATCTCTTATTCTGTGTTTTAGGGTAAGGCTGTGTCTCCCATTAATTGAAGTACTCCATTGCAGCAGTGAAAGAGAATAGATCCCCTTTCATTCCCATCCCCAAAATCCCCATTTCCTTCACATCCCCTTTCGTCATTGCCGAGCCTCGATTGCCCATATTACATCCCCTCTCGTGATTGCCGAGCCTCGATTCCCAATTACCTCCCCTCCAATAACCGCCATTGACCACGAGGCAGGGTCGGAGAAGAAAGGCGTGTCTCCACCTCGTCATAGAGGGGAAGAAAGGCGTGCCCGCCCGTCGTCATCAAGGGCGGAGCCAGAGGGTCGCATGACCAACCAGGGCCGAGGTGAGCACCCCGATGGGCGTGTCCTGAAGGCCGGCGGCTTAATCGCCGGAGGTGTTATAAAGGCGCGCACGCAAGAAGCGAGTGAGTCGGTTGCCAGAGAGAGTCGTGAGGAGTCAGTCAGTGGAGTCGGTGGTCAGTTGGTTGCGTTGGTTGCGGTGAGGAGTCGGTGGTGGTGGTCAGTTGGTGGCGTTGGTTGCGGTGAGGAGTCGGTGGTAAAAAGTGAGTGGACCAAGAAAGAGTTGAGGGGTTGGACCAGACGAGTCGGACAAGGCCTGGCAAAGCACGCGACGTCCACAGCAGCCACAACAGCAGCTTGGGGGCCTGAACGGCGGTTTGTAGCAGGGCCGTCAAGGAACGGCGGCTGCTAAACGCGCCGGTTGTGCTGCAGGACCCCCTTGGACCTTCCTCTCCCTCCAGCCATCCACCTCCTGCCATTCCATCCTTCTTGTGTACGTGAGTTTGTTCTGTTTGTTCTGTCCTGGGTTAATTAAGTCTGTATAAGCTAGTATTTTCACTGTGTCACCTGCGTCTTATGTGCTTGTAAATAAACGTGACTGCTTTCTTTTTGCTTATGTGTGTAAATAGTCAATAAATTCAGTAGTATTTCCAAACCTTTCTTTGCCTTCGTTTTCCTCTTTGCATTCGTCGTTTTAGTCTTTTCCCTCATTGAGCAGCCGCGGTGCGATCTGGTCAACGTCAGGTGGAATCGGGTTCTAATCGGGGAGTAACTGTTCGGTCGCGGTTGGACCATCCGCTCGGCCCATCATACCATCTAAACCGCGATCAGTAACAATTGGTGTCTGGGAGTGAGATTCGGGGCCCGAACCAAATTTTTAAAACATCTAAAAAAAAAAATTTGGTCAAAATTTGGAGCGGCCGAAATTTATTTTGCTTTACAAAACCCGAATTTTGAAATCGCGCCATGGCTGGTCAAGGCGACGGGATGCCGGTGGGAGAGATAGACAGGGTAGAATCGACCCAGGACCTCGGGGAAATGTATGTGGATGAAAGAGAGGAGGAGAACATTGGCAATGTGGTTGAGGGGGTATCAGGTGCACAAAATGGCGCGCTCGCGCACGTGGTTGAAGAGTCCCAAAATAGCGGCGCCGAGGAGGGCGAGCCCGCGGTGGCGGCTGGGGACGCTGGGCAAACCGGGTTTGACCTCAGATTATTCTTGACCCAACTGAATGCAAAAATGGATAGGATGGAGGGGGCAATGAGGGACGAAGCGAGGGGTACCAATGCCCAAATTGGGAAGTTAGACAAGAAATTTGAGGGGTTAGACAATGGGATAGAAGGGGTGAAAAATGGGTTAATGGGGTTAGAAAATAGGATGGAAGGCAAATTGCGGGAGATAGGGGAGCAATCCGCCCGAGAAATTAAACAAATGGGAGAGCAGATAGAGGAGGTGAAAATCGGGGTAGAAACCAAATTGGATGCTCAGAGGGATGAATTGGGACAGATGAGGGCGGCATCTACAAAAGAAAGGGAGGAGATGAAAGAGGAGATACGACGAGGTGTGAGTGAGGAGGTCTCGGGGCTACGCGAGGAGGTAAAACGAGGTGAGAAGCGTATGGAGAAAGAGGTGAGAAATAATACGGCGAGGTTACAGGGGGGAATAGAAGATCTGACTGAGGAAGTGGAACAGCTGACGGAGGGACAAACGGAGTTAGTGGAGCAGGTTCAAAGGAACACTGCGGTACTAGGAGGGTTAAAAGCGACACAAAGAGACATCAAGGAAGACTTAATAGCGACACAGAGGCAATGTCAGATGGTACGTGAGGGACTGACAATGAGGTTGGACGAGGTGACAGAGGTAATGGAGACAAAGGACCGGCAGGTGAGGATGCACATAGAGACGGTCACGGTAGCCTTAGAGGACGAACTTGAGGAGACGCACCGAGAAATAAAAGAGGTTAAACAAAAATTAGAGGAAGTGGAAGAAGAGGTGAGTGAAATTAAGAAGAGACAGACAGAAACTAAGAGAGAAATCCAGGAGGAGGTAATGGAATTGGTACAAGGTCGGTGCTCAACTCATAATGTGCTGCTCACTAACCAAATAAAGAGTTTGCAGGTGGCAAAAGAGGTGCGGAGACGAGGTGCCAAGGTGAGTGGCGATATAATCGGAAATGTACATGATGTGAGGAAAGCTTCAGTCGGCTTGGGGATTGGTTTGGATCCGGGTGTTCATGAAAGGCCGTTGGTGAAGTGTGCGACAGGTCTGGTGTGCGAAAAAAGAGGTGTGCGAGAATGTCTGACCATGGGGTGTGTGAGGAAAAAGTGCGCGCCGACCAGTGAGTGTGCCGTCAAGAGTGAGTTGGTCGAAGCGCGTGTGCGAGGGGGTACATGGAAGCGCGGTGTGGCGAGTGTTACGGAGGAAGTAACGAAAGAGTGTGCACAAGAGGATGCGCGAGAAAGGTGTGTAACGGACAGGTGCATGAGGAAAGAGTGCGCTGTCGAGAGTAAGGGTGAGTGCGCGACCGAGAGTGGAGGTGAAAGTAGTGAGAGTGACACGGAGCGTGAGTTGGTTATGACAGGTGAGCAAGGATGCACACCTGGAATGGTAGAGCGTGTGTGGGAATGCACACTTGAGTTGGTCGTGAGGCACGTGGTTGGGTGTGCGGGTGAGAGCACACCTGTGATTGTCACAAAGGAGGTGACCGAGAAAGGGGCGCGAAGAGGTGTGTTGGTGAGGTGTGCGAGCGACGAATGTGTGCCAAGGTGTTCGGTGGTCAGGTGTGTGACCAAGTCGGTGAGCGGAATGAGTGTACCGAGGTGTGTAAGGAAAGGTACGAGGAGCATGGGAACAGCTGGAGGTATGAGCAAGAAAGGGGTAGCGTATGCGCGTAAGCATCCAGGTGAGGCATCGACGGTAACCGGGTTAGAGGTTAGAACGACTTATAGCCGAATCGGGCCCTCGGTGCACGTTGGGCAGCTTCGCGTGCCGCGAGGACCAGCGGGGATCCGAACCACGGCGGTTTCGAAAGAACCGCCGTACGTGAACCACGCTGTGCCTCGCTTGGAACGGCCGCGTCCGGGCTCCACTAGGCGGAGCGGGCAGCCCGATAGGAAGGGTCGTCATGGCGACCACTTGTTATTGAGACGTTCCGGCAGGTCGAGATCGGGAAATTGGATGGCTACGCGCCGAGGTGGTGCATGGGATCTCAGCACGGGTAAGCCCCCGTCCCTGCCCCGAATGCGGGACGTATCCAGCCGCTGGCACAAAAGAACCCGCATTCATTGCTCGGCTGTACGAAGCCGAGCTTTGGAAGGGAATTGGCGCACCGAGAGGATGTAATAAGTAGACGAGTGATGAGGTTAGTGTTTTGGACCCAAAATTAGAAAAAGGCGAAATTTGATGATTGGTATGGTGATTAGCAGTAAAGGACAAATTTTTGATTTGTTTAATTTGGACGAGCGAAATTGATAGTAGGACCTCCCCGATGTGGTGGGATGGCAAATCCACCATCCCTCACAGACGGTGGGGGCAAATGCGCAATAGTTTATGGGGTGGCTATGACAACCGAGCCAGGGAGGGCTTGGATAATGATAGGGATCTAGAAGAGATTGACATTAGGTAACGTTAAGGTTTAGTTAGTGACTGATACCTGTAGTGGGGACGCAGGTAGTTTAGTGTGGATGATAATGACGTGGGAGCGCAATAGTTTAAAGGGACGACTGGGAAGCGCAAGTTTCAGAGGGGAGTAGTTAGATGAGATGATGCCGTGTGTTTGAAGATTGAACAGGTGTGAGGATTGAACAGGTGTGCAACTGAACAGGTGTATGGAGCAGTGTATGAGTGAGTGATGGTGATGTGTGTTGTGTTGACCAACTGGTCCAGGAAGAGGAGGAGGGTGCAGGTGGCACCAGGTATGATTGCACAGGTGTGCAATGACAGGTGAATGGAGGACAGGTGTATGGAATAAATGGTATGGAGTATTGGAATGGATGGTCGTGGAGTGAGTATGGTGGAAATTGTGGAGTGGAGTGGATGGTGCGAAGGTGTGAATGGGGGAAGAGTGGACCCCCATCACGGATACCCGGGGCGGGTAGTGTAAGTGTTAGGTAGAGGGTACAGGTAAATTGTGGTTGGATATTGGCATCTGTGGTGCGGGTGGAAGAATGGTGATTGGATGGGTGCATTAGTGTTGTGGAAATGGCTGGGCGTGTAGCCTGTTAGTGTGTGTAGTTGGTTTGGGCACTCCATCACTGTGAGGATGTCGGCCAGGTGAGGCCGCAGGTGGGCTCTGGGAGCCGGTAGTTGTGGATGGGGCCCGAGGATCCGGAGGACGGACCCGGGTAGCCCAGTGCCAGAGGGCACCAAGGGGTGACAGAGCCAGGAGGGGCCTTCCCAAATTAGATAGGTTAGGTGAGGAGCTAGGTAAGCTCGGGTGGCAACTGCAGTGGTGGAGGTGTGCAGGTGGGTAGACCTGCTGGGAGAGCTACACGTCGCAGCCCAGAAATTGTGCAAGGGCACCGGGAGATGAATCGGAGGAGTGAGACCCCAAATTGAGAAGCACCACAGTTTGGTCAATGGGAATTGGTTTTTAGAACCCATAGTGTAAATTGGCCAATGGATTGGCAGGGAAAGACCCCGGGTAGTGTAAAGTGTGTTAAAGTCATTTAGAGGATAGTTAGGATGAAGGATCTCCTCGCACCATCTGCATCCACTCACCTGAGGTGA
Organism: Myxine glutinosa; assembly: GCF_964187855.1. Lineage (NCBI taxonomy): Eukaryota > Metazoa > Chordata > Myxini > Myxiniformes > Myxinidae > Myxine > Myxine glutinosa. Next base: position 90,000,833 of record NC_136261.1, on the reverse strand, counting down.
CAGGTACTCCACACCATGCCAGGTTGTTTGATTATTTTTTATGATGCAAATGTTTGGATTGTGAGACGCGTCATGACGTGGGTGTGACATTGTGCTTGATGTTCCATCTCTTCCTCCTTATGAGGATTGATGATGAATTGGGTGATGGCAAATTTTGAAGTAGAGGGATTGTGGAGACGAATTTGGTATAGAGGAAATATGGGGAAGACGTGACAGTAGTGACGAATTTGTAAATGGGTAGATTTTGTAAATATGGGGTAAGGGCAAGGGTAGTGTAGGTGACAGGGGGGTGACGTACGGTAGGGATGAGCTTTCTCACTTCGCCCTCCGTACGCATTTCGCCTTGCATTGCCTTATTGATGTGTACCCTTGTGACCTTACCCCTCGCTCAATTGTCTCTCTTTTGTCTCCCACATGACCTGTGCGCCATTGGGTGCCGAGGGGAGCGTGCGTGGGTCGGCCATTGTGCGCCCGAAATTCCCAGAACCAGCTGTCTGCATCGATGCACCACATTATGGACCACATGGCTGTGGCCGAGCACCACTGATGGACCCCATGGGTTGGGGCATGGCCCCTCTGCTGGAACCGGCCATGAGGGCCCGAAATCTTGCTGGCGGACCTTGGCCACAGGGCACCGATGCCCCACAGGTGAACCACACTAGTCGGCCCTGTGGGCCATAAATAAAATAAATAAAAATGGACACATTGGGTGCAAGTTTTAATACAAATAGGCCGCCAGTAAGCAAAGCAAAAGAATGACAACATCTGGAAGACCAAATAATAATAACCAGCAGAGGGAGCCGAAGAGCAAGAGATCACCTGCAGGGTTAGGGGTTGTTGATTTATTTTTTATGATTGAACACTGATGAACAATGGTGACTGCACCGATTGGTGCTTGGGTGTGTATTGGTGCGTTTTTGGGTGCTTTCATGGTGCGTCGATGCAGAGCAGACTGTCTCCCCCCCAGAAAGAACAATCACAGGTCCTGGGTTAGTCTTGTAAATAAAAAATAGCGTCATTGTAAATAATGCTCCCCACCGTCAGTGTGTAGTTTGAAGACCATTCCGCAATTCGGTTAACTGTGGGCGTAAGTCTGTTAGGCAGGGTGCAATGGAGCAGCGGGACACATTTATTTATGTTTTAAAACTGTCGCACTCAGGGTCAGGTTAAAAGTAGAGGGAACTACACCTACGTGTCACACTAAATAAAAGTTGTAGGCCCGATACGTGCCTAAGAGGAGGAGGGTGCAGTGTTGCGGATATGAGGCCTGTATTTTTTTGATTGTGTTGTATTGTGGTCAATTGGTGATGATTATTGTTTATTCTGCGCCCCCCTGCCTCCGGAGCTGTGTAAAGGTGAAAGGGCATCCCATAATTAGTCCACAAGCATACACGTCAGCCAAGTAATAGAATACCCCTGTTGATAGTTATCTCTTATTCTGTGTTTTAGGGTAAGGCTGTGTCTCCCATTAATTGAAGTACTCTATTGCACCAGTGAAAGAGAATAGATCCCCTTTCATTCCCATCCCCAAAATCCCCATTTCCTTCACATCCCCTTTCGTCATTGCCGAGCCTCGATTGCCCATATTACATCCCCTCTCGTGATTGCCGAGCCTCGATTCCCAATTACCTCCCCTCCAATAACCGCCATTGACCACGAGGCAGGGTCGGAGAAGAAAGGCGTGTCTCCACCTCGTCATAGAGGGGAAGAAAGGCGTGCCCGCCCGTCGTCATCAAGGGCAGAGCCAGAGGGTCGCATGACCAACCAGGGCCGAGGTGAGCACCCCGATGGGCGTGTCCTGAAGGCCGGCGGCTTAATCGCCGGAGGCGTTATAAAGGCGCGCACGCAAGAAGCGAGTGAGTCGGTTGCCAGAGAGAGTCGTGAGGAGTCAGTCAGTGGAGTCGGTGGTCAGTTGGTTGCGTTGGTTGCGGTGAGGAGTCGGTGGTGGTGGTCAGTTGGTGGCGTTGGTTGCGGTGAGGAGTCGGTGGTAAAAAGTGAGTGGACCAAGAAAGAGTTGAGGGGTTGGACCAGACGAGTCGGACAAGGCCTGGCAAAGCACGCGACGTCCACAGCAGCCACAACAGCAGCTTGGGGGCCTGAACGGCGGTTTGTAGCAGGGCCGTCAAGGAACGGCGGCTGCTAAACGCGCCGGTTGTGCTGCAGGACCCCCTTGGACCTTCCTCTCCCTCCAGCCATCCACCTCCTGCCATTCCATCCTTCTTGTGTACGTGAGTTTGTTCTGTTTGTTCTGTCCTGGGTTAATTAAGTCTGTATAAGCTAGTATTTTCACTGTGTCACCTGCGTCTTATGTGCTTGTAAATAAACGTGACTGCTTTCTTTTTGCTTATGTGTGTAAATAGTCAATAAATTCAGTAGTATTTCCAAACTTTCTTTGCCTTCGTTTTCCTCTTTGCATTCGTCGTTTTAGTCTTTTCCCTCATTGAGCAGCCGCGGTGCGATCTGGTCAACGTCGGGTGGAATCGGGTTCTAATCGAGGAGTAACTGTTCGGTCGCGGTTGGACCATCCGCTCGGCCCATCATACCATCTAAACCGCGATCAGTAACAATATATATATATATATATATATATATATATATATATATATATATATATATATATATATATATATATATATATATATTGTTACGGACGCGGATAAGATGTTACTGGATTTGCCGAGCGGATGGCCGCCGCGCCCGAACAGTTACCCCGACTAACCCGATTCCTGAACGTTGGCCAAAATCGTGCCACAGATATTCAATAGGGAAAAGACAAAGGCGACACAGATGTGAAGAAGAAGAAGAAGAAGGAGACACAAAGGTTTGAAATGCTACTAAATTTATTCCTACTATTTACACAATCAAAGAAACCAAGGAGAAGGAAGGATAATAACATAAAGCAGAAAGAGGGACGGACCAGAAAGACACAGTGAAAATACTAGCTTATCTAAACAGGCTTAACTTAACCCAGGACAGAACAAACAAAGACGGACTCACACGGGGAATTGCAGAGTGGATTGGCTGGAAGGAGGTGGGTGGCTGGAGGGGGAGGAAGGCACGGAGCTGGCTGGAGCTTGATCCCGCACGGGACGTAGGGCTGGACCTCGACGGCCGCCGATGCCACCGATCCTGTCGTGTGCGCGGGGTAACGGGTTGGAGCTGCTTGGTGGAGCCAACGCTGCTGGTGGGGGGTCTGGCGTGATGGGTTCTCTCTCCCTCTCTTGGCTCGCAGGACTCTCTTTTTGCTTGCCTGTGTTCTGATCTCCTCCCTCCTCCGACTCTCTCTGGGGGCGTCTTCCTCGGGTTATATAAGCCCCACCCTTGACCCTTTTGCGAACCTCCCCCAAACGTTCTCTCTCCGCCCTCTAAAGCCAACCCCTCGTTCTGGGTTGGTCGGCAAGGGCTGGTTCACTCCTCCCCTCTATGACGAGGTGGAGACATGCCCTTCTTCCCCGACCTTACCTCGTGGCCAATGGTGGTTTTGGGGCGATTCGAGCTAGCCCCAGCCAAAGGGCAGCAGTGGCGAACGAAGAAAACCGCCCAAATGCAGTTGGCAATTGCAGCAAACCTGGCAAACCTGGCACTTTGAAGATGCCATGTCGGAGGGATCTACTTTATTTAATGCAGTGCAATGGAGTGTCAAATTAATGGAAGACAAATCCTTAGCCTAATACACAGAATAGGGAAATAACTACCAACAAGGAGGAAATCTATGATTGGCTGACCGTGAGTGCTTATGAACTAATTACGGTACGACCTTTCACCTTTATACACAGACTGGAGGCAGGAGGGTCCAGAATAAAGCAATAATAAAAAAAACACAATAAAAAAACACAATCCTCATATCCACAACAATATATATATATATATATATATATATGTATATATATATATATATATATATACACACGTATATATACACAGTAACGTGAAAAAGTAAGTACACCCCATGTAAAGTTTTGACTTTTTCAACATATTTCAACATACAGCTATTTGATCTTCATTTCAACAATATTGAAAGATAAAGGTGATATAATACAACAACTATCATGAAACATTTACATTTTGTAGTCCATTGTATAATTTAAATAAACATAAATGCAAATTTCGCATGTGGAAAAAGTAAGTACACCCTTGGCTCTAAGAGGTGGTATTGCCTCCTTTGGCAGAAACAACCTCAAGTAAGCGTTTCTTATAACTGTCTACCAGTCTCTGACATCGACTGGGAGAAATTTTTGCCCACTCCTCCATGCAGAATTATTTCAGCTATGCGATGTTTGAGGGGTTTCTTGCATGCACAGCTCGTTTCAAATCCCCCCACAACATCTCAATGGGATTTAGATCCGGGCTTTGACTTACCCATTCCAGAACCCTCCATTTCTTTCGTTTCAGCCATTCCTTGGTGGATTTACTGGTATGTTTGGGGTCATTTTCATATTGCAAGGTCCACCTTCGGTTGAGCTTCAACTTTCCGACAGATGGCCTCACATTATCCTCAAGCACCCTCTGGTACAATGAAAAATTCATTGTGCATTCTATGATGGTGAGCTGCCCAGGCCCTGATGCAGCAAAGCTGCCCCAAACCATAATATTTCCACCACCATGCTTTACTGTTGGTATCAGGTTATTGTGGTCAAATGCTGTCTTTGGTTTTCGCCAAACATGTCTTCTGGTACTGTGGCCAAATAGCTCTACGTTTGACTCATCTGTCCAGAGCACATTGTACCAGAAGTACTGGTCTTTGCCTAGGTGTTCATTGGCAAACTTTAGTCTTGCCCTGATGTTCTTTCTGGACAGCAAAGGTTTCCTCCTGGCACACCTCCCATGTAGATCAAATTTGTGCAGCCTCTTTCTCATGGTAGACTCGTGCACTTTGACATCAACAGTGGCAAGAGCTACCTGTAGGTCCCGTGATGACATTCTGGGGTTCTTAGAGACTTCTTTCAGCATCTTGCAGACTGCTTTCAGGCTGAACTTGCTGGGGCAGCCTGGCCTGAACACGTTGGCAGTTGTTTGGAATCTTCTCCACTTGTAGATGATCTTCCGGACAGTCGAATGATTGATTTCAAATTGTTTGGAGATCTTTTTAAATCCCTTCCCAGACTCGTAGGCATCTATAACCTTCTTTCTGAAGGCCTCAGAGAGCTCTTTTGATCTCGGCATGGTGACGCCGAACACTTCAACAACAAAGAGCAAACCAAACTAAATGTCTGAGGTTTAAATAAGACAGGTTCCTCCAAGATCCTCTCTAATGATATTCTAATCATTTGCACCTGAGCTGGTGCACCTGATTCTAATTTTAGGTATTTGAAGTAGTGATGAATGTAGGGGTGTACTTACTTTTTCCACATGCGAAATTTGCATTTATGTTTATTTAAATTATACAATGGACTACAAAATGTAAATGTTTCATGATATTTGTTATATTATATCACCTTTATCTATCAATATTGTTGACATGAAGATCAAATAGCTGTATGTTGAAATATGTTGAAAAAGTCAAAACTTTACATGGGGTGTACTTACTTTTTCACGTGACTGTATATATATATATATATATATATATATACGTATATATATACATATATATATATATATATATATATATATATATATATATATATATATATATATATATATATGTATATATATATATATATATATATATATATTGTTACGGATCGCGGATTAGATGTTATTTACCGAGCAGTGGTATTGCCGCGACCTAACAGTTCCCCCGATTCTTCCCCAACTCACCCGATTCCACCCGAACGTTGGCCAAATCGCGCTACGCTAAATCAATGATTGGAAAGGACACAACGACTGGGATAAATGAAACGACGCCAGGGGTACAGTTCTCAAGACCTCCGGAGGAGGGTATAATTAGTGGTGGAGAAAAGGGGTAGATTACAAGGTAGAGTGAGGTAAAAGACACAGAAGAGATGGGCACTTAAATACAATCTTATCTTATCCCAGACAGACCACAGACAAACGGAACAAGGCTGACTTACACAGGGATTGATGGCAGGAAGGGACAGGCAGTCGATAGCACAAGGTGCACCTTGGCTCAGGGACAGGATAAAGCACGGTCCAGTCCAGAGATGCGGGGAGGTGTCACAGCGCTTGGAAGGGACGTCTCTCTTGCTTCAAGCTCAGCGCGCATCTGACGTCACCACTCCCTCGGCTGCGCATGCTCAACGGGGAGTGACACGCCCTCGGCTGGTTGGCTCCGCCCCAGATGGGACCGGTCCGCCGCTTCCATTGGGTGCGGGGGTTACCGGGCTCCGCCCTTGACGAGGAGCTGACAGGGAGCCCCTATTTGGTAACCCCGTCGAGCACATGTTTGATGGCGGCTCGTGGGGAAGGCCTCGTGCCCTCCCAACACCCCCTACCAACCAAGCCGGAGTGAGGACGCGCACTCCCTGTGCACGCCGCCGCCGTTGCTGTTGTTGTTGTTGTTGTTTCTGAACCGTGAGGAAGAGCTGCGGGGAGGTATTGGGAGGTCCTAAACTTCCTAACGGTGCCATACAATCACATTCTGGTGCAACGAAGGGTCAGAATTAATGGAAACGAATCCTTAACTGACATAGACTAAGAATAACTAGCAAGATGTCCTATAGTTGTCTACGTGAGATGTGGTGGACCTGGATGCGACATAAAATGGGGGGGAAATAGGGGGAGGTCGGGTCTACAGAGTGTTGTTTACAGAAAATGGAACTAGGGAATGGGGGATTGGGGATAGTTGGGAAGTATTGAGGAGATAGGGGAATATTTACAAGCGGATATGGATGGATGCAAATCCCCTATCCGCAACATTGCACCCTTCTCTACCTCGGGGCGACCCGACCCGATAAATTTTTACCTACTTTAGTGTGGCACTCAGATGTAGTTCCCTCTACTATTAACTCAACCCTGAGTGCGGCAGTTTTACAGATGTTCACAAATGAGTAAATATGTCCCCCTGCGACGTTGCACCCTTCTCCTAACAGAAACACACCCACAGGATAACCGAATCGCGGAAAGCATCCTCAAACTAAACATACAGCCGGTAGGGAGCATCATTTATACAAGACTGATATTTACACTACGATCCAGGACCTGTTCTTTGAGGAACACATGCAGATGTTATGCATAGAGAGAGAGCACGCATGCCAGCATCGATACACCAACCCACGAGTGCCCTGTGGCCCTACGGCCTTTAATAATGTGCAGAGCACCCCGTCCAAGCACCAAAAGCACCACCCATACGCACAGTCAGCACCATCCGGTGCACCAATAAAGTGTTCAGTAACAATGCACAATTAAGTGTCCATGGTCACCGGTGGTGTCGCAGCCGGCCGATGTTCTGCCGCTGGTCTTGCCTTCTTGGAGTGCACTTGGCCTTCTGGCTTCTTTAGAAATAAAGAAAGGCGCCAACCGCGTCCATTTCTAAATTGTGGCCGTCAGGGGGGCCAACTAAATGTGGTTCACCTGTATGGCATCGGTGCCACGTTGACCCAGAGGTCCATCCACGGGTGGTGCTTGACCGCCAAAGAACTGCGGTCCATTGTGGCCAGCCACCAAAATTGCGATCCATATGGTGTATCGATCCAGGCAGCAAGCAGCGGAAGTACAGGCCCACAACTGCGGAGCCAGCACCTCTCTCTCCTCTCTCTCTGCCCCAAAGCCAGATCCTCGGAGGTGGGAGACAAAAGAAGACAAGTGAGTAAGGTGGTAAGGGCGCAAAAGTGCACGCAATACTAGGTAATGCACACTGGGGGCACATGGGAACCAGGTGAGACAGGTACGTTCCTACCGTACGCCCCCCCCCCCCACCAGGTAACCTACATTGCCCCTCCCTTACCCCTTACTGTATCCACAAAACACAACACTACCCATAAACATCTACTTTACACATCAACAAACGTCCCTACTGTCTTCCCCGTTCCTCCCATAAACCAAATTCGTCTTCTCTCCCTCCTAACCAATCAAATTTGCCATTTCCAACTCTCATCAAAATCTGCCATCTCCAACTCAACATCAAAATCTGCCATCACCAATTCATCATCAGTCCCTCCTAAGGAGGGAGAGATGGAATCACCCCAATGTCTCATCCACGTCATGATGCGTCTCATAAATCCACACAGCAATTCTCCTTTCCTGCAACACAGAACAAAGGAACACAGGTGTGGAGTCATCATCACCACCTCAGGTAAGTGGCTGCGTATGGTGCGACAGGTTCATCAATCCTAACTATTTCCTAAATGACTTTAACAACTTTACATTACCCGGGGTCTTTCCCTGCCAATCCATTGGCCAACTTACACTATGGGTTCTAAAAACCAATTCCCATTGACCAAACTGTGGTGCTTCTCAAGTTGGGGTCTCACTCCCCCGATTCATCACTCGGTGCCCCCGCACAATTTCGGTGGCTGGGTCGTGTGACGCTCCCAGCTGGTCCGCCCACCTGCACACCTCCACCACTGTTGTTGCCTACCGAGCTCACCTGCTCCTCACCCTAACCTAACTAACTGGGGAAGGCCCTCTCGCACTCTCACCCCCTCAGTGCCCTCTCTGGCACGGGCTGCCCGATCCACACCCGGGATCCTCAGGCACCCACTGACACTAACGGCTCCCAGAGCCCAGCTGCGGCCTCACCTGGCCGACATCTAACAGTGGCGGAGTGCCCAACCATTCACACTCATACTAACAGGCCACACCACCAGCCAATTTCACCACACCAATGCACCCATCCACAATACCATTCTGCAACCGCACCACAAATGCCAATATCCAACCACAATTTACCTATACCTTCTAACTATTCTTTAAACTACCCTCCCCGGGTACTCGTGAAAAGGGGTCCACTCTTCCCCCATTCACACCTTCGCACCACCCACTCCACTCCATCGTTTCCACCATACTCACTCCACGACCATCCATTCCAATACTCCACTTATGCCACACTCCATGTCTTCCACACAACCATTTATTCAATTCACCCGTTGGTGCACACCTGTGCATTCACACCTGGTGCCACCTGCACCCTTCTCTCCCCCAAGCGCATTCGCGCTGATCCACAACACTCACTACTCATACACTGCTCCACACACCTGTCCAGTTCTCACACAGCATCATCTCATCTAACTACTCCCCTCTGAAACTTGCGCTTCCCAGTCGTCCCTTTAAACTATTGCGCTCCCTCGTCATTATCATCCACTCTAATCTACCTGCGTCCCCTCTACAGGTATCCTTGTCACTAACTAACCTTAACGTTACCTAATGTCATCTTCGCTAGATCCCTACACAAAATATCCTAACCCACCCGGGCTAGTTTTCACTGCCATACACCCCCTAATCTATAGCGCATTTGCCCCCCCTCATGGGAAGGGTGGCAGGGATGCCACCCTTACCCACCGGGCCCATCGCTCATCAATCCCCCAGTCCTCTGGCACTAATAAGCCCCCCTTATTCAGAGGTACTGGGTCCCGCCTCGGCATCTAAAGCCGAGGCAATCCACGGGGGCACCTGCTCGCCGGTGTAAGGCCTTATCCGGTCGGCGTGGACGATCCGAGGGAGGGCTCGTGGCCCCATTTTGATTTTTACTACCACGTCACAGACTTGCGACAGGACGACCCCCGGGCCTTGCCAGGGAGAGGTGAGTTTCGGGCACCTACCCTTCCTCCTCCGGGGATTGAAGAACCAAATCTTCATCCCCGGAGTGTACTGACTCCCCTGGCTCCGGTGGTCGTACCTGCGCTTCCTCTTTTCCCCCGCCAGATGGAGTTGGCGGCGGGCGAAGGCATGGACTAGCTCCATGCCTTCCTCTAGGTGACGTGCGTACCCCTCCCTCGGCGGGTTAACCACTGTCTGGCACGGGACCGCATAGCAAGTCGGCGGGAGCCCGTAACTCCCGCCCATACATAAGCAACGCTGGACTGCATGCGGTGGCCCCGTGCTGGCTGGTTCGGTAGGCCATGAGCAAATAAGGGAGATGTTCGTCCCAGTCATCCTGACGGGTGGCGGTGAACAGTGCCAGTTGTTGGATTAAAGTTCGGTTGAATCTTTCCACCATCCCGTCAGATTGAGGTCTTAAAGGCGTTGTTCTTGTTTTCCGAATTGACAGGAGACTGCACACATCTTTTAGCAATTTGCTCTCAAAATTTCGTCCCTGGTCGGTGTGCAACTCCTGTGGAATCCCATGCCGGCACACAAATCCTTCCACGAAGGCCTGCGCTACCACCCCTGCTTCTTGGTTGGGGAGGGCGTAGGCCTCCGGCCACTTGGTGAAGTAGTCCATCACAACGAGGATGTACTTATTACCTAGGCGGGTGCGGGGTAGTGGGCCTAGGATATCCATGGCCACCCGCTCTAGGGGGGCCCCCACCTGGTGTAATTGAAGGGGGGCCCTCATCCTCCGTGCTGGTCCCTTTTTGGCAGTACAGGCGTCGCATCTCCGACACCAGTCCTGTATGTCGCGCCCCATATTCACCCAATAAAACCTCCGGCGTACCTGCGATGTCGTCTTTGTCCTGCCCAAATGGCCGCCGGGGCGGGTACCATGCACCTGTTGCAATATATCGGTCTTAAATTTATTTGGGACTACCACCAGCCAGGAAGTTTTATCAGAGGGAACCTCCACCCACTTGCGATACAAGATGTTATCCTTCAATTCCAGGGTTTTCCACTGAGCCCAATATGCCTTGGTCTGTGCCCCGAGGGGGGTGACCTCTTCCCCATTAGGTCTTTGCCCCAATCTCACCCATTCGTGCACCGGCCCCAGTACGGGGTCCTCCCGCTGGGCCGCGCTCCAAGCCAAAGTTCCGAATTCCTCATCTGCGGTTAGTGGCAAAATTGGCCCTCTCACCCGGGTTGCCCGGACGACGAGAATCGGGGCGGAATCGCCCAATTGCTCCCTCTCCTCGTGTCTCGCACAAAATTTACAGTTTTCCCCCAGACAAGGACGCCGAGAGAGTGCGTCCGCATTTAGTCTAGTAGGAAGACTAGGTCCCCCTGCACCCCACGGAGATATACTTCTAATCAGTGTTTCTAGATTGGAAAAAATGTGTAGAAAATGACTAGCTATGGCCCCAAGCTGAAAAAATGTCCCACATACCATTTTTATGCAAATTACTGCTGCCATTATCAAAAAAACGATTTTTGACATATCTCAGCCAATATTGCAGATAATTGAAAAATGAAGGTGTCTAGACCCATGTTTTGAAGGGCATAGATCATGATAGAACTATTCATAACATGATTACATGTGTCTATGGTATACTAGTATGCATATTAATGCTGTAATTACAAAATAATCAGTTTTACAAATGATAAGGATACGTTAATACTGCAGATAACTTAACATGGTACATAAGGGGTCTAAACCCAGGTATTTTCAAGGTTAAATGTCAACAAGATGCTCCTGAGTCTTGCATAGGGGCGGGACATTGGCAGTAACATTGGTACCACTCAACTTTTCTTCCCACCATTGACTTTGTATTGCGAGAGATTTTCACTTGCTTATTTAAAGGTTTCTCACCCAGCCCACGTAAAATCTACCAACTCCTGCTGTTAACTCCCAAACATATTTTTTTATGTTATCCAATCACAGTGCAGAAATGACAGACTAGAGATCCAAATTAGTGCTGCTATAGCTGCCATTTTACATTTCCATCCATGTAACATGCGCGCTCGCGCGCTCGTATCAATTGGTAATGTCGCGCGCTCGTATCAATTGGTAACGTTGATGTTATTGAATACCTCAGTTGAAAGTTCAGTCTTCCATTCCATCTGTGTGTTGTTCTTGGTATTCATCCTCCAATCTAGCCAGGTAAGATGCTAACTATAATGTTACTCACACTCTTGACTTCAGTTTCTGCATGAAATCATAAACAGGCAGAATAACAGCTGAGCCAGCTAGCACCATGTTAGCTAACGTTAAAGCTAGCCTCATCTATGTACAGTATGTTCCTAATGTCGGTGTAACTTAAACTTTTGTTAATGCCAAACATGAGACATATCTGTTGACTTCTGTATATGAATTGAACCAGAAAGAGGCACGACAGCTGAGCTAGCTACAGTAACTTAGCACAATGTTTCATTGGCCTAGATAGCTAACGTTAGTGTGGAAGAATTTAGATGTTTTAGCTATTAGCACTTTTGATGCCACTAAACATGGTTTAGTCAGCTAAAAAGTACCCTAGTGTAGAACATGACTCAGAACCTCTGTTACCTCACTGAAAACTCAGAGCCTCCTTTCACAGGCACTTTTAACATCATTCGTGATTTCTTATTTGTCATTTAACAGTGATGGTAGACATCGACAGCAAGCATGCCCAAAAGAAAACGGAGTGTAGAACCTGCAGCCCAAAGCTCTCCTCCTACATGCATCCTTCATGTACCATCCATGTCTGATCATGGGGATTTCACGCCCCTCCGTAAAATTAAAGGATCTGCTTCAGAAAAACTGCAACTGCTTCAAAAGATCCGGGATAGACGTCTCAACCAACCGCATGACTCCCCATGTCGTATGCAATCAGTATGTGATCAGATCCCGGCAACTCTTCCTGATGACCTAGAAAGAGTAGGATATCACAGCAAGTGTTATAAGCACTTTGTCCGCCACTTTCAACGTCTGGGAGATGATACAGAACCAGGGCCATCAACCTCATCATGGCATCACTCTCCTCGTAAACCAGGAGGTTCTGCTGAACCCATCTTCCCGCCAGAGTGTATATTTTGTGAGAAAGTTGAGACCAAAGATGCTCATCGCAATACTGAGAGGCCTACAACCTTCCCATCCTTTAAAAACAAAGAAAATGCATGGGAGCAAATCGAAACACGGGCTGAGAAAATGGGTCTCTATCGACTCCATCGAAAGGTGAAAAACAAAGACCTCTTTGCATGTGAGGCCAAACACCATCCGTCATGTTTTAAAGCTTTCCGCACAGCATTCTACAACTATGAGCGTGCGATTCACAGAGCCGAAGCACCAAAGGAGCAGGCTTGCATGTCAGCCGCCCATGAAAAGGCATTCAACTCAGTACTGGAACACATTCAAACCCAGGTCATCCAGCAGAATAAAGTTCTACAGCTTTCTTCCTTGCGCTTGCTCTATGTCGAGGAACTGAAACTGAATGGATATGAGAACTCAAATTATCGGTCAGAGAAACTACTGAAACGCCTACAGAATGACCCAATCAAGGAGCATATCCACTTCACGAAGGTTGATCATGACAAATGTGATGTCATTTCTTTCTGGCTTGTGCACAGCTCAAACATAACAGTTTCCAATGCTCTCGCACGAGCATTCACACTCGGAAGCACAAACAAGAACCAAAATGTTGCCCTCCAACTTCGCCAGGGTATTCTACAGGCTTTCAGAGAGTGTAAAGACCAACCATGGCCACCAACAGCTGAAGACATGGAGCTCAATCCTGAAGACATCCTACCTCCAGACCTTGTCCGCTTTCTCAGCGTGCTAATGACTGGCAAGGAGGGCATCGAGACAGAAAAGGTGAAGCGTCTGGTCTTCTCCATTGGACAAGATCTGTGCCGTGCAGTGTCAGATGGAAAATGGAAGTTACCAAAGCACATTCTCCTCTGTGTGACTGTAAGGCACCTGTTCCGAAGCAAACAGCTCACCACAATACTACACAGGCTTGGACACTCTGAGAGCTACGATTTCGCCTTGGAGTTGGAAACTGCTCTCGCCAAGGTCCTGGATGAAGTCTCAACTTATCGTACACCACAAATTGTGACAGGAGAGGGCAACCTTGTATTCCACTGTGAGTGGGACAACTTGAATAAAACCACTACCAGTGTGCACGGCAGCAACATTGTAAACAGTGCTGGAGGAATCATGGTGCAGGAGGTCAAGCCCGGGTTCGAGAGCAGCAAGGACCGAATGCTACCTACCATCAATAGGTCACAACAGCGTAGCCTGAAGGTCGACACACCAAAAACTCTCCCACCCTTGCACTTTACTCGCGTTGGCCCGAAGTTCCCTGAAGGCTCATCATTCACACCGCCAGCAGAGAATGACACAGTCTATGCCACTACGATGCAAGAGTACTACATCTGGCTCTTCATCAGATACATCGGAAGCTGTGGCCTGCAGCCTGTGCCTGGGCTAGGGGGTTTCACCTCTGCAACTGGTTCTCCCCCACCCAGCAAATCAACAGTCGACTACTGCACGCCTATCCACCAACCGATCACAGACAACGCAGTTGTTCGTGAGCTACTGAAGCGTTCCGAGGCAGCAACTGCTGAGGTGGGTCAGAGATGGGTCCTGAATACATTTGATCTGGGTGTCTGCATGAAAGCCCTTCCCATCATCTGGCGCTGGCCAAATGAATTTGCTAGTCATGTAGTAACGATTGGACCCTTCCTGACGGTGTACCTGGATACAGGGTCAGGGAAGCATCGCCAACTTGTCAACGTCTCTGAGCTGGCAGAATCCCTGGGAGTGGACTACTGTGCCACTCTCCTGGGGTACTATGTGTTCAGCGGAGAAGACTGCACCAGTGCCTTCAAAGGGAAGGGAAAAGTCGGGCCCTTGAAAAAGCTGGAGAAGAATCCCAGGTTTCACAGGGCATTCGGTGAACTGGGTGACAACTGGGATGCCAACCCTGAGGTGGAGAGGCAGTTAGAAAAATTCACCTGTGTGATGTACGGCCAGAGTCGCGAGTCATCAGTGGACATTGTCCGTGCCAAGCTGCTACGAAAAATGGTGGGAGAGGACAAGACCCTCACATCCAAGTCCAAGGTTGATCTGGCTCGCCTTCCTCCATGCCAGTCTGCCCTGAAGCCGCACATCCAGCGTGTGAACCACCGCGTAGCATTGTACAAAAGAGCCGATCAACCTATCATCGAAAAGCCAAAACCTTATGAGGAGCAAGGATGGATAAGGACTGATGAAGGACTGTTGAAACCAATGTGGTCCAGTGGTCCCATCCTACCAACCTCACTGGTGGATCTTCTGAACACAGGAGAGCACGAAGAGGAGGAGGAAGAGGAAGGAGAAGAAGAGTTTGACTCTGACGATTTCGATGAAAATGATGATGACTGACTCAGTGTAGAATCACTAATGCTAATGATGTTTATCTAAAACAAGCAAGAGAAGAGTGGTCACATTGAGTGCTAGGACTATTTTGACAGTTGTAATATTTAGAAAAATAAAACTTTGTGTTAACGTCTGTGTAGACGGACCTTAATATGAGTCTATTATTTCGTAAAACTGTGATTATTTTGTAAATAAAGCACTAATTAGCATACTAGTATACCATAGACACATGTAATCATGTTATGAATAGTTCTATCATGATCTATGCCCTTCAAAACATGGGTCTAGACACCTTCATTTTTCAATTATCTGCAATATTGGCTGAGATATGTCAAAAATCGTTTTTTTGATAATGGCAGCAGTAATTTGCATAAAAATGGTATGTGGGACATTTTTTCAGCTTGGGGCCATAGCTAGTCATTTTCTACACATTTTTTCCAATCTAGAAACACTGATTAGAAGTATATCTCCGGGGGGTGCAGGGGGACCTAGTCTTCCTACTAGACTAATTACCATGGGCC
The DNA here is from genome assembly GCF_964187855.1 of Myxine glutinosa. Classification (NCBI taxonomy): domain Eukaryota; kingdom Metazoa; phylum Chordata; class Myxini; order Myxiniformes; family Myxinidae; genus Myxine; species Myxine glutinosa. The sequence goes on along the minus strand of NC_136261.1, from coordinate 89,985,269 downwards.
TTCCTGGCCCTATGGGCCACATCAAAATCGTACTGCTGCAACTTTTCCAACCACCTTGCAATTTGGCCCTCCGGTTCCTTGAACCGAAGGAGCCATTGCAAGGAGGAATGGTCAGTTCTAACCAAAAATTTCCGCCCGTACAGGTACGGGTGGAAATGGTTCATGGCAGCCAGCATAGCCAATAACTCTTTGCGAGTGACACAATAATTTCGCTCGGGCCTACTTAAGGCCCGACTATAGTAACCAATCACTCTCTCCACGCCCTCCTGTGTCTGAGACAAAACTGCGCCCAATCCTTCCTGGCTCGCATCCGTGTCCAGGGTAAATGCCCCGTTGCTAGTGGGGTAAGCTAGAAGGGGTGCGGATGTTAGACACCCCTTCAATTTTTGGAAGGCCTCGTGGCACTCCCGTGTCCAATTAAATCGCGTCCCCTTCTCCGTAAGCCGGTGGAGGGGACGGGCCAACTCCGCAAATTTCGCCACAAAGCGCCGGTAGTAGGAGCAGAGTCCCAAAAATCCCCGCACCTCCTTGATGGTACGTGGTGCGGGCCACTCCTCTACCGCTTTAATTTTGTCTGGGTCCGTTTTTACCCCCTCGCGGCCGATCACGTGACCTAGATAGGCCACCTCTCTTGCAAACAAAGTGCACTTACTCGGGTTCAGCTTCAACCCTGCCTGTCTGAGGCACCCGAACACCTGGTCCAAATTAGCTACTGCCTGGGGGAACGTTTTGGCATGTACTAGGATGTCATCCAGGTACACCAGGCATGATTGCCATGGCATGCCGCCTAGTACATGTTCCATCAATCTTTCAAAGGTGGCGGGGGCGTTACACAAACCAAACGGCATCACAGTAAACTGATACAGTCCCTTACCTGTGGAAAATGCCGTTTTCTCCTTCCCTGCCCTATCCATCTCCACCTGCCAATACCCACTCTTGAGGTCCAAAGTTGAGAACCAATTTGAGCCCGCAACGGCATCGAGGGTGTCATCAATCCTTGGCAGGGGATATGAGTCCTTGAGTGTCACGTTGTTTAGCTGGCGATAGTCCACGCAGAACCGCGTGGTCCCATCCTTCTTTTTGACCAGCACAACAGGTGACATCCAAGGACTTCCCGAGGGCTCGATCACGCCTGCGTCGAGCATTTTTTCAACCTGCTCGTCAGCTTCCGCCCTCTTGCTCCAAGGGAGCCGTCGGGCGGCCTGACGAATAGGCCGGGCCTCACCGGTGTGGATCTGATGTTTCACCAGGCCCGTACGTCCAATATCCTCGGTGGACAGGGAGAAGAGGTCCAAATGGGACCCAACCAGTTTGTGTAAGGCCTCCCTCTGGGTACCTCCCAACTCTACGCTACTACGATTTACCATCTCGCAAATGGGATCGGGCCAATTCCTACTTCTTATTGAAGGCTCCCCCCGGGGCCGGCTCGGCTGGACGTTCTCGCTCCTCACTGTCGCGACTTCCTCAACTGGGGTGCAGCCAGCTACCCTCGTGCCCCTTACTATAGTGCGTGGTTCTGTACTTATATTTATTACTCGGACGGCCACTACCGGTCCGTCCGTTTTTACAAGGGTGCGGCCCACGATTAAACCCGGTATGGACTGCGCTGCCACCGGTTCGACCAGGCCGCAGGACTCCTGCCATGTTGGGCGAGCTGCCCACCGGGCCGGCACTGTCGCCTCGGCCCTTGGGGGAATGGTCACGGCCTCGGAAGCCTCCAGCTCCGCTCTCTCGGCCGTGCTCACTCCCCCTAACGGCAGCTCTTCTACTCCCACCTGCAGGATCCCCCGGCACAAGTCGATTTTACAACCGCTGGCAGTCAACAAATCCAACCCTATTAAACATGGGTCGCACACCTCCGCCACCCAAACATCTATCTCCCTCCTTACCGACCCTAACTTGAGGGTCACATAACCACGCCCTATGATCGGGGCCGTTACCCCGGTAGCAAGTTGCAAACTATAATTTTGCAGGCGCTGGATCTTATCCCAGCCACCTGCGCTCGAATCAAGGACCACAGGGCTGATGATCGTGGCGCTAGCTCCTGTGTCCACTACGGCGTCTACCCCCACGCCGGCAATTTTGCATCTGATTGTCAGGCTACCGGTTCCAATCTGGCCACAATAAATGACCTGTCGCGTCAATGAGGGCTCTCCTCCATCCTCTTCTGCCGAACACCGCCCTACGTGCCCGACACCTTCTAGTTTCCCGGGGTCTGGCGGGGGGGTGTCTGGGGTCGGCTAACCCGCTCCCCCCTGGGCGGAGTTGAGGACCTCAACCGCCGGGGATCATCCCGGCGCGTGGCTCGACAGTGCCGCGCCAGGTGACCCAGACGGTTGCAAGTATAGCACCTCACCTGATAAGGTGCTTGTCTCCGGAATTCCAAATTTCCCCCCCTGAAGGTCCGAATTGGATTACCCGCTCGTGGTCCACCGCGGGCCACCTCCGGGGCCGCCTGCCATGGTCCAGGTCCCGCCAGGCGCTGGTCCACCAGCCTCCGGACCATGCCCGCCAGTTCAGGACTCACGTCCGCCCACCCTAAGGGGTCCGCCCTCCATCGGGGGTCCCACCTGGCGGACCGCCATTGCGTGACGCTCGCTCCCCCGGGCCAGGGGCCTCGCTGCTTCCCAACGGGCTGCAGCGTCAGCCGCCTGGCTCAGAGTCTGCGGGCGCCACATGGCGAGCTGTTGCCGGAGCTCAATATCCGGGAGGGCCTGGATAAAATGGTCCAGCGCCAGGCTTTCCCGGGAATCCGCTGCCATGTTAGCATGTGCGATCCCCACTGCGCGGCGAATGTCGTGGGCAAGTTCCCCGATGGCTTCCTGGGGCTTGCGTTTTCGCAGCGCGAGCTGAGCTTTAACAAGCTCGCTCTGCTGTTCAATGCCGAATCGATTAATTAGGGCGTCGCGGAGGGCTGGCAGGGTGAGAGCACCCGGTGGTAATGCCGTCAGCACCTCCGCCGCCGCGCCGCGCAATGCGGCCACCAGGTGTACTCCAACTTCGTCCTCACCCCAACCGTTGCCCTTACACACACAGTCAAACTGCGCCAGGTACGCGCGTAGATCACTCTTGCCGTCATACGGCGCGAGTGGGACCTTGTGGGACCACCTCGTATGCGAGTCGTTGCCCGCCTGCCGGACCCCGTGCGTCGCCCCTTGCGGGGTCAGCGCGGGGCCGAACCGGCCGGGCCCCCACAGTACATTACCCCCAAGGGGCTCCCGTGCCCCCCCTGTCCCTCTAAAAACTACCCCTGTTGGTGTCGATGCATGGGTCACACTTCCGCAACCCGCGACCCATTCCATCCCACCACAACCTTGCTCACTCACACCTCGCACCTCTCCCATCACCGGACCCTCTCGCTCGCACCCTCGTTCCATACCCTCCGGACCAGCCATACACCTCACTCTTGGCCTCTCACGAACATCCGGGTCTATCTCGACCCCCAAGCTTATTAAATCACCTGGCGCATCATACGCACGACCATATTGGTCACCACTTACACCGGGTCCTCTTTCTCTTCGCTTCTCCTCCATCACCTGCGAATCCCTCATCCGGTTAATGAGCACATCATCACGATCCGAACACAGACTTTGGACCAATTATTTTACTTCCTCCTTTATCTCTTTCTTATCCTCTCTCCGTCGCTTCTTAATTTCGCTCACCCCTTCTTCCACTTCTTCTAATTTCTGCTTCACCTCCTTCATCTCCGAGTGCGCCCCCTTAAGTTCTTCCTCTAACTCCACCTTATTTTTTTCTATATGCTCCCGCACCTCCCGCTCTTTAACCTCCATCACCTCTACCACCTTGTTCATTTTCCTCGTCAGGTCCTCATGTACCGTCTGACACTCTTTTTTAATTACCCCTACGTCCTTTTTCATCTCCTTCTGTGTCGATTTTAAACCCTCTATTACCGCTGTGTTCTTCTTTACCTGGTCCCCCAACTCCTTTTGTCCCACTGTCAGTTGTTCTACTCCCAGCGTCAACTCCTCTATACCACCTTGCAATTTTACAGTCCCCTTTCTCACCTCCTTCTCCATGCGCTCCTTACAGTGCCTCACCTCCTCGCGCACTCCTCCGACCTCCTCACTCACACCTCTTCTGATCTCTTCTCCCATGACTTGCATCTCCTGCCCAGATGCCACCCTCATCTGCTCCATTTCCTCCCTGTGAGCATCCAATTTAGTTTCTATCCCCATTCTGACCCCCTCTATCTGCTGCCCCATTTTTTAAACTTCCCTTTCCGCTTGGTCCCTCATGTCCCTCAATTTGCCTTCCATACTGTTTTCTAACCCCTCTAACCCCTTTTTCATCCCTTCCATTTGATTCTCTTGAGCGGCCATTCTGTTTTCTACCCCCGTTAACCCCTCCTGTATTTCCCCTAATCTATTGTCTAATCCCTCTATTCTACTCCCTAACCCTCCGATCTGGGCCCCCATCCTTTGTTCTAACCGTTCCCCCATTTCTCCCATTTTGCCCCCCATTCTGCCCCCCAATCGCTCACTATCAGCCCTCATTTGCTCACTATCAGCCCTCATTTGCTCACTCTGAGCATCCATCCGATTCCCCATTACCCCCATTTGGCCCTCCAATCGCTCCCCCTGAGCATCCATTTTTGCCATCATTTGAATCATAAAGACTCGCATGTACTCTGGCATCTCTGGCTCGGCTGCCGCGACCACGGGCGCAGCGCAATTTGGTACTGCTACGGACACGGCGCGGCAAAATTTGGTGCCGCTACACCCACGTGCGCGAGGACGCCATCTTGTGCGCCCGAAACCTCGTGCGCGAGGACGCCATTTTGCGAACCTGCCGCCCTCACTGCTTCGCTCTCCTCTTGTCCCTCAATTTGGTCCTGGATCGACCCTGCCTCACTCTCCTCTACCGGAACCCAGCCGTCTTGATCTGCCATAGCGCGACTTTCAAAATTCGGGTTTTTTCTTTAAAAACAAAACAATTTCCAACTGCTTGTAATTTTGAGCGCGTTAAGCGCGCTTCGGGCCTCGTATCTCACTCCTCGACACCAATTGTTACGGATCGCGGATTAGATGTTATTTACCGAGCGGTGGTATTGCCGCGACCTAACAGTTCCCCCGATTCTTCCCCAACTCACCCGATTCCACCCGAACGTTGGCCAAATCGCGCTACGCTAAATCAATGATTGGAAAGGACACAACGACTGGGATAAATGAAATGACGCCAGGGGTACAGTTCTCAAGACCTCCGGAGGAGGGTATAATTAGTGGTGGAGAAAAGGGGTAGATTACAAGGTAGAGTGAGGTAAAAGACACAGAAGAGATGGGCACTTAAATACAATCTTATCTTAACCCAGACAGACCACAGACAAACGGAACAAGGCTGACTTACACAGGGATTGATGGCAGGAAGGGACAGGCAGTCGATAGCACAAGGTGCACCTTGGCTCAGGGACAGGATAAAGCACGGTCCAGTCCAGAGATGCGGGGAGGTGTCGCAGCGCTCGGAAGGGACGTCTCTCTTGCTTCATGCTCAGCGCGCATCTGACGTCACCACTCCCTCGGCTGCGCATGCTCAACGGGGAGTGACACGCCCTCGGCTGGTTGGCTCCGCCCCAGATGGGACCGGTCCGCCGCTTCCATTGGGTGCGGGGGTTACCGGGCTACGCCCTTGACGAGGAGCTGACAGGGAGCCCCTATTTGGTAACCCCGTCGAGCACATGTTTGATGGCGGCTCGTGGGGAAGGCCTCGTGCCCTCCCAACACCCCCTACCAACCAAGCCGGAGTGAGGACGCGCACTCCCTGTGCACGCCGCCGCCGTTGCTGTTGTTGTTGTTGTTGTTTCTGAACCATGAGGAAGAGCTGCGGGGAGGTATTGGGAGGTCCTAAACTTCCTAACGGTGCCATACAATCACATTCTGGTGCAACGAAGGGTCAGAATTAATGGAAACGAATCCTTAACTGACATAGACTAAGAATAACTAGCAAGATGTCCTATAGTTGTCTACGTGAGATGCGGTGGACCTGGATGCGACATAAAATGGGGGGGAAATAGGGGGAGGTCGGGTCTACAGAGTGTTGTTTACAGAAAATGGGACTAGGGAATGGGGGATTGGGGATAGTTGGGAAGTATTGAGGAAATAGGGGAATATTTACAAGCGGATATGGATGGATGCAAATCCCCTATCCGCAACAACAATATATATATATATATATATATATATATATATATATATATATATATATATATATATATATATACATATATATATATATATATATATATATATATATATATATATATATATATATATATATATATATATATGTTGGAACCCATCTGTGGATCGGTCCCATCGGCCGATGGGTCTGACCCATCTGTGGATGCACGAGAAATGACAATGCAGACCCATCGGCCGATGGGTCTGCGCCATCTGCAGATGTGCGGACCCTGTTGGAAGGTCAGGATCCTTGCCACCAAAACTACATTTACCCTCGCCATCACCTTCATCAGCACCTGCCACTCTCTACCCTGCCACCATTCCCCTCCGCCATTATCAGAAGAACACCTAATGTTTTGTATGAATGTTGAGTATGTTATGTAAAGCTTTACCAAAACTGCCATGTATCTGTTAATTACAAAATGTATTGACAAAATGTATAAATAGATGGGTAGAAATAGATAATAAAACATTTAAAAATCATCTCTGTTAAATTCCTACCACATGTAATTCCAATGACTGTGTACCTGATTGAAGAGCACCATTCTGTCAACACATTCCTTCAAGGTGAACAACACATCCGCAGATGGCGCAGACCCATCGGCCGATGGGTCTGCATTGTCATTTCTCGTGCATCCACAGATGGGTCAGACCCATCGGCCGATGGGACCGATCCACAGATGGGTTCCAACATCTATATATATATATATATATATACACATACACATACACACACACACACACACACACACACACACACACACACACACACACACACACACACACACTGTTAGACCACGACATTCACGGTGAATACGTTCCTGTAATATTCTGCGAATGTGGGGGAATTGATTCAAAGGGATAGGGGCAGATAGGTTCCCGGCAGTGATTTTTTTTATTTATCGGGGAAATTTTAAAAGTTTAATTTTTTTGCGAAAGTGAATGCATATGATTGGTTTCATAAAAAATGCTTACAAAAAAAACCAAAAACAGCAACACCAGGTACCGTTTCCAATGTTTATTGAAGGAACAGCCCACCCTCGTGATAGCCCAGGACCCCGAGCAGTGAGACTGTAACAAATATTTGGGCTTGGGGGCCCTCAAAATCCCAGGGTTCCTTTTGATGGTTAAATAAGGTTGTGTAAAAGATGACTTCTAAAATAAATAAAAGTTTTCTCGAACCTTTGAAATATTTTTATGGCTTAGCCCATAGGGCAAAGCCGTCTAGAACAGTGTTCGTCCGTCTGTATGTATGTATGTATGTCCCCTCAAAGTTATACCAATCAGAGCTGAGGATCTGGTCACATGACAGGGTGATGTGATTACGTCTGATGTCAATACGGCGGTGCGCGGCTGACTCTCCACACTCCTGCATTTTGATTCCAATTGCGTTTGGGCCGAACATATCGTCGAACCTGTCATAAATCACAATCGCCATGCTATACCTTAACGTTTTTCATTCACTGTTAAACACAAACAAACGGATTGTTAAAATGACCATCAAATATCGAAAGCATAGATGTTACGACTCTTGCAACAAAACGGTACACCTTAGGCTTCATGCCTCACCTTCGGGCTGTTTCGGACAAATTAAGCCAAGGTTTCCTTCCACAGTACTGTATCGTTCAAGTATTATTGTTTTCGAAATAGTAATAATCATAATAATATAGTAAATATGACCATACCACTTTCATCCCAATGTCGTGAATGCAAAGTTAATGGATTGAAGCGGTGCATGGTTCCTGAATCAATGATGAGCGGTGTTTGGACTAACAACCGCGGAAGTAAGGAATCACCTCGGTTTTTTGATAGCATGTTATTAACCCAACCTTTGTGGTGTATATAGATTACAGTAGATCTTCGCTCAGTTCTGTAAGTAAAACTTACCTCACGAATGTCGGGATTCCTCCAAATTTCTTTGTTTAAAGTTATAATCAGCATTAGTGACTGTTTAAAAAGCTAATCATATGTGTTTGTGGTTTATAATATATTACAAGCCCAGCTACGCTGCTGTTAGACTTTCAGTCTTATTTATTTAAATATACTTCACAGTAATTATATACATACTTGAACACTGTAGAACACAAATCGTCTGTTTGGCACTTTCAATACCCTTCCATTTAGCGGTATTTGGACAAAATGTTACGACATTTTACATCAGCACGACCAATAAAATTATCTGTTCATAGCTACCCCGCCCATGACCTTGATTCCCAAGACAGTGCGCCTGCACGGGGTAATGTGTTCTATGAACTCTCTAGTTACCCTCGCCTGAGGAGAGGGTATTGCATTTGAGTCCGTTTGTCTGCCTGTCTGTCTGTTTGTTTGTCCGCACAGAATAAATATGATTTTCTCTGCAACCTTTGGTCCGATCGACAGGAAATTTGGTGCAACTCTTCCTGTAGATTTTTTAAATTATAATTATGATGTCATGGGTCACGTGGTTCGGCCGCCATCTTGGAAAAACGGAAAACCTTTGCACCTCTATATCTCTGAAAGCCCTGAATAGAAAAAAATGAGAAATGGCTCATTGTAAAGAACTCTCCATGGGGAATAAAACATGTTAATGATGATGCCATAGGTGCTTTCGTTATGACGTCATAATTCGACAAGTACAAAACTTCATCCGATCAAGATGAAATTTATTGAGCGTTATGTCGGCATAAATTGGTGAAGAAAAAAAAGTAATGATGACGTCATCGGTCACGTGCTTCGGCCGCCATCTTGAAAAAACTGAAAACATTTGCACCTCTATATCTCCGAAAGCACTGCACAGACAAAATTGAGACATGGCTCATTGTAAAGAACTCTCCATGTTGAATAACATCTGTTAATGATGATGTCATCAGTCCCTCCATTATGACGTCATCATTTGACAAGCACAAAACTTCATCTGATCAGATGAAATTTCTTGAGCATAATCTTGATGCTAGGAATAAATTGGTTTAGAAACAAAATAATGATGACGTCATCGGTCACGTGGTTCGGCCGCCATATTTGTTTTAACACAAAAGCCTTAAAAAAAACACTGAAAATACATCCTGGTGAGGGTTTGCAATCTCTGATTGCTCTTTTTCTTGTTTATTTTGTTATGGGAAGTGGCTTTGGAAAAATGCCACGATAATGTGGAACAACCCTCAAGCTGCTATGTATACACCTTAACATTACATTTTTCCAAGATGGAAATTCAATAAAACATGGGAATTCCTCCAGATTATTTGCAGTCGAGTCTAAAGCAGTTGACAAAGCAGTTGACTGTATGGGGTGAATTTGCAGTTGACATAGACCACTGAACTATAACACTACGTGGAACGGACAGTCTGCGAACACACACACAAAAGGCCCATAGGCAGTGAGTTTTACATGAAGCCACGGGATCGCAATGCATTATGGGATTTAGTCACGCAAAAAGCGTATTGCTTTTGTATCGCTGTGATTGAACGACGTACACATCTTGCAAGATTTATATAGAGATTTCTTTCATAATTGCACATTTGTTCTTAGTTGTTTCACTTCGGTGACATGATACTAGAGTAAAACAGAATGCCATCCTGTTCTGCAATCAACTGCACGAATCGAGATGTTCGTGAAAATCGCGAGAAAGGGTTGACATTTCACAGGTAAGGAAACGCCAATTTTTTTCCATTTTTTTCCCTTGTCACCCTTTTGTCACTTACATGTAATCACTTTTTTTTTCAGGTTTCCACGATGCAACCCAGATCGGTTGAGGCAATGGCTGATAAACATGCGGAGGGACAGATGGATGCCAACAGCCAGGTCTGTGCTATGCTCCAAGCACTTCACAGCACAAAGCTTCCACACGTTTGGACTGCGTGTAAAGCTCCGTGATTCTGCTGTGCCAACAATATTTGACCTCCCTCGTCATCTCCAAAAGGTATGTTGTATTCACATCTGTACATTTAAATCCAAGTTGCTCTGAGTGTACACTGTTCTATTATTAATAATTATATCAAACTTAGACTAAGAAATACAGGTAGAGTACATTGTGACATGTACAGTATATATGTCACATGTGATTCCATCTTTGATATTGTGTGTCTTGATCAGGTTTTGAGGTACTAAGACAATCCTTCACATCAGAAATAATTGATGCAATTGGTGAGGTGTAAAACAAAATTAAATTTCATAATGAATTTTAGTAACACTTTGGAATAAAGCCATTGTTTAAGGGATGACAATTTTCACCAAAAGAGGCACCTGTCATTAGACGGCTGCAATAAAATAGTTTTAAAGAATTTATCTTTATATCTGATGACATTGTCTATTTGATTGTCTTAGTCTCTTAGACAACTAATGTATTGAAAGAGATCACATTTTGGGAACATTTATGTTACCTGCTAATGCACACTGGCAGAAATTCTGATTTTGTTTGTGTGCACACAAATGGGCAACCAATGTAAGACCTTCTGGTACTTTGTGATTAAAATACTAATTTATGAAATTTACTAGTTCCTATAGTGATTACAGCAATTTTAATTATTAGCTTCTGCAATGTACATCACTGTTTGCATGGAATTACCCTTTGAAATTTTGTTTTTTGTTTTTTGTTTCAGAAAGTGAACAACCGGAAATGCCCAGCAGTCCGCATTTCTACACCACCTTTAAGGGAACCAGATCTTCATTCTTGCCCATTGCCACAGCAAAATGCCCCTGTTGACCCGCTGGCTGAGCACAATTATGCTACAATGGACTCTCCGAGGAAATTGAAGCACAAGTTAGATAAGTCCATAGAGAGACTGGAAATATGTCAAAAGAAAATGAAAGTAGTGCATCAACGAACACGCCGTTTTAAGCGGAAGGTAGAGACCCTGAGAGGTGTCATCAATGAGCTACGGAATGAAAACCTGATTTCCACCAATTGCGCGGACTTGCTTGATGGCACCATTGATGGCATACCTAAAGATTTGATGACAAGAATCGTTGAATGCAAAAAGGGAAAGGGATCATCTGCTTATCCTGAGGAGCTGAAGTCCTTTGCACTCACACTACAATTCTACTCGGCAAAGGCTTATGAATATGTCAGAAAAACTTTTGACTTGAGCATACCCCACCCACGCCAACTTCGGAGATGGTACAGTAGGATTGATGGTGATCCAGGTTTCACGAAACAGGCATTCTCCTCACTAGCAGGAAAAGTGACCAGAAACAGAGAAACTGGAAAGGAGACTATCATCGCCTTGATGTTGGACGAGATGTCTATTCACAAGCATGTGGAATTTGCTGAAGGCAAATATCATGGCTATGTAGATGTTGGAAATGGTGCAACAGATGATGCCACCCCATTAGCTAAAGATGCCCTTGTTCTCATGGCAGTCTCAGTGAATGAATCTTGGAAAATACCATTAGCATATTTCCTCATAGATGGAATGACGGGAGCAGAAAGGGCAAATTTGGTTCTGGAATGTCTGTTGCGACTGAATAACATTGGTGTACGTGCTGTGTCATTAACGTGCGATGGGCCATCCTGCCATATTGCAATGATGAAGGTACTAGGAGCAAACGTGAACATCAATGGAATGGATCCTTCATTTCCACACCCAGCTGACCCTTCCGTGCGCGTATATGTGATACTTGACGTCTGCCATATGCTGAAACTACTTCGCAATTCATTTGCAGATGGTGGGATTTTTAGAACGCAGGATGGTCAAAGTGTGAAATGGACATACATTGAAGAGCTTCACAAACTTCAAGGATCTGAAGGACTCCGACTTGGGAACAAGGTAAAAAATGCCCACATTCAGTGGAGAACGCAGAAAATGAAAGTGAACCTGGCAGCACAAATATTCAGTGCCAGTGTTGCTGATGCTCTGCAATATTGCGAAGAAAAACTTCAACTTCCACAATTCCAGGGCTGCAGTGCAACTATAGAGTTTCTTCGGCATGTTGATTCAGCCTTCGATGCTTTAAACAGCAGAAATCCGTTTGGAAGGGGGCTGAAAGCACCATTGAAAGGGGACAACCATGCATCCATTCAACAACGATTGCATGATGCTGAAGTCTTCCTTCTCGGTCTCAAAGATGGATCTGGTAGGAAAATGTGTGAAGGACCAAGAAAGACTGGTTTTGTTGGCTTCGTTGTTAGCATCAGAAGCATTTTAAACATGTATCAAGAACTTGTCGCACCAACCGATGCCCCACTCAAATACCTACTAACGTATAAATTCTCTCAGGATCACATTGAATTGTTCTTTTCCGCCCTCAGAGCACGTGGAGGATTCAACAACAACCCCACTGCAAGACAGTTCAAAGCTGCATACAAACGCCTGTTGATGAGACATCACATAAAAAATGGCACTGGGAACTGTATTCTTCGTGATGACACAGCCATTCTTCACACTGAGAGCGTCAATGATGTCACAACTATGAACATTACTCGAAAGTATGATCTCATTCCCAGACAACCCAGCAAGACAGATCATGACTACAGTGACATGCCACATATTGAGCCCTTATCAGAATATAAGGATGCGGCTGTCAACTACATCAGTGGATACATTGTGAAATCTCTTAGGCTGCATATGGACTGTATGGAATGTGCCAATGCAATGTCATCTTCTGATGGCAATGCTCATGACTTTGTCACCATGAAAGATCGCGGGAGGCTGCAGAGGCCATCAGCTAGCGTAGTATCTGTATGTAGAGAAACAGAGAAATGTTTCCAGCGACTTCTAAGAATAACTCAAGGAAAGCTTCCTCAAGGCCGTGGAGTGACATCTGCTATCTCTTCCTCAGTTCTGGAGAACACAAGCCACATGAACTTATTTCCTCAGTTGCACCGTCACCAGTTTGATACTACAATTGACAACAACCACATTCACAGCCTGATCAAGAAAATTGCATCACGGTATGGACAGATCAAGCTCTACCACTTAGGAAGGGTAAAAACAGATGCTGCTACCGGGCCCAAAGTAAGGAAGCTCCTAGCCAAAACAATTTTGTTTCGTCATCAGTAGACATGGACTTTATATTATGTAGAAAATGATAATAAATTGGATTTTTTTTTTTATTAGCATACAACATCCAGATATTTCAAAGACATGTATGATCTTAATGATAGTGAAAATTATTGTCACTGGTAATTTTTTTAATAGTATGAAGCTTTGACACTTGACTGTGTACAGTAATTTGCCTTGTTATTTGTATAACTACAGTTGAAAGTTCTTGCCTCACTCTCATCAGCTCATTTCTGAAATGCAACATATTTGTTACTGTATACACTGTACAGAAAATGTTCATGTACCTATCATGGACATTTATGCATGTTTACTCACTATTATATCTATGTATGTGTACATGTATGAAGTATATGATGCAATTTAAGCGCTTTGTTGTGCTACACTTCCTTTAATTTTTTTTGACATGTTTATTGTAATTTGCTTTGTGTGTGAATTATGGACAGTATGCCACAAAATTACCTAAACTCGACCTTGATAGCCATGTTTTGCCTTGTATTTTGTGCAAGTACAGTGTACATTACAGTATTAGTCATGTGTGTAACATTGATAATCATGGATTCAATATTTTTAGTACGTTCTTGCGATGAAAATAATGGCAAAATTTATCTTGGAAAACTTACACCTACCCACAAAGGCTATGGGGGCATTCATTTTTCTGGGTGCATACGATAGGGGGCGCCATACATGTCGGTGGCTTCAGCGGATCACGGGCACCGTCCGTTCCACGTAGTGTTATAGTTCAGTGACATAGACACAAGAACGCTCGTCGTTTGTGTCAATCTTGACTTCCGTTTCCGGTCTTGCTGGCGAGGGTTCGTTTATTCTCAGCTCTCCATGCTATCCATCGAAATCGAAGTTAAGTAATTGTTCCCATTTGTATTTTCGTTATAACTATTTATTTTATGGTGTATATATTGTCTCCCGACGAAGATTTTCGGTGCAAATCTTTCATACCTGTATTGAAAATCGTGTTAATTCGGGTCGTGTTTTGAGGCCTTGTAGTTGTACAGTAAACACTGTACAACCTTGAGGCTTTGTTTTTCTCTCAGCGGTCCGTGTTTTTGTGATCCAATAACTTTCGTTCTCTGTTTTCCCAATCTTTTCACCCCATAGCCCTCTTCCTTGTGTAAATCACAACTCAAAAAAATCCCCAAAAAAACATTTCCTTCTCTGTTCTCATTCGTTTATTCATTCTTATTCGTTCGTTCGTTCGTTCTTCGACCACTTGTTTCTCCCCCATTTCCCCAGATAGATTGTCAAATTTCAACTCGTTATTTTATCGTCCATGCGTTATTGTTTTGATTATAGTTACTTTTGGTTTGAATTTCCTGTAACTTGTAATTATTTAATCGTGTTCTGCTCCTCGTGTGCGGCCTTGTAGTTGTACCCCCGTCGGTGTTTGTTATCTTAATCGTGTTTTGCTTGGCTCTTAGTTTTTTTCCCTTCTACCCCGAACATAATACTCTGTCTAACGTTCTAAATCCCCACCTCCCCCCCCCCACCCCCAAAAACCAAACAAACAAAAAAAAAACCAAAAACATTTATTTTCCTTTCTCCACGTGTACTGTTGACTCATCCTGTATTTTCTGTCCAGGTGTGCTGTTCGCCCCGCCCCCATTAACTCCTTGCCATCCACCGTTTGCCCTTCACGTGACTCGTGGTGGTCCCTCTCGGCTCTCCCCCCGTTGGTATTTTTGTGCACATAAGATTGTTCACGGTTCTGTTTAAATATTATTTAAATATGTATAACCTTTCCCCTTCAGTGTTTTACTCAGTGGTATTTTACAACACGCTGTTTTTCTTCCTATTTAAAAGGCTTTTCTCAATTTCCTCTCCAACTCATTCCACCTCAAAAAAAAGAAATTCAATATCTTATACGTCTCCCTCACTACATGGTCTAAATTCACATTCATTCCATCCCTCCTCCATCATTCTGAACCGGATTGCTAACTTGAAAATCACAACAAACCCAATTTGTTTTCAATGTTCGTCTTTCATTAATCATCCACTTTCTAAACTCCCCCCCAACCCCTCCCATTCAAATCTCCCCCCATACCATTCCTCTCCAATTCTCCCTCCTCCCCCCTCCTCCTCAAAGCTGCCTCCTCCCCACTTCGTCTCCCTTCTATCTCATACCGCCACCCCCCCCCCCAACCTTCTTCTTTCCTCTGCCCCCCCTCAAACAACCCCTCTCTGTGCCTCATCCCTTCACCTTCAAACCTTTCATCCTCCTCATCCTTCCCTTTCTTGGAACTCTTCTGCAATCGCTGACACACTAACAACTGCTCTCCCTACCTCCCCCTCTCATCCTTCATCTTACCCTACTCCTCCCCTCCCCTGTCCTGTACCCGATGCTCCCCCTCTCTCTTCATTAACGGTATGGACCTCAAACATCCGGGGCCTTCGCTCAAACCTGACTGATCTCTCCATACAGGTTGCTTCTGACAATCCAGACTTGATCTGCTTAACAGAGACTTTCCTCCTTCAAGATGTCTCTGATTCCTTAATATCTCTTCCTGGTTACTCCCTCCTCCGGTATGATAGACCTGAGCCTCGGCCTGGTGGTGGGGTGGCTATCTTTATCAAAAACTCTCTTCCTCACTCTCCTTGCACTGCCCTCTCTCCTCCTCACCCCCAGGAGTACCTCTGGCTACGTCTTCCTCTCTGCTCCCACCTTTTGTTCATATGTGTTCTGTACCATCCCCCAAACAGTGATGACTCCATCTACATTTCACTGTCTGACAACATGGACCAACTTCTATCCACTCATCCCAACTCTCTCTTCCTCATATGTGGTGACTTCAATTGTCATCATGCCACCTGGTTGGGTGTGGGTTCCTCTCTCACCAGTCATGGCACCTCAGCAAAGGACTTCTGTGACTCACTGGGATTGACACAATCTGTCAATTTCCCGACCCGGATCTCAGCCAATGGAGTATCTTCTCTTCTAGACTTGGTTATGACTAACTTCCCTGCTAATGTCTGCTGCTCTTTTTCTGCTCCAATCGGTTCTTCTGATCATGTGCTTGTCAAAGTGGACATCTCTCTGGCCATTCTCAGAGAGCCTCCTCAGCGTCGACGAGTCTGGCATTTCACTCAGGCCGACTGGGACGGTCTTCAAGCAGCCATCAATCGTCTGGATTGGTCTCCCATCTCCACTGCCTCTGACATCAATTCTTCCTGGGAATTCTTCCAAAGCAAACTGATCTCTCTCATGCACAGATTTATCCCATCTCGCCTTCAGTTGTCTTACCCTTCCTCCCGTCCATGGTACACTGAATCTTGTGGTGAGGCAGTTGCCCTGAAACAACTTGCCTTTGCCTCTTGGAAGGCTAATCCAACTGAAGGAAATCTCAGTTCCTTCCACCAAGCTCGGAACAAGTGTGTGTCTACCCTCAGGAGTGCCAGGAAGCACTATCTCTCCTCACTCAAGAATGAACTCTCAAACCTGTCTCCTTCCTCCAAATCCTGGTGGCGTCTGGTCAAATCCGTTTCTGGTGTTTGTTCCCCCTCCATCCCCTCCCTTACCTCAAATGGCCACACAGTTGACATCGCACGTGACAAAGCCGAATGCCTCAACTCTGTGTTTGCCTCAAAATCCTTAGTCCCAAACCCATCTCTCTCTGTTCCCACCTTTCCCAGTCGAACCAAACTGCTCCTGGACTCTGTGACCTTCTCTCCTGACAAGGTGGAGGAGTTTTTGTCAAACCTCGACTCTGATTCTGCAATTGGACCAGATGGCATCAGCCCACGGGTCCTAAAATCCTGCTCTGCCGCTCTATCTCACCCTCTCTCTGTTCTTTTCACCCTATCCTTTGCTCAAGGTCATCTGCCAGCATCCTGGAAATCAGCAAACATTACCGCTTTACACAAAAAAGGTGCAAAAACAGATCCTTGCAACTACAGACCAATCAGCCTGCTCCCAATTATCAGCAAAGTCATGGAATCCATCATTGCTTCGGATATGAAATCTTTCCTCTTCTCCAATGGCTTGATCTCTGATCATCAATTTGGTTTCAGACCAGGTCACTCTACTCTGGACATGCTGCTTCTGCTGTCTCAACAATGGATGGAGGTCCTCAATGCCAAACAGGAAATCAGAGCTGTCTCCCTTGACATATAACGTGCCTTCGATACGGTCTGGCACCCAGCTCTGCTCACCAAACTCTCCTCCTACGGTATCCATGGAAATCTCCATGCATGGCTTGCGGACTTCCTCTCTGGTCGTAGTCAACGTGTGGCCCTGAATGGATTTCTCTCATCTCCCCTTCCCGTTCAGGCTGGAGTTCCCCAAGGCAGTGTGCTGGGCCCTGTGCTTTTTCTGGTCTTTATCAATGATCTCTCCGACTCTCTGGAAAATCCTCTGTATCTCTTTGCTGATGACTCCACTCTCTGCCGCTCCATTCCTCTTCCCTCAGATCGGCAGTCTGCAGCCTCCTCACTCTCTGAAGACCTGGACAAAATCACAGACTGGTCAAACATGTGGAACATGTCTTTCAATCCTGACAAATCTCACACTCTTACTATGTCTCTTCGAAAAGATCGACTGGACAACCCTCCCATCTACTTTCTCAACAATCCTCTCCAAGAAGTTCTGTCGCTCAAGCTTTTGGGTCTCACCATCTGCCATGATCTTTCTTGGGAAAACCACATTTCCAAGCTGGCCTCCAAAGCCAGTCGCCGACTGGGCATCCTCCGTCGTGCGAAGTCCTTCCTCGGCACACCTGAGCTCCTCACCACATACAAGGCTTTCATCCGCAGCTCAATGGAATACTGTTCTCCCCTATGGGCTGGTGCTCCTGCCTCACACCTGGCTCGGCTTCACGCTGTTGAATCCAAAGCTTTCAGAATCATTGGAATCTCCCGCGATGAAGCTATCTCTGAGGGCCTTTCACTCACTCACCGCAGGCAGGTAGGTGGTCTTTCTGTCTTCTACCGACTCCTCTCCGGCCTTGCTCCCCCAGCTCTCTCTGTGCTCTGTCCCACAAATATTCCTACAGGTCGCACAAGATCTGCCAGCCACCCTCTGATGGTTAAACTGCCGAAATCTCGGCTCTCTGCTCACCTTCACTCTTTCATTCCTCTTTTCTCCCGCCTCTGGAACAAACTCCCACACTCACTTCAATCACACTCCTCCCTCCAGGTCTTCAAAACAGCTGTTCACCACCATCTCTTATCTTCCCCCATCCAAAACCTTGATCTTTTCTACCCCCACTAATTCACCCCAGATCCACCTTGTTTGAAATTCCAACTTCTTTCCTGGAAGTCTTGGCAGTGTCCATATGTTTTATACCTCTCCCACCCCCCCCCCCCTTCCCATGCCTCCCCCCCAAAGCCCTCTCCCTCCCACAGTTCTCTCGATGTCTCCATGTCTCTCGGTCCCTGCTCTCAAATGTTGTGTTTGTGTCCTTCCCCCTCTCTCCCCATCTTGTCTACCGCTCCCGATGTTATTTGTTTTGTGTGTCTGTTTGTCTTTCTGTGTGATTAATGTTCGCTCTTTCACGAGCCTCGATCTTGTATACAAAAAAAAAAAAGAAAAAAAAAAAAAGCAACATAGACTAAGCGAGTAAGAAAATTAGGTGAAGGCCACTTGTGATGCAATTCAGGGCCCTGAAGTGTCACTTGTAATACCTTCCTCCACCACCAGTGGGAGTGGCACTGCACGGTGCACATTTACATGGAGAATTTTGCATCGAACCACCTTCGCAACATGGGGGGGGGGGGGGGGGGGTGGAAAGGGGGGAGAACCAAATAGCTACAACCTTCGTCTTTTGCCCCATAGTCCCCCTGGCAAGTTTGGTTGAGATTAGATAAGTGACGACTAAATGCATCAGCCACAGACATACAGAACCAGACGGACACCAAATTGCATTTCCTTTTTTATAACTTTCGTCTTTTGTCCTACCGGTGAGCATACAAATGGGATGTACTCTGACCTGCACAAAGTCACGACGGCATGCTTTTCTCATCACCAACAATTTAAAGTGTATATTGTTTTTATTTATTTTTTATTCTGCCTGCTTTGGGCAGAATGGCTATATTTTGCAACAAAGGCTACAAGGCAGAACCAGTTGTCCTCAAAAGTAAAAAAAAAACAACAACAATTAAACAAAACAATGTCTGCTGAGTTCACTTTTCAAATAAAATCAAGCATCCACTGATGAATGATGTCACCTGATATGTAAATTTTCATGGTAAGGGAAAAGTAAAGCAGTTAAAACTAGAATGGTGCTCAATACCGAGTGCATATACCTCCGCCAGGATAAACAATTCACGTTTTGTATCCCACTGATTGGCCAGATCTGGATCCGGGCCTTAACCAAAATCGAATGAGCTTGTTCATGTCACCGAACCAACTTGTCCACCAGGTTTTCTCATAACTCGTACACATCTTTTTGAGATATCGTGCTATTATATCGTTTTTGGCCCTATCTCTCGATGGTGAAGAATCACTATAAAAATTTTAAAATCCTTTTTTCGGATTCAGATCTTCACAAAAATCGAATCGATTAGTCTTCGTCACACACGCAACCTTGTCACCAAATCACTTGCGGATCAGTCCATAACTTTTTGATATATCGTGCTCACAGACAGACACAGGCAGACCAACAGACGGACATGGGTGGAAACATAACCTCCATCCACCTTTCCTTTTACCAGACCGAACAGTATCAGTGTAAAGATTTCCATAACAATTGTAAAACATGACAGACCTGAACCAAGATGGTTGAATGTTTCCATTTCACTGAAGAAGATTTGGATTGTTAGAAGCCACTGAAAAATGGCATAGGGTAGGAAACTCTAATTACATTATTTTTTTTATTGTTTTCAGCAATGTAGTTTGACCTTTTTGAGAGATGAATTGATGTTCTTTGTAATAAGATGAAGAAGAAAAGCAAGATTGGTTGTAAATCTTTACCCATTACAGGAGAGTGCAAAGATCTCCCGTGGCCTATAAATCGAGTTACTACGGAACCCTGGACCGATGAACTTCGATCCGATTCAACCATCAACTCTCCCATCCAGCAAGTGAAGACAAACAAGTTCCCGAGCAGCTTTTCCGGAGCGACAGGTTAATTCCACCACCGAGTTAGACGTTACACCAGACACACCACGTGGAAGGTGTCTATATCATATCCTTGGGGTAACACCAGAATTTCTACCTATTCACCGAAATATCTTGCCTTGCAATTCGTTTTTTGAGGGCTAACTTTAGATGGAAGCAGTTTGAATAACAACTGTCATTGTGTGGCAGTGTTGCACTGGAGACGATGAAAGTGCCTGGGAGGTCTGTAATGGACGTGCAGATGGAGAAACATTGGATTGAGTGGCTGACCGGTTTTAAATCCAGGCGATCGACAGCACTCGGTTTAATGAGTCGCTCAACTAATGACTCATCTGGCCTCAGGGTGTAAGAAGCCATTTCCAATGATTTCATTCCACGTGAGCTGTTTGTGCACGGCTGTGGTGGCTTCTGAGTAATGTCCAACTGCGTGCTGATAAACTCATTTCCAAGCCCTTCATATCTCTCACCCGAGAAGGCAGTTGTGGCCAATTACTCCCACTACCTAACCACAACTGTTACTGAAACAACACTTTTTATGCATAAATACAAATGATTTATTGTCTGTTGAGAATAGGCCAAGGCCAGCCTTTTGGATTGCGAAGTATAGCCTTTTCATCTGCACTAGCAGGGGCACTGCAGTCTGTTCAAACTTTCCCAGCTGTTACAGCTGACAGGTTGCTCTGCAGACCTAAAAGCAAGGCTTGGCCTGTTATAATCTGCCTAGGAATCGTGTCTGTGTATGTGTGATGTATATATATATATATATATATATTGTTACAGACGCGGTTTTGGATGTTAGTTTACCGAGCGGTTTGGTATGACCGCGTCTGCACAGTTTACCCGATTCCACTCGAACGTTGGCCAAATCGCGCTATGCTAAATCAATTAAGGAAAGGACACAACGGCTGGGTTAAATGACACGACACCAGGGGTACAGTTCTCAAGACCTCCGGAGGAGGTTATAATATTTGTATGCAGAACGTTTAGATTACACTGACAAGAGGTACAGCATAGGAAGGTGGGCACTTAATCACGGTCTTATAGTAGCCCCGACAGACCACAGATAAACAGGACAAGACTGACTCACACAGGGATTGATGGCAAGGAAGGGCAGGTAGTCGATGGATAGCACAAGGTGCACCTTGGCTCAGGGACAGGATAAAGCGCGGTCCAAAAGATGCAGGGAGGTCTCTCAGCGCTCGGAGGTGGCGACTTCTCTTTCCAAGCTGGGGGCGCATCTCACGTCACCTCCGGTAAGTGGCTGCGTATATCCAGCGGGGAGTGACACGCCCTCGGCTCGTTAGCTCCGCCCCAGATGGAATCGGCCCGCCGCTTCTTATTGGGTGCGGGGGGGTTACCGGGCTCCGCCCTTGACGAGGAGCTGACAGTCAGCCCCTTCGTGGTAACCCCGTCGGAGCACATGGGCAATGGCGGCTAACCAAGCCGGAGTGAGGACGCGCACTCCCCGCGCCGCGGCCGCGCCGCCGCCTGCTGTTGTTGTAGTTGTTGTTGTTGTTGTAGTTCCATGAGATGATGGGAGGATGCGGAGATGAGGTTGTGGGGAGGTATTGGGAGGTCCTAAACTCACTACTGGTGCCATACAATCACATTCTGGTGCAACGAAGAGTCAGAATTAATGGAAACGAGTCCTTAACTGACATAGACTAAGAATAACTAGCAAGATGTCCTATAGTTGTCTACGTGAGATGCGGTGAACCTGGGCACGACATTTAATGGGGGAAAAAGGGGAAGGTCGGTTCTACAGAGTGTTGTTTACAGACAATAGGACTAGGGAATGGGGGATTGGGGATAGTTGGGGAGTATTGGGGAAATAGGGGAATATTTACAAGCGGTTATGGATGGAGGCCAAATCCCATATCCGCAACATTGCACCCTTCTCTACCTCGGGGCGTCCCGACCCGATAAATCTTTACCTACGTTAGTGTGGCACTCAGATGTAGTTCCCTCTACTATTAACTCTACCCTGAGTGCGACAGTTTTACAGATATTCACAAATGAGTAAATATGTCCCCCTGCGACGTTGCACCCTTCTCCTCACAGAAACACACCCACAGGATAACTGAATCGCGGAAAGAATTCTCAAACTAAACATACAGCCGGTAGGGAGCATTATTTACACAAGACTACGCTGATATTTACACTACGATCCAGGACCTGTTTTTGGAGGAACACATGCAGATGTTATGCATAGAGAGAGCACGCATGCCAGCATCGATACACCAACCCACGAGTGCTCTGTGGCCTTACGGCCTTTAATAATGTGCAGAGCACCCCATCCAAGCACCAAAAGCACCACCCCATCATGTACAGTCAGCACCATCTGGTGCACCAATAAAGTGTTCAACAATCACCGGTGGTGTCGCAGCCGGCCGATGTTCTGCCGCTGGTCTTGCCTTCATGTGGTGCACTTGGCCTTCTGGCTTCTTTCAAAAATAAAGAAAGGCGCCAACCGCGTCCATTTCTGTATTGTGGCCGTCAGGGGGCCAACTAAAAGTGGTTCACCTGTATGGCATAGGTGCCACGTTGACCCATAGGTCCATCCACGGGTGGTGCTTGCCCGCAAGAGAACTGCGGTCCATGGTGGGCGGCCACAAAAATTGCGGTCCATATGGTGTATCGATCCCGGCAGCAAGCAGCGAAAGTGCAGGCCCACAACTGCGGAGCCAGCACCTCTCTCTCCTCTCTCTCTGCCCCAAAGCCAGATCCTCGGAGGTGGGAGACAAAAGAAGAAGACAAGTGAGTAAGGTGGTAAGGGCGCAAAAGTGCACGCAACATTAGGTAATGCACACTAGGGGCACATGGGAACCAGGTGAGACAGGTACGTTCCTACCGTACGCCCCCCCCTCCCACCAGGTAACCTACATTGCCCCTCCCTTACCCCTTACTGTATCCACAAAACACAACACTACCCATAAACATCTACTTTACAAATCAACAAACGTCCCTACTGTCTTCCCCGTTCCTCCCATAAACCAAATTCGTCTTCTCTCCCTCCTAACCAATCAAATTTGCCATTTTCAACTCTCATCAAAATTTGCCATCTCCAACTCTCATCACAATTTGCCATCTCCAACTCAACATCAAAATTTGCCATCACCAATTCATCATCAGTCCCTCCTAAGGAGAGAGAGATGGAATCACCCCAATGTCTCATCCACGTCGTGATGCGTCTCACCAATCCACACAGCAATTCTCACTTCCTGCACACGGAACAAAGAAAACACAGGTGTGGAGTCATCATCACCACAGGTAAGTGGCTGCGTATGGTGCGACAGGTTCATCAATCCTAACTATTTCCTAAATGACTTTAACAACTTTACATTACCCGGGGTCTTTCTCCTGCCAAACCATTGGCCCTCTTACACTATGGGTTCTAAAAACCAATTCCCATTGACCAAACTGTGGTGCTTTTCAATTTGGGGTCTCACTCCCCCGATTCATCTCCCGGTGCCCTCGCACAATTTCTGGGCCGCGACGTGTAGCTCTCCCAGCAGGTCTACCCACCTGCACACCTCCACCACTGCAGTTGCCTCCGAGCTTACCTGCTCCTTACCCTAACCTATCTACCTGGGGAAGGCCCTCTGGCGCTCTCCCCACTCGGTGCCCTCTCTGGCACTGGGCTACCCGGGTCCGTCCTCCGGATCCTCGGGCCCCACTGACACTAACGGCTCCCAGAGCCCACCTGCGGCCTCACCTGGCCGACATCCTCACAGTGGTGGAGTGCCCAACCAACTACACACACTAACAGGCTACACGCCCAGCCATTTCCACAACACTAATGCACCCATCCACAATACCATTCTGCAACCGCACCACAAATGCCAATATCCAACCACAATTTACCTATACCCTCTACCTAACACTTACACTACCCACCCCGGGTATCCGTGATGGGGGTCCACTCTTCCCCCATTCACACCTTCGCACCATGCACACCACTCCGTACCACTTACTCCAACTCTCTCCACACACCTGTACTTGCACACCTGTGCTCTCACTCTTGGTGCCGCCTGCACCCTTCTCTCCCCAAGCGCATTTGCGCTGATCCACAACACTCACTACTCACACACTGCTCCACACACCTGTCCAGTTGCACACCTGTGCAATCACGCCTGTTCAATTCTCAACCACACGGCATCATCCCATCTAACTACTCCCCTCTGAAACTTGCGCTTCCCAGTCGCCCCTTTAAACTATTGCGCTCCCTCGTCATTATCATCCACCCTAATCTACCTGCGTCCCCACTACACGTATCAGTCACTAACTAAACTTAACGTTACCTAATGTCATCTTCTAGGGCCCTATCAATATCCTAACCCACCCGGGCTAGTTTTCACTGCCATACACCCCATAAGCTATTGCGCATTTGCCCCACATGGGAAGGGTGGCAGGGATGCCACCCTTACCCACCGGGCCCATCGCTCATCAATCCCCCAGTCCTCTGGCACTAATAAGCCCCCCTTATTCAGAGGTACTGGGTCCCGCCTCGGCATCTAAAGCCGAGGCAATCCACGGGGGCGCCTGCTCGCCGGTGTAAGGCCTTATCCGGTCGGCGTGGATGATCCGAGGGAGGGCTCGTGGCCCCATTTTGATCTTAATGACCACGTCACAGATTTGCGACAGGACGACTCCTGGGCCTTGCCAGGGGGAGGTGAGTTTTGGGCACCTTCCCTTCCGCCTCCGGGGATTAAAGAACCAAATCTTCATCCCCGGAGCATATTGACTCCCCTGGCTCCGGTCGTCGTACCTGCGCTTCATCTTTTCCCCCGCCAGATGGAGTTGGCGGCGGGTAAGGCATGGACTAGCTCCATGCCTTCCTCTAGGTGACGTGCGTACCCCTCCCTCGGCGGGTTAACCACTGTGTCTGGCACGGGACCGCATAGCAAGTCGGCGGGAGCCCGTAACTCCCGCCCATGCATAAGCAACGCTGGACTGCATGCGGTGGCCCCGTGCTGGCTGGTTCGGTAGGCCATGAGCAAATAAGGGAGATGTTCGTCCCAGTCATCCTGACGGGTGGCGGTGAACAGTGCCAGTTGTTGGATTAAAGTTCGGTTGAATCTTTCCACCATCCCGTCAGATTGAGGTCTTAAAGGCGTTGTTCTGGTTTTCCGAATTGACAGGAGACTGCACACATCTTTTAGCAATTTGCTCTCAAAATTTCGTCCCTGGTCGGTGTGCAACTCCTGTGGAATCCCATGCCGGCACACAAATCCTTCCACGAAGGCCTGCGCTACCACCCCTGCTTCTTGGTTGGGGAGGGCGTAGGCCTCCGGCCACTTGGTGAAGTAGTCCAGCACAACGAGGATGTACTTATTACCTAGGCGGGTGCGGGGTAGTGGGCCTAGGATATCCATGGCCACCCGCTCTAGGGGGGCCCCCACCTGGTGTAATTGAAGGGGGGCCCTCATCCTCCGTGCTGGTCCCTTTTTGGCAGTACAGGCGTCGCATCTCCGACACCAGTCCTGTATGTCGCGCCCCATATTCACCCAATAAAACCTCCGGCGTACCTGCGATGTCGTCTTTGTCCTGCCCAAATGGCCGCCGGGGCGGGTACCATGCACCTGTTGCAATATATCGGTCTTAAATTTATTTGGGACTACCACCAGCCAGGAAGTTTTATCAGAGGGAACCTCCACCCACTTGCGATACAAGATGTTATCCTTCAATTCCAGGGTCTGCCACTGAGCCCAATACGCCTTGGTCTGTGCCCCGAGGGGGGTGACCTCTTCCCCCATAGGTCTTTGCCCCAATTTGACCCAATTGAACACTGGCCCCAGGACAGGATCCTCCTGCTGGGCCGTGCTCCATGCCAAAGTTCCGAATTCCTCATCTGCGGTTAGTGGCAAAATTGGCCCTCTCACCCGGGTTGCCCGGACAACGAGGGTCGGGTCCCAATCGCCCAATTGTTCCCTCTCCTCGTGTCTCGCACAAAATTTGCAGTTTTCCCCCAGACAAGGACGCCGAGAGAGTGCGTCCGCATTACCATGGGCCTTCCCGGCCCTATGGGCCACATCAAAATCGTACTGCTGCAACTTTTCCAACCACCTTGCAATTTGGCCCTCTGGTTCCTTGAACCGAAGGAGCCATTGCAAGGAGGAATGGTCAGTTCTAACCAAAAATTTCCGCCCGTACAAGTACGGGTGGAAATGGTTCATGGCAGCCAGCATAGCCAATAACTCTTTGCGAGTGACGCAATAATTTCTCTCGGGCCTACTTAAGGCCCGACTATAATAACCAATCACTCTCTCCACGCCCTCCTGTGTCTGAGACAAAACTGCGCCCAATCCTTCCTGGCTCGCATCCGTGTCCAGGGTAAATGCCCCGTTGCTAGTGGGGTAAGCTAGAAGGGGTGCGGATGTTAGACACCCCTTCAATTTTTGGAAGGCCTCGTGGCACTCCCGTGTCCAATTAAATCGCGTCCCCTTCTCCGTAAGCCGGTGGAGGGGACGGGCCAACTCCGCAAATTTCGCCACAAAGTGCCGGTAGTAGGAGCAGAGTCCCAAAAATCCCCGCACCTCTTTGATGGTACGTGGTGCGGGCCACTCCTCTACCGCTTTAATTTTGTCTGGGTCCGTTTTTACCCCCTCGCAACCGATGACGTGGCCTAAATAGGCCACCTCCTTGGCAAACAAGGTGCACTTACTCGGGTTCAGCTTCAACCCTGCCTGTCTGAGGCACCCGAACACCTGGTCCAAATTAGCTACTGCCTGGGGGAACGTTTGGGCATGTACTAGGACGTCATCCAGGTACACCAGGCATGATTGCCATGGCATGCCGCCTAGTACATGCTCCATCAATCTTTCAAAGGTGGCGGGGGCGTTACACAAACCAAACGGCATCACAGTAAACTGATACAGTCCCTTACCTGTGGAAAATGCCGTTTTCTCCTTCCCTGCCCTATCCATCTCCACCTGCCAATACCCACTCTTGAGGTCCAAAGTCGAGAACCAATTTGAGCCCGCAACGGCATCGAGGGTGTCATCAATTCTTGGCAGGGGATATGAGTCCTTGAGTGTCACGTTGTTTAGCTGGCGATAGTCCACGCAGAACCGCGTGGTCCCATCCTTCTTTTTGACCAGCACAACAGGTGACATCCAAGGACTTCCCGAGGGCTCGATCACACCTGCGTCGAGCATTTTTTCAACCTGCTCGTCAGCTTCCGCCCTCTTGCTCCAAGGGAGCCGTCGGGCGGCCTGACGAATAGGCCGGGCCTCACCGGTGTGGATCTGATGTTTCACCAGGCCCGTACGTCCAATATCCTCGGTGGACAGGGAGAAGAGGTCCAAATGGGACCCAACCAGTTTGTGTAAGGCCTCCCTCTGGGTACCTCCCAACTCTACGCTACTACGATTTACCATCTCGCAAATGGGATCGGGCCAATTCCTACTTCTTATTGAAGGCTCCCCCCGGGGTCGGCTCGGCTGGACGTTCTCGCCCCTCACTGTCGCGACTTCCTCAACTGGGGTGCAGCCAGCTACCCTCGTGCCCCTTACTATAGTGCGTGGTTCTGTACTCATATTTATTACTCGGACGGCCACTACCGGTCTGTCCGTTTTTACAAGGGTGCGGCCCACGATTAAACCCGGTATGGACTGCGCTGCCACCGGTTCGACCAGGCCGCAGGACTCCTGCCATGTTGGGCGAGCTGCCCACCGGGCCGGCACTATCGCCTCGGCCCTTGGGGGGATGGTCACGGCCTCGGAAGCCTCCAGCTCCGCTCTCTCGGCCGTGCTCACTCCCCCTAACGGCAGCTCTTCTACTCCCACCTGCAGGATCCCCCGGCACAAGTCGATTTTACAACCGCTGGCAGTCAACAAATCCAACCCTATTAAACATGGGTCGCACACCTCCGCCACCCAAACATCTATCTCCCTCCTTACCGACCCTAACTTGAGGGTCACAGAACCACGCCCTATGATCGGGGCCGTTACCCCGGTAGCAAGTTGCAAACTATAATTTTGCAGGCGCTGGATCTTATCCCAGCCACCTGCGCTCGAATCAAGGACCACAGGGCTGATGATCGTGGCGCTAGCTCCTGTGTCCACCACGGCGTCTACCCCCACGCCGGCAATTTTGCATCTGATTGTCAGGCTACCGGTTCCAATTTGGCCACAATAAATGACCTGTCACGTCAATGAGGGCTCTCCTCCATCCTCTTCTGCCGAACACCGCCCTACGTGCCCGACACCTTCTAGTTTCCCGGGGTCTGGCGGGGGGGTGTCTGGGGTCGGCTAACCCGCTCCCCCCTGGGCGGAGTTGAGGACCTCAACCGCCGGGGATCATCCCGGCGCGTGGCTCGACAGTGCCGCGCCAGGTGACCCAGACGGTTGCAGGTATAGCACCTCACCTGATAAGGTGCTTGTCTCCGGAATTCCAAATTTCCCCCCCTGTAGGTCCGAATTGGATTACCCGCTCGTGGTCCACCGCGGGCCACCTCCGGGGCCGCCTGCCATGGTCCAGGTCCCGCCAGGCGCTGGTCCACCAGCCTCCGGACCATGCCCGCCAGGTCAGGACTCACGTCGGGGGCGGGCCCCCTAAGGGGTCCGCCCTCCATCGGGGGTCCCAACTGGCGGACCGCCATTGCGAGACGCTCGCCCCCCCGGGCCAGGGGCCTCGCTGCTTCCCAACGGGCTGCAGCGTCAGCCGCCTGGCTCAGAGTCTGCGGGCGCCACATGGCGAGCTGTTGCCGGAGCTCAATATCCGGGAGGGCCTGGATAAAATGGTCCAGCGCCAGGCTTTCCCGGGAATCCGCTGCCATGCTAGCATGTGCGATCCCCACTGCGCGGCGAATGTCGTGGGCAAGTTCCCCGATGGCTTCCTGGGGCTTGCGTTTTCGCAGCGCGAGCTGAGCTTTAACAAGCTCGCTCTGCTGTTCAATGCCGAATCGATTAATTAGGGCGTCGCGGAGGGCTGGCAGGGTGAGAGCACCCGCTGGTAATGCCGTCAGCACCTCCGCCGCCGCGCCGCGCAATGCGGCCACCAGGTGTACTCCACCTTCGTCCTCACCCCAACCGTTGCCCTTACACACACAGTCAAACTGCGCCAGGTACGCGCGTATATCACTCTTGCCGTCATACGGCGCGAGTGGGACCTTGTGGGACCACCTCGTATGCGAGTCGTTGCCCGCCTGCCGGACCCCGTGCGTCGCCCCTTGCGGGGTCAGCGCGGGGCCGAACCGGCCGGGCCCCCACAGTACATTACCCCCAAGGGGCTCTCGTGCCTCCCCGGTCCCTCCAACAACTACCCCTGTTCGTGTCGATGCATGGGTCACACCTCCGCAACCCGCTACCCATTCCATACCACCACAACCTTGCTCACCCACACCTCGCACCTCTCGTTCCATACCCTCCGGACCAGCCATACACCTCACTCTTGGCCTCTCACGAACATCCGGGTCTATCTCGACCCCCAAGCTTATTAAATCACCTGGCGCATCATACGCACGACCATATTGGTCACCACTTACACCGGGTCCTCTTTCTCTTCGCTTCTCCTCCATCACCTGCGAATCCCTCATCCGGTTAATGAGCACATCATCACGATCCGAACACAGACTTTGGACCAATTCTTTTACCTCCTCTTTTATCTCTTTCTTATCCTCTCTCCGTCGCTTCTTAATTTCGCTCACCCCTTCTTCCACTTCTTCTAATTTCTGTTTCACCTCCTTCATCTCCTCGTGCGCCCCTTTAAGTTCTTCCTCTAACTCCACTTTATTTTTTTCTATGTGCTCCCGCACCTCCCGCTCTTTAACCTCCATCACCTCTACCACTTTGTTCATTTTCCTCGTCAGGTCCTCATGTACCGTCTGACACTCTTTTTTAATTACCCCTACGTCCTTTTTCATCTCCTTCTGTGTCGATTTTAAACCCTCTATTACCGCTGTGTTCTTCTTTACCTGGTCCCCCAACTCCTTTTGTCCCACTGTCAGTTGTTCTACTCCCAGCGTCAACTCCTCTATACCCCCTTGCAATTTTACAGTCCCCTTTCTCACCTCCTTCTCCATGCGCTCCTTACAGTGCCTCACCTCCTCGCGCACTCCTCCGACCTCCTCACTCACCCCTCTTCTGATATCTTCTCCCATCACTTGCATCTCCTGCCCAGATGCCACCCTCATCTGCTCCATTTCCTCCCTGTGAGCATCCAGTTTGGTTTCTACCCCCATTCTGACCCCCTCTATCTGCTGCCCCATTTGTTTAACTTCCCTTTCCGCTTGGTCCCTCATGTCCCTCAATTTGCCTTCCATACTGTTTTCTAACCCCTCTAACCCCTTTTGCATCCCTCCCATTTGATTCTCTTGAGCGGCCATTCTGTTTTCTACCCCCATTAACCCATTTCTCACCTCTTTTATCCCGTTGTCTAACCCCTCAAAATTATTGTCTAACTTCCCAAATTTCTTGTCTAACTCCTCAAAATTATTGTCTAACTTCCCAAATTTCTTGTCTAACCCCTCACCGGTACCCCTCGCTTCGTCCCTCATTACCCCCATTTGGTTTCCCATTACCCCCATTTGGTTTCCCAACCGCTCACTATCAGCCCTCATTCCCACAATTTGGTCTCCCATTCGTTCCATAAGGGCCCTCATTTGCCGGAGGAAAAGGTTCGAATCCACCAGCGGCGCTACCACGGTCGCGGGCGTGGTCGCCGTGGCCATGTGCGAGGCGCCATTTTGTGCGTCTGCTACCCTCACTGCTTCGCTCTCCTCATGTCCCTCAATTTGGTCCTGGATCGACCCTGCCTCACTCTCCTCTACCGGAACCCAGCCGTCTTGGTCTGCCATAGCGCGACTTTCAAAATTCGGGTTTTTATTTTTTTTGTAAAACACAATCAAATTTCGCCGTTATAATTTCGAGCGCGTGAAACGCGCTCCGGATCGAATCCCACTTCCCGACACCAAATGTTACCCTAATGGTACAATTGGTGTTCCAAAATTTGGGCCTAACAAATTTAGACCCAGGTCCGAATCCAACTCCTCGACACCAAATGTTACAGACGCGGTTTTGGATGTTAGTTTACCGAGCGGTTTGGTATGACCGCGTCTGCACAGTTTACCCGATTCCACTCGAACGTTGGCCAAATCGCGCTATGCTAAATCAATTAAGGAATGGACACAACGGCTGGGTTAAATGACACGACACCAGGGGTACAGTTCTCAAGACCTCCGGAGGAGGTTATAATATTTGTATGCAGAACGTTTAGATTACACTGACAAGAGGTACAGCATAGGAAGGTGGGCACTTAATCACGGTCTTATAGTAGCCCCGACAGACCACAGATAAACAGGACAAGACTGACTCACACAGGGATTGATGGCAAGGAAGGGCAGGTAGTCGATGGATAGCACAAGGTGCACCTTGGCTCAGGGACAGGATAAAACGCGGTCCAAAAGATGCAGGGAGGTCTCTCAGCGCTCGGAGGTGGCGACATCTCTTTCCAAGCTGGGGGCGCATCTCACGTCACCTCCGGTAAGTGGCTGCGTATATCCAGCGGGGAGTGACACGCCCTCGGCTCGTTAGCTCCGCCCCAGATGGAATCGGCCCGCCGCTTCTTATTGGGTGCGGGGGGGTTACTGGGCTCCGCCCTTGACAAGGAGCTGACAGTCAGCCCCTTCGTGGTAACCCCGTCGGAGCACATGGGCAATGGCGGCTAACCAAGCCGGAGTGAGGACGCGCACTCCCCGCGCCGCGGCCGCGCCGCCGCCTGCTGTTGTTGTAGTTGTTGTTGTTGTTGTAGTTCCATGAGATGATGGGAGGATGCGGAGATGAGGTTGTGGGGAGGTATTGGGAGGCCCTAAACTCACTACTGGTGCCATACAATCACATTCTGGTGCAACGAAGAGTCAGAATTAATGGAAACGAGTCCTTAACTGACATAGACTAAGAATAACTAGCAAGATGTCCTATAGTTGTCTACGTGAGATGCGGTGAACCTGGGCACGACATTTAATGGGGGAAAAAGGGGAAGGTCGGTTCTACAGAGTGTTGTTTACAGACAATGGGACTAGGGAATGGGGGATTGGGGATAGTTGGGGAGTATTGGGGAAATAGGGGAATATTTACAAGCGGATATGGATGGAGGCCAAATCCCATATCCGCAACAATATATATATATATATATATATATATATATATATATATATATATATATATATATATATATATATATATATATACAGACTTGGCATTTAATATGGAATATTTTTTTTCTTGACTTGGGTTTACTTTCTGAACTCAGTATATCAATCTGGAGAGTTTCTTTTACGCTTCGGTGATTTCTTTGTTAAAAGAACCATGTCACTGATTGTCTGTCACAGAAAGAAGTCAATAACAAGATTATATCACAGGTGGCGTGACAAAATGTACGGGCAGGTACATTTGACGATTGGCTTCACAATCGGGTATATAAGGGTTGTTGCGTTCTGTAATAGTGGAAAACAACTGCTGCACGTCTACAAAAGTTATTTCCGCTTCTGCTGGAGATGGTCCGTCAACTCGACAATGCTGTTTGTCATGGAGTGGTGGCTTTACGAAATTCCGGCATGAAACAGCATGCTATGGTTCAGCAGTATGGCATCACTCAAGGTCAGGTGTCAAAGATCCTGAAACGAAATGCTCAGAGGGGTGTCCCTACCCCAATACCGAGGCCAGGACGTCCCCGGAGAACCACAAGGATGGATGATCGCCAGCTGCACTGGTTAGTCCGCAATGTTCGTACCAAGTCAGCTAATCGGCTTAGGGCTGAGTGGCAGCAACTGACAAATGTGCCTGTATCCAGAAGGCTAGTCAACCAACGACTGGTTCAAACAGGCTATCGTGCCAAGCATCCCCCTGAGAAAGCCATGCCTGACCAGACAACACCGCCAGTGCCGATTGCAGTGGGCCAGAGGGCACCGTCAATGGCAGCCAGGACACTGGAATCACGTGATCTTCAGTGACGAGTCTAGATTTCTGGTCTATCGTGAAGATGGCCACGTCCGAGTGCGCAGACAAGTGCATGAAGCCTACAATGAAGATTGTATAGTGCCAAGAGTCCAAGCTGGAGGTGGTGAGGTGACCGTTTGGGCTGCTTTTCATGCAGGTGGCAAAACTGACCTGGTTGTTCTGAATGGAAACCTGAACCAGTTCAAGTACAGGGCCATTCTGGAAGAAACATTGCTTCCATTTGCTCGTGCAGCCTTTCGAGGAAACTTTCTCTTCCAAGATGACAATGCACGGCCTCATCGTGCTCGCATGATCCAACACTTTCTTGCTGACCGTGGTGTAGAGCATATGGAGTGGCCTGCCATGTCCCCAGATATGAATCCGATAGAGAACTAGTGCGCAGAATTAACGCGTCAAATCGACAACTTGGACCAGCAGCCCACCTCTGTGCGTGAATTGCAGCAGGCTATTGTCACTGCATGGCAAGCGATTCCTGTCCAAACCTTGGCAAATCTCGTGAACAGCATGCCTCAACGTCTACGTGCTCTCCTGAATGCTCGTGGGGGTTACACGAAGTACTGAACTGTAATTTTACTGTCCGTAATCCCAGTCGTAATTTAACTTTTGTTTTTGTTAAAAAAAATTTTGGCTAATGTGCAAAATAAAGACATACTTCTGGAAAACGTACAGAAGTTTAACACAGTACTGTCCGTGAATTGAGTTCGATATCAGTTTACATCACTTTCAAGGATCAATTTATTTGCTACGAAATGTCAAATGTGGTTTTTGTTTCTTTTAAAGGTCACATTAACAAAATCTAGAATAATTTCAACATAATTCCAATGAACTTTTGGTTCTAATTCATCTTGAAAAGTAAGTTCACCCCCACAAAAAAAATATTCCATATTAAATGTCAAGTCTGTATATATGTAGTGGGCAAAAAAATTGAAACACCGAGGTTAATGAGGGACACCAATGTGTTAATTAAGCAAATATAACATCCCAGCATGCTTAGAATAATGTATAAGTATGCTGCACAAGCCTAGTTGCCTGTAATTATGGCTAGCATGGCTGCAAGATGAACCCCCTCCCCCCCCCAAACCCCCCATTCACATAGCACGTGTGGTCACCAAACGGTTTGATGAGCATGACACTGATGTTGTCCATATGTCATGGCCTTCTCAGTCTCGAGATCTGACCCCGATTGAGTATTTATGGGATAGTCTGGAATGATGCTTGAGACAGCATTTTCTACCTCCATCAAACAGTTGTGAGTTGATTGACCTTCTTGTGGAAGAATGGTGCCACAGCCCTCCTGCGGAATTCCATATGCTGATGGACTCTATGCCACAGTGCAGGCATAGAGTACATGTCTCTACAGGCCATTTTGGCCACACGTGGTGGCCCAACGCACTATTATGTGACTTTACATTGGCGTTTGTAATATTTTTGTTTACTTCATGTATGGATATCTACAGTACGGTACCTTCAGAAAGTATTCACACCCCTTCATCTTTTTCGCATTTTATTGTATTTCAGGTGAGTTTACAATGGATTAAATTGAGATTTTTTTTGTCATTGATCTACACATAATACTGCATAATGTCAGTGCAACGTTTTTTAAATACTTTTCTACAAAATAAAAAGCAGAAATATCTAATTTACATAAGTATTCAGTCACCTGCCTGAGTCAATATGTTATAGAAGCGTATTTTGCAGTGATTACAGCTTTGAGTCTTCTTCAATATGTCTGTCTCAGCTTTGCACATCTGTATTTGGGGAGTTTCTCCCATTCCTCCTTGCAGATTTGATCAAGCTCTGTAAATTTGGATGGGGAGCGTCGATGAACAGTAATCTTCAAATCTTTCCACAGATTCACAATGTGATTCAAATCTGGGCTTTGGCTGGGCCACTCAAGGACTTTCATGTTCTTGTTCTGAAGCCATTCCAGTGTTGCTTTGGCTGTATGCTTGGGGTCATTGTCCTGTTGGAACATAAATCTTCACCACAGTCTGAGGTCCTTGGCACTCTGACGCTGGTTCTCCTCAAGGATTTGCCAGTATTTGCTTTATTTGCTTAATCTGAGAACAATGAAAGTCGCTGCCACCACCATGCCTCACGGTCGGAATGATGTTACATGGGCGATGAGCTGTGCTCGGTTTCCGCCAGACGTTGCGCTTTGCAGTCAGGACAACGAGTTCAATTTTCGTCTCATCAGACTACAGAATCTTTCACCTCATGCTTTCAGGAAAATCATTTGCCAATCTGCCCTATAGAGTTTCTATTGACTAACGTATTCCCATCACTTGATTTAAATAGTCTTTGTGAGTCTTCATGGTAAAATAAATGGTGTATAGCTAATTTTAGGCGTGCAAATGAAAGTGGGGGTGGAAAACGAAAGGGGTGCAAATGAAAGTGGAACCATCTCGCCATGTTTTTGTAATAAAACATTCGCTGAATTGCTTTTGGTTTTTGGATGGTGGGCCCCAAAAAAGTCCAATAGCTCAACATTCCTATGCTATGTGATGATGATGGCGTGAGTCGTCGCTTTCGATGAATCTCTTCCCTTCGTTAGCGTACTCACTAAGCATTGTGCTTTGTGCGATGGATGCATAGTCCAATGTGGAACCCACAGTGTCTATCGCAAACATCACAGGTTTGATGGACGTTGGTAGGTTTTCCTTTATTGCCTCCGCTGTCTCTCGATAACAAGTTTCCCACATTCAAAGTGGTCCAGGCCTTTGTGGCAAATTTTACGCCAAGCTGAACTGTTTGTGGCCTGACGTTCCCAGGTGACAAATGGAATGGCACAAGACTTGAGTGTAGACTCAAGAACGTCCTTATAAAGCGTTATTACCCTGCGCTCGCAAAGTGAAAAGCGGAGTTAAGCATTCAGTTGTGTACGTGTGCCATACGTGTCTGCAGGAAAAACGTTACACATCTATATCTCCCAAACCGCTAAATGGAAAAAATATAACGTCATACGTCACGTGGTACAGGCGCCATCTTGGAAAAACCGAAAAATGTTGCACCTCTATCTCCAAAACCGCTGCATGGAAAAAATTGAAACATGGCTCATTGTAAAGAACTCCAAATGGGGAATAGGTGTTGTTAACGATGACGTCATTGGTGCCATAATTATGACTTCATAATTCGACAGGGACAACGCTTAGTCTGATCAGTTTGAAATGTATTGAGCGTGATCTATGCAACAATTATATTAGAGAATATAAATTTATGATGTCATCGCTCACGTGGTCTGGCAGCCATATTAGATCAAATTTTTTTTAAATGTTCAAAAACAGAAGAGTTGGCTCGCAACAAGTTGACTGTGCAGGGTAAGTATTCTATGAATACCATCTAGTTTGTCCATGCTATGCTATGTGGTGAGATGATCATAGGTCTCAGGTAAATTGAGCCATGTGGGTAAGTTGAGCCATGACCTATTTCTTTCTTTGTAACAAACAATAAATGAGATAATAATTTTCAAAACAGGTAATGCATTTTTTTTTTCATATGTAACGTTTATTAAACACAAAATAACAATGCTTCCAAACAAAAATGTAGTAGTAGGCCCAGCACAAAAGAAAAATTAAGAAAATTATTTTGCGACTTTTATCTATCTATAATTCCAGTAATCTCTGTGTGTTTGTTTGTACGTTTGTACGTTTGTTTGTCTGTGACCGCTGTTTCTCGACAACCACGGGTCCGATATACTTTAAACTTGCCAGGTATATTGCTGGGGACCCAAGGATGTGCCTTTTCAAGGTTTCATATTAATCGGACAATTACTTACCGAGCTATGTCCAAAAAACGATTCAACCAATCAGAGAGCAGCGAGCTATCGCGTGTGCCGAACGTGGCGGACACACTCTGCCTCGGATGGCACATTTGAGAGCGTATTCATTTATTTCACGTTTGCAAACTATGTTGGCGCTATGTTGGCGTTAAACTATGTTTTAAAACTAATAAAAACCCCGGGGGGATTGTCACTGTACTCGCAAGCCGTTCGCCGTTCGCTTTGGCGTTGCGAATGGACCAAAACATTTCATGCACCAAACCATTTCATGTAAAGCGTTCGCCGTTCGCTTTGGCGTTGCGAATGGACCAAAACATTTCATGAACCAAACCATTTCATGTAAATAGAGGGGGGGATATAATTTTAGATATAGATATAGTACGGGCATGCCCTAGTTCTATATAATGTGCACAAGTATATTACGGGTTATTCATTATAATCACTACCCGAAGCCTTCCAATCATTTTGTTATTCAGAAATGTTGAATTATTAGCCAGTCCCCATGCAGCAGAAGATGGGAATTTGCAAGCTGTGTGTCCATCCGTGTGTCTGTCCGTGCCATAACTTTTTATAATTTGACCTTTTCTCATCAAATTGTCAACAAAGCTCTATTATGAGAATATGGAGAAGTCATATTAATAATTTTGTCAAAATGTCAAAGGTCAGTGTCATCTAAAATCATCAAATTTCATCCAACTGATCTGAAATTTAAATTTACCATTTGAGCTTTGTCATCAAATTTTCAAGAAAGCTTTATTATGATAATATGGGGAAGGCAAATTCATAATTGGGTCAAAAGTTCAAAGGTCAGCATCGCATAAAATCATCAATTTACATCCACTTTACCTGAAATTTTAAGAATTTGTAAAGTGGGTCACTGAATTTGTTCACCAATCAAAGCTAGAAGCGGTTGGTGTTGTTTTTTTGACCAAAAGGTCACCTCAAAGATCAAGGGTGCATAAAATCGTCAAATTTCATCCAATTGACTTACAATTTGAGCAGAGTTTGCATATTGGGCCATTGAAGCCCTTTGCTTTTGAGGTGAAAAGGTCAAGGTCGCCTAAAATCGTCAATCTTTTTGTATTGTTTTTTTTTAGCTGTTTTGTCATGTTTAGCATACGGAAGAGGAAACGAGTCTGAATACAAAGTGAATGTGGATGAGCTTTGCATTTTCAGATGCTTTCTAGTTACCCTTGCCAGAGGAGAGGGCATTGCATTTCAGACCGTTTGTCTCTGTTTGTTCGCAAAGAATAAATCTGATTTTCTCTGCAACCATTGATCCAATTGACAGTAAATTTTCACCATAGGTGCGCCTCCACGTGTACAATTTTTAATGATAAATTATGACGTCATCGGTCACGTGGTTCGGCCACTATCTTGAAAAAACCGAAAAAATTTGCACCTCTATATCTCTGAAAGTGCTGCAGAGAAAAAATTGAGACATGGCTCATTGTAAAGAACTCTCCATGGGGAATAATATGTTAATGATGATGTCATAGGTGCCTCCATTATGACATCATAATTCGACAAGTATAAAACTTCATCCGATCAAGATTAAATTTCTTGAGCATTATCTATGGATATATTCGTGGAGAAAAAATAATAATGATGACGTCATCGGTCAAGTTGTTCGGCCGCTATATTTGTTTTAACACAAAAGCCCTAAACACCACTCAAACACATCCTGTGTAAAACACAAAACATGTATTTGGTTGCTATTCATTAAACTTGATCTTTGAAGGAATTTTCCAAGTTTCATCAACAAAATTGTGCACTAAACTTAGTATGGAGTCTTCACTGCACGGCAGGACCTTTATGTCAGTGAACTTAGTGTGGAGCCTTCCCATGACAGTACCTGTATGTCAGTAAACCTAGTATGGAGCTTTCCCATGACAGGACATGAAAAAGCACATATTTTAGTAAAACTGTCTTCCTTTAAACCCTCATAGGCCAGAATGATAACATAGAAAGACTTACTGACTTCAAAAAACTGTTGAGGGTTCATACAAATCTTGGAACAATTTAGTTTCCTAGCAACAGGGGGTGGCTCAACATGTATGGTGGCTCATCTTACCCCCACTCACCCTTCATGAATGCGTACTGGAAAATAAACAACATATTGAGTGGGATAACAGACAAGAAGCGAAGCCGGCTGTCGAGATTCACGTCGGGAGCATATGCACTGCTGTTCTTTTATGGATGTTTTCGATAGTCTTCTCTTGTCCAACATCAATTTTCATGTTGTGTCCTGAAAATACAAATATAAAACAAGCAATATAAGCTTTCAAAATCTGTGTTAAATAACAGTGAGCTCAGATAAGAATATTCAATGGGGCATATATAGTATGTAGCTCTTTTTACAGCAAATATTATGTTAATCATGAAATATTGCATATTTCAGTGTAATATTGATGTCATGACAATCATTTGGATAATGCATAAAATAGATATTAAAATCATTGCAATTTTGCCACACGTCATCAAAGAAGTCGCAATGAGGGGACATCCGCTTATTACTTGTGAAAAAATGGAGGAATTGTTGAGGTCACCACCCACTCCGCCCTCTCTCTCTCCTCTTTTCCGTTTCCTGTAATATTCTCCAAACCTCCTTTCCCTCCCCCACAACCTCGTCTTTTTTCTCCATTTTCTTCGATTGGCCCATAATGATGGGATTTAACGTGTAATTTATCCTGCAAATTGCTAAATTAAAAAAGTGGAATCCAGGCACATGAGTATAATTCCTGTTTCTCTACAAAAGGTACAGCACTTGCGACTCTCCCTTTGCAGACAAATTAGTGACCGAGCAGTCTTCTTGTTGTGCGATGTTCCATAGTATGGGTTGCTAGTTCATTGGCATCAAAGATTGGCTCAAATCCGTCCCGAATCATCGATCCAGGTTTGGCATTGGACTGGAGCTGGATTTTGAATTTGGCCAGGGGTGTTCCAGCATTAACTGGCCTACTCTTCGTTACAAGACACCGTGGGATCTTTAACGTCCACCTGAAACTATGGTAGCAGAAGAATCCCGAGCTTAACATATATCAGGTTTATCGTCAGGTGGAGCATCAAACTTAGACTAGACCATTCAAAGGTAAGTGTGATATCTGTGTACCATCCTAGCAGTCTTCAGCCATCTCATACCTGGTGATCTCATACCATGCCTTCACTGCCCTATCAAGTCTCATTCTCGCCAGGTCTTATTTTCTTCCCTCCAGGTTTTCAAAACAACTTTTCAGCACCATCTCAGATCATCCCCCATCCAAAACCATGATATTTTCTACCCCTGTTAACTCACCGCAAGTCTACCTTTTCCAAATTTCTAGTATTTTCTGCGTGAGAGTTTGTAGCTGTGTCCATCCTGTCCACTCAGCATGTCCTCCCTTACCCTCATTTGTCCCCATATCCCTTATTTCTCCAAGTCCTCTATTTTATCCCTCAATGCCGCTTGGTGTGCCTCCTCTCTTTCTACTGTTTCTTTAGTTCTGTTACGTCCTGATCCATTCTATATTCTAGCTCCTCCACGAGCCTCGACTTTGTATACAAAAAGCTGAAATGGATTAATTTGTGACGGATTAGTATACAGTACTGTATTTTGTATGTCGGGGAAGGGGGTTAATTCGAACATGGGGTTATTTGGAACATGGGGTTATTTGGAACATGGGGTTATTTGGAATGTGGGGTTAGTCGGAACGTGGGGTTAGTGGAAACATTGCAGTTTTCAAAGAAAGCAAGGATGATGTCTAGATGGTGCTGCCATGTAGTGGTGGATAATGACGTCACCCTTCCACCATATTATTTTTCAATCCAAAAGGAAATAAGTTGTCCTGTAGAGAAAGTTACGTATGATTTTGGCAATCTTAATAAACATTGCTATTGCTTATGTGCATATTTAATACGTGTTTATACACAGTCACGTGAAAAAGTAAATACACCCCATGTAAAGTTTTGACTTTTTCAACATATTTCAACATACAGCTATTTGATCTTCATTTCAACAATATTGATAGATAAAGGTGATATAATGTAACAAATATCATGAAACATTTACATTTTGTAGTCCATTGTATAATTTAAATAAACATAAATGCAAATTTCGCATGTGGAAAAAGTAAGTACACCCCGACATTTATCACTACTTCAAATACCTAAAATTAGAATCAGGTGCACCAGCTCAGGTGCAAATGATTAGAACATTGTTAGATAGGATCTTGGAGGAACATGTCTTATGTTAAACGCCTACTCAGACATT
Source organism: Myxine glutinosa (assembly GCF_964187855.1). Lineage (NCBI taxonomy): Eukaryota > Metazoa > Chordata > Myxini > Myxiniformes > Myxinidae > Myxine > Myxine glutinosa. The sequence continues at coordinate 89,944,046 of NC_136261.1, read as the reverse complement.
TAGTTTGGTTTGCTCTTTGTTGTTGAAGTGTGCGGCGTCACCATGCCTCGATCAAAAGAGCTCTCTGAGGCCTTCAGAAAGAAGGTTATAGATGCATACGAGGCTGGGAAGGGATTTAAAAAGATCTCCAAACAATTTGAAATCAATCATTCGACTGTCCGGAAGATCATCTACAAGTAGAGAAGATTCCAAACAACTGCCAACTTGTTCAGGCCAGGCCACCCCAGCAAATTCAGCCCGAGAGCGGACTGCAAGATGCTGAAAGAGGTCTCGAAGAACCCCAGAATGTCATCACGGGACCTACTGGTAGCTCTTGCCACTGTTGATGTCAAAGTGCACGAGACTACCATTAGAAAGAGGCTGCACAAATTTGATCTACAAGGGAGGTGTGCCAGGAGGAAACCTTTGCTGTCCAGAAAGAACATCAGGGCAAGTCTAAAGTTTGCCAATGAACACCAAGGCAAAGACCAGCACTTCTGGAACAATGTGCTCTGGGCAGATGAGTCAAAGGTAGAGCTGTTTGTCCACAGTACCAGAAGACATGTTTGGCGAAAACCAAAGACAGCATTTGACCACAAGAACCTGATACCAACTGTGAAGCATGGTGGTGGAAATATTATGGTTTGGGGCAGCTTTGCTGCATCAGGGCCTGGGCAGCTCACCATCATAGAATCCACTATGAATTCTTCATTGTACCAGAGGGTGCTTGAGGATAATGTGAGGCCATCTGTCGGAAAGTTGAAGCTCAACCGAAGGTGGACCTTGCAACATGACAATGACCTTAAACATACCAGTAAATCCACCAAGGAATGGCTGAAAAGAAAGAAATGGAGGGTTCTGGAATGGTCAAGTCAAAGCCCGGATCTAAATCCCATTGAGATGTTGTGGGGGGATTTGAAACGAGCTGTGCATGCAAGAAACCCCTCAAACATCGCACAGCTGAAAGAATTCTGCATGGAGGAGTGGGCAAAAATTTCTCCCAGTCGATGTCAGAAACTGGTGGACAGTTATAAGAAATGCCTACATGAGGTTGTTTCTGCCAAAGGGGGCAATACCACCTATTAGAGCCAAGGGTGTACTTACTTTTTCCACATGCGAAATTTGCATTTATGTTTATTTAAATTATACAATGGACTACAAAATGTAAATGTTTCAAGATATTTGTTATATTATGTCACCTTTATCTATCAATATTGTTGAAATGAAGATCAAATAGCTGTATGTTGAAATATGTTGAAAAAGTCAATACTTTACACGGGGTGTACTTACTTTTTCACGTGACTGTAGCCTGGATTGATTCCAATTCCACTGAGACATAAAGGAATTATTCTATAGACCGGTAGGCTTGAAGCCTGAGGCCTACACAAACTGTGTGCCTCAGAATGTCTGTGATGCCCATGGGAGCTGTAACCTTTCGACATTTGATGATGCTTTTAATAGTTGTTGTTGGTATTTTTCACACTGATGAGAAAAGTTAAAGGGAACTCATGGTGATTGTGAATATAACACTTCGGTTTGGAGCGGTTTTACCTCTCGCGCTCTGGAGCTTATTATTCAATTATACATCGGGCTTTTAAAAATTGTTTTTTCCGAATTATTTTCCGATTTCACTCTTGATTTCGACATAATTATTTAAGCCATGAGCTCCGACCATAAAAAGTATTCGAATCAGATTTCGAATACAGTTATTCCTCGATTTACGTCCAGGATGCGTTCCTGGAAAGCCGGGTGTAAATCAAAAAGGCATAAAATGAATGTGATTTTACCCATTAATCTAAATGTAAGTATTAAAGGTGTTAAATGGCATGAAAAGGCGATAAACCGAATATCGCAGGCATAAATGGAAAAGTGTTCCCTAATTCTTCCATGGTGTTAAACCGAAAATGCGTAAAATGAATGGGTGTAAATAGAGGAATGCCGGTATCAGCTTTTAATTACCGACACTATAATCTTGCCAGGATCCAACACAGAGCACGTAACCTCACACAGCCAATCAGCATAACATGGAATGAATGGACAGCCATTTTTGTCTTGTATAGATACTGTTTATCTTTTTTGGCCCTATATCACTCAATGGTGAAGATTCACTTGAAACATTTTAAAATTTCCGTTTCCAGATCTGGATTCAAATCTTCAAAATCGAATCGATTCGTCCTTGTCACTCACACACCCAACCTGTTCACCAATTCTTTTTGGAATCCGTCCATAACCTTTTGAGATATCCTGTTCACAGACAGACAAACAGATAAAAAACAGGGGTGAAAACATAACCTACATCCTTTGGTAGCGGAGGTAATGAGTGAATTCTTCAAGCTCCTCTGAATTCTACCAGCCGAAATTCTGTAACATTAAACGAACACTGGATTGTGTACCCGTGGCTTTAGATGCCACAAAAACCATACAGTTATTATGTTTCCGGTGGACATATTGGAGGCATCGTGTTAACGTCGCACAAGCAGAACACAATTACTACCCATCTGAATGGTGTAATTTGGCCATGTCCCATGCTGATTGACGCTGCATCCGATGGTTATCAATAAAGCCTCCATCTCCCAAATTGCGACTCAACATCGTCATATTACAGTGTACAAGGGTGGTTGGTGTATAAGAATGCTTCAAGAGGGCTAAACTTCCGGATTTTTAAAACAATCTTTAAAATCGTTATTTTATTAAAATTAAAGCACAAGAAGAAGGGCCTTGCCATTTGTCAGTTTTCCCTTTGTGGATTCGCTCGATCGTGATGAATTTATTGAGGCAAGATTTGCGGATCAAAAATAAAATGGTTAATAGACTCGAATAATCGCGGGTTGGGGAACTATTTCCCACATTTATTCACCTAATTAACATGGAATGTCAACACAATAGCCTCAAACCCACCCAACATCATCATCTCCATCAAGTCGTCTTTATCGTCGCCATCATCATCACCACTGCATTATTGGATCACTTTTATCATCTATCTATAATTCCACTAATCTCTGTGTGTATGTTTGTTTGTATGTTTGTATGTTTGTATGTTTGTATGTTTGTATGTTTGTCTGTGACCGCTGTTTCTCGACAACTACCGGTCCGATATACTTGAAACTTGCCAGGTATATTGCTGGGGACCCGAGGATGTGCCTTTTCAAGGTTTTAAATTAATCGCAGAAGTAGTTACCGAGCTATGTCCAAAAAACGATTCAACCAATCAGAGAGCAGCGAGCTATCACGTGTGCCGAACATGGCGAACAGACTCTGCCTCGGATGGCACATTTGAGAGCGTATTCATTTATTTCCCGTCGGCAAACTATGTTGCCGTTAAACTATGTTTTAAAACTAATTAAAACTAATTTGCGATTCATCGTAACTGCGATTTGCGACCTTCCGGACAGTCAAATGAGGACGTCACTTCCGGACTTACGTAGCGGCTAGCGGGCGCCATTTGGAGGAGCTGGGAGGACCCAGTCGTGATAGAGTGAGCCTGAGTGAGTATATCAAGACAAGAACAAGATCTAGAAGAAGGTATGTACGGTGCGATTCATATAATATATTGTTTAGTTATCGTCGATGAGGAATTTGGGGGCCCGATTAACTGCAGCGCCATCCGAGCTGCGGCGTCGGGACGATACATTCATTGTACGGTAACATCACGCACTTACGGGCACGTCCTATATATATAGTACGGGCATGCCCTAGTCATTACAATTAAAGGTAAGTTTCATGATCTTAATAATTCAAGAAAATAACCTTTATTTTATGTTCTTAATAACTCTTTTATTCAATAAAATTAATTGCACAAAAACAATGCACATACATGTTAATTAAGGGTACAGTTTGGACAAATTTTAAAGTTGAAGTCCTTAACCCTATTTTCCCCCATTACTCCCTAAGTTTGCGGATTTGCAATTCACAGGAATTTTCAAGAATGTAACCCCCGGGAATGGCAATGCCTTCCTGTATAATCTTGAACACTGCGTGGGGTATCGTGTTCAATGAACTCTCTAGTCCACATTGTTATTAGTCCCCTACCGGTGTACACCGGAGGGGACTATAGGTTTGCACTCCGTCCCTCCATCTGTCATTCTGTCTGTCTGTCCGTCCGTCACGCAAAGAACAGCTTTCCGGACTTTCTTTCTAAACTCTTAATGCTAATGATTTCAAACTTGGCACCTGGTTTCCTCATGATAAGTTACAGATCAAGTTCGAACTTCACGACGTTTCGATCATTTTTGACAAAGTTATGGCACTTTGAACTTTGGTAATTTACCCAACAGTTTTCCGGACGACAGACTGCCGGTAGGGGACATGTACTGCAGCGCAATACTCGGAATGCTTGTTATGCAAGTCAGGGTTAGTTTTGGGGAAGAGGGCAGTGGAACAGGGGAATTGATTGTAGTATTCTCAGGGTCCCTTTCCTTTAACAGTTCCTTAGATACTTCCTAAATTAAATGTCACCCAAGATGTGACCAGTAAAATGCAAGGCAAAGAGGGGGATCTTCCTTCCAAGCTAATGCTTTATAGCGACACAACCTTATGCTCAAAGCACCGATACCGACAGGTGTCAGTTATGTTATAAAGGGAGAGTGGTTCCCAGGGAGTCCCCCTTGGAAATCTTTGAAACATTAGGGCCAAAATGCTGCATTTTTATTCTTTCTGACCATGGCATAGATCCCATGGGATGACAATTTTCTCCCAATTAGATTCGAACTTTGTTAATTACATTTAAAAGAAGGCCAGAGCAAGCTGTTTGTATCCCACTGACACCGTCACCATCACGTGACATCCATCAGTGATAAACTGTGCAAAACACATTTTCTTATTAACAATTTTCTGCACATCGTCTTCATATTCCAAAAAAGAATTGTTTCACACTCAACAAGTTTTCAATAGCTAACACATGGCTCTCAAAGGTATCCTCTTACAACCTCTGTCTTCCCACCCTTTACCACCTCTCTTACCACTTCATGCACCCTGTCAAGGCTGGAGTGTCCCAAGGCAGTGTCTTGGGCCCAGTCCTCTTTGTAATCTTCAAGGATCTTCATGACTCGCAGGGAAAATCCACTTTAGCTTTTTACTGATGACTGACTCCACCCTCTGTTGTAAATCTCTCATCTTGAAGATAGGTAGGCAGTAGCTCTATATCTATAATCTATATCTATATCTATATCTATATCTCTCTCTCTCTCTCTCTCTCTCTCTCTCTCTCTCTCTCTCTCTCTCTCTCTCTCTCATCACAAGCTTGTAAAACACTTGGAATATCTTTCAATCCTGACAAATCTCATGCACTCTGTCTTTCTGAAAATTCCGAAAGATTTATTTCTTGATAATCCTCTTGAAGAAGTTCAGTCACTGAAACTTTTGGGCTTCACTATCAGCGATGATCTTTCTGGATGAATGAAGATAACAACCAACACAACATGACACACACACACAAGGCTGCCACATTTTGCACGGAGAGTTGAAAGGTTGTGGGAGGAGAGAAGAGGAGTGTTGTGTTTGCATGGCAGATGGTCACAACTGTCAGGAAAATAAGCATGAAGTCCGTGCAGACTCTGTAAGCTTCATTTAACCAATTGTTTGTTGCAAGTAACTATTCTAGAAACGACTATACGTGGACATCAGTGGAAAGCTGGTTATTTTTATGCACAATAATTTGTACTTGCAAACGAGGGAGAAATATATTCCATCAACACTGGTTTTTCTGACTCGCATCTTCGGGCTGATTCTCTTTCTTTTTTTTTTTTTCCTGGTGTTTAAAGTGGAATTCCACATTGCTGTCACCCAGGGCCATCTCACAGACAACGAGCAAATCCACAGATTAATTATCTCAAAATACAGGAGAATGAATACTATTTCTCAACAACGACAAGATCACCAGACTGGTGGTCCGTTGTATGTGCTGTTGTTATTCAATTATCAATTGTTCACTGCAGTGCTGTAGTTATTGAATTATCAAATGTTTACTGCAGTGCTGTAGTTATTTACATAAAATGTAAAGAAAGAAGATATTGTAAGGGATTTCCTTCCCAGATTTTTCCATTTTTGAAGTGAGCTCATATTGATCCTGCACTGACAAAAGCATGGTACTTCCAATGATTCAGGAAAACATCCCTCATTCTTGCAACCAATGGCTGAGCAACCATCTTCAAATGTCACCAACATTGTCATGAGATACAGTCCCCTTTTCTGATGATATATCTACACTGCCTATAGAAAGTCTACACCCCCTTGAAAATTTTTCACCTTTTTTCACCGCCAGGAATTAAAATGCATTAAACCAGAGTTTTTCCACCTTTCTTCACACATCGTAACACAGAACTTACAAATGAAAAACAAATTCTACAAATTTCAGAAAATTAATTAAAAATACAAAACTAGATTTTATTGGTTGGAAAAGTGTCCACCCCATTATAGTAACAATTGTAAATTAGCTCAGGTGTAATCATTCACCTTCAAAATCACACACCAAGTTAATTGGCCTCCGCCTGTGTTAAATTGTGACGATTCTGATTATTTCAGAATAAAACTAGAACGGCACTCAGTAGAGAGCATACATCCGCCTGGTTGGCCATATCACTCAAAGGTGAAGAATCACTTAAAAAAATTTACCAGCTGGATCCAGATCCGAATCTTCACCAACAATAAATCGATTCTTCCTTGTCACACACACAACCTGTCCAACAAGTTTCGTCCAAATCCATCCATAACTTTTTGAGATATCCTGCTATGTATCGTTTTAGCCCGATCTCCCAATGGTGATGAATCACTTAAAAAAATAAATAATTCTCATCTCCGAATCCATATTTAGATCTTGACCAAAATCGAATTGAATCGTCCTTGTCAGACACCCAACCAGTCCACAAAGTTTTGTCCAAATCCGTCCACAAAGTTTTGAGATATCCTGCTATGTATCGTTTTTGGCCCTATCTCCCAATGGTTAAGAAACACTTTAAAAGTTCTAGTAGGCGGATCCGAATGAGGATCTTCACCAAAATATAATCATTTCGTCCTTGTCACATACACTACATCTCTGCCAAATTTCGTCCGAATCCGTCCACAACTTTTTGAGATATTTTGTTCACAGATAAACGGAGAGACAAACAGACAGGGGTGAAAACATAACCTCGCTCCAGCTTTGGTGACGGAGGTAATCTGCTGTTCCTGTAGGTTTCCTCTGCTGGGTAGTGCATTTCACAGCAAACACTCAACCATGAGCACCAAAGAACTTTCAAAAGACCTCCGGGATAAAGTTGTGGAAAGGCACAGATCAGGGAATGGGTATAAAAATATTTCAAAGGCCTTGAATATCCTTTGGAGCACAGTCAAGCCAATCATTAAGAAGTGGAAGGCGTATGGTACCACCAAGACCCTGCCTAGATCAGGCCGTCCCTCAAAACTGGATGACCAAGCAAGGAGGAGACTATTGAGAGAAGCCACCAAGACGCCAATGTCAATTTTGAAAGAGCTACAGGCCTTTATGGCAAAGATTGATCACTGTGCATGTGACAACAATATCCCAAGCACTTCACAGGTCTGGCCTGTATGGTAGGGTGGTAAGAAGGAAGTCGTTATTGAAAAAGTCCACCTTGAGTCCCATTTGAGGTATGCAAAAAAACACTCTGGAGATTCTGAAGCCATGTGGCAAAAAGTTTTGTGGTTTGATGAAATCAAGATGGCACTTTTTGGCCTAAATGCAAAACGTTACATTTGATGCAAACCCAACACAGCACATCAGCCAAAGAACACCATCCCTACTGTGAAGCATGGTGGCGGCAGCATTATGTTATGGGGATGTTGTTCATCAGCAGGAACTGGGGCACGATAGAAGGGAAAATGAATGGAGCAAAATACAGAAAAATCCGAGAGGAAAACCTGCTGCCCTCTGCAGGAAAGCTGAAATTGGGACGGAAGTTCACCTTTCAGAATGACAACGTCCCGAAGCACACAGCCAAAGCTACACTGGAGTGGCTAAGGCACAAAAACATAAATATCCTTGAGTGCCCAGTCAGATCACTGACCTAAATCCAATCGAAAATCTGTGGCATGACTTGAGGATTGCTGTACATCAACGTTCCACACGTAACTTGACTGCGCTTGAACAGTTTTGTGCAGAAGAAATGGCAAATATTGCCCAATCAAGGTGTGCAAAGTTGGTAGCGACCTATCCCAACAGACTCACAGCTGTAGTTGCTGTCAAAGGTGCTTCCACCAAGTATTAACTCAGGGGGGTGGACACTTATCCAACCAAGATAATCTAGTTTTGCATTTCTAATGAATTTTCTGAAATTTGTAGAATTTGTTTTTCAATTGGAAGTTGTGTGTTACGATGTGTAAATGAAGGTGGAAAAAGTGTGATTTAATGCATTTTAGTTCCAACCATAAGGCAACAAAAGGTGAACATTTTTAAAGAGGGTGTAGACTCTCTATAGGCACTGTGTGTATACCAGATCATCACAGATAGAACGCCATTTCACCTTTGTACTTTTCAAAGCACATTTATCAAACATCTTTCAAGTTGAGCTTCTCTCCCTGAACTTTGCATTGATTGTTGCAACCATGACATCATAAGTGAGGTCTAACCAAACGTTGGTGCAACATTATTGTGAGGACAGCTCGTTTGATCCAACAAAGGGTTAAGAGACCTTGGTGAAATTCACCAAAAGTGTGAATGGCACTTCAACAAAATTCAAAACATGCAATTGCAAATGACTCACAAAGAATACTATCATCACCTTATAATGTACATTAACAGTAACATCTAAAAGGAGGAATATATCATAAACAATATCAGGATAAAATCTAAATATTTAATTACTTATTGAAATGCTGTCTTCTGATGAAATGTTTGTTTATTTGAGCTTAACAAAAAAAAAAACAGAGTGAATGTTATTTCGCTTCACCACCACATTAACAGTTTCATTCATGCATCCTAAAATCCTAACCTTATCTACTGCTGCCCGAAGTCGTGCTAATGAATAATCCAGCTAAGCAGCCAAAGTCTGTCTCTTGAGAATCCAAAACAAAGTTCAATTACATTTCCCTATTGAAACAAGATATAATAGTCTAGAATCTAGATAATCCTTCACAAGGCAGGACGTGTTTCATCAAGCGCATAGACCAGAGAAGGGTCCCAGTGAGATAGGGAAGTTGATGAAACACTCAACTTTAAACAGAAAACGAAAAAGTTGATGAAACACAAAAATTTAAACAGAAAACAGAAATGAGTCAGTATACCACCACACATATGTTATTGCTAAGATTTAACTAACTTGATATCAGTCAGTCAATCAGTGGTTAAAATGAGCTTTATTATATATTAGAGGTGAGCTGAAGTTTCTGGCGTTGGGGGGGGGGGGGGGGGAGGGGAGGGTGGGGAGAAGGGGGAGAGAAGGGGAAAGGGATGGGAGGGGAGTTTTTATTACATTATGCAATTAATCAATGAATTATTGTACACCTCGCCCTCCCAATACCGGCTCTATGAGTTGCACGGCGGTATTGCCGGGCACCGAAGGCACCTCGGCAATGTCGCGCTGGTGGATATTTATTTATTTGGCATGGGGGCGGTGTACTTTGAATGTATCTGTACTTGTTCTACACTGCTCCTTTCCTATTCCATCTCCGGGCGCTGCATGATGCGCGCTGAAAGGGAGTACTCAGTTTTCACTCCGGTTTCTTGTTTTCTTTCGTGTTTTCTTGTTTGTTTGTTGTACACTGCTCCTTTCCTATGCCATCTCCAGACGCTGCATTACGTCATTGCCGGGCACCGAAGGGGACCCGGCGATGACGCGCTGAAAGGGAGGACTCAGTTTTCACTCCGGTTTCTTGTTTTCTTTCGTGTTTTCTTGTTTGTTTGTTGTACACTGCTCCTTTCCTATGCCATCTCCAGACGCTGCATTACGTCATTGCCGGGCACCGAAGGGGACCCGGCGATGACGCGCTGAAAGGGAGGACTCAGTTTTCACTCCGGTTTCTTTCTTTCTTGTTTGTTGTACACCGCTCTTTTCATATTTCATCTCCAGGCGCTGCATGACGTCATTTCCGGGCACCGAAAGGGGCCCAGTAATGATGCGCGATGAAAGGGAGTACCCAGTTTTCACTCCGTTTGTTTTCTTGTTTGTTTGTTTGTTTGTTTGTATGTCCGGGCAATATCTCAGCCATCCTTTGAGCTAGGAAGCTGAAATTTCACACAATAGTGAGCAAGTACTTTGGCAAAAACAGTATTTTTGGTTTTTGATTAATCAATTAATTGATTAGTTATTTCATTATGATCGATTAATTAGGTACTTATTTATTTCCTTTCTCTTCTGGGCATTATCTCAGGCACCTTTTGCATTAGGAAGCTGATATTTGGACATGACAATGGCCAAGTGATTTGGCTGTAAAGGCCATTAATTTGGCCATTAATTTATTTATTAATCGATTAATTATTTAATTCTTCGATTAATGACTTGATTAATTATTTTTTTAAGTTACAGATTCGGATGAAACGGTGGTCGTTTCGGTATTATATTAGCCAATTGATTCATTATTTAATTATTTTATGATTATAAAAAATTTTTTTTCATTATTAATCGTTTATTTATTTTCTTTCTCATCTGGGCAATATCTCAGGCATCTTTTGAGCTAGGAAACTAAGATTTGGACACAACAGTGACCAAGTGATGTGGCTCTAAAGGATATTTTGATTTATTGATTAATCAATTAATCGATTAATTATTTATTGAGTAATCAATTAATTATTTTGTTCTTTTCAATTAATGATTTATTTAATTAATTTTCGAAAAGTTACAGCTTTGGATGAAACACTGGTGGTTTAGGTATGCCATTAGTCCATTGATTAAGAAAATATTTTATGACTATTATTTATTGATTTTAATTATGCAATTAATCAATCAATTATTGTACACCTCTCCCTCCCAAAAGGATAACCCCCGCTCTAGCAGGGAAAATTGCCTTAAAATGCCTGTTGTTGTTGTTGTTGGTGTTGTTGTTGTCTCCCTCCCAATACAGTCTCTATGAGCTGCACGGCAGTATTGCCGGGCGCCGAAGGCCCCGCTGGAGGATATTTATTTATTTGGCATGGAGGCAGCGTACTTTGAATGTATCTGCACTTGTTTTCTTGTTTGATTGTCCGGGCGATATCTCAGCCATCCTTTGAGCTAGGATGCTGAAATTTCGGCACAATGGTGAGCACGTACTTTGGCAAAAAGCGTATTTTTGTTGTGTTTTAATTGATTAATTGCTTAATTATTCTCGATTAATTAAGCACTTATTTATTTCCTTTCTCATCTGGGCATTATCTCAGCCACCTTTTGCGTTAGGAAGCTGATATTTGGACATGACAATGGCCAAGTGATTTGGCTGTAAAGGCCATTAATTTGGCCATTAATTAATTTATTAATCAATTAATTATTTAACTCTTCGATTAATGACGATTAATTATTTTTTTTAAGTTCCAGATTCGGATGAAACCGTGGTCGTTTAGGTATTATATTAGCCAATTGATTCATTATTTAATTATTTTATGATTATTATTTTATTTTTTTCCATTATTAATCATTTATTTCTTTTCTCTCTTATCTGGGTAATATCTCAGGCACCTTTTGAGCTAGGAAACTAATATATGGACACGACAGTGACCAAGTGATGTGGCTCAAAAGCAGGGTTCCCAACCTGTGGGTCGCGACCCCCCAGGGGGTCGCGGAGGGTGGGCTTGGGGGTCGAGAAGCCTTGGGAGAACTTGGTAGCCTTGGGAGAAGGGAACATTACCAAAACTTTCATTTCGCTGATACCTAGAACACACAACATGATGTTGTGCCGGTGGAGTTGGCTATAGTTTTCGCTCCCTCTTTTCGATGTGTTGCCGATATGAGATGAACATAGTCTATTTCCGGGTTTTTGTATTTACAGATCTGAAGCAATGGCTAAAAGGCGCAAATACTCGGAAGACTACCTCAACATTGGCTTTACCACAGTACTCGCCAACAACGGCGTCGAGAAGCCACAATGCGTCTTGTGCCATGTTGTCCTGAGTGCGGAGTCGATGAAACCTTCGAAACTCAAGCGTCACCTGGAGACTAAGCATCCGGAACACGCAGAGAAGGATTTGGAGTTCTTCAAACGCCATGAGCTTCTTCTCAAACGTCAAAAGCTCGATGCTAGTGGGTCTTTTCAGGAACATAGTGCAGCAGCAGTGGAGGCCTCATATGAAGTTGCGTTGGAAATTGCCAAACACAAAAAGCCTCACACCATTGGAGAGACACTTATCAAACCCTGCATGCTGAAGATGGTGAAGCTCGTTCTCGGGGAAGCCAGCGCGAAGAAGATGCAGCAAGTATCTTTGTCGAATAATACTCTTCAGAGGCATATTTCTCATATGTCTATGGATGTGAAAGAGCAGGTTTTCGATGAAATCAAAGATTCTCCGTTGTTCTCCTTTCAACTCACTGAATCAACGGATGCGAGTTCATGTTCTCAGTTGCTTGTCTTCGTGAGGTACATTCATTCAGACGACATCAAAGAAGAATTCCTCTTCTGGAGTGCACTTGAAACCACCACAAAAGCTGTTGACGTCTGTTACATATTTATGTGAATGTATGTGAATTACCATTCAGGTCTTTGCTTATCCGTGTGTCGTATATTAAGTTGTTGTGTAGTTGTTGTGGTTGGAGGGTCAGGAGCCCTTCTGAGGGAGTGGCCGGAAACGGAAGTGACCGGAAACGGAAAAGGAAAAGACACGAGGAAAAAAGGACGAGTATTATTCTTCCTCGCCCCGCTCCGACCAAAAAGGCGGGATCGACCTTGCGCTGCGTGGAAAAGCGGCGTTCCGAAGCCTGTCTGGCGAGAGGAATCACCGGGACGTGTACCTGCCCGGTGGAGACGTCCAGTGACGTGGGGCCGTGCATCGACCCCGCGTCTGGTATCGTTCGCGGCACCGTCTAAACAGACGCGTGCGGGTCGCACGTTGGGGCCTAACGCGCCTTGCAAGCGGCGTGGGGTTTGGCTTGCTCTACCGTACCCGCTCCGCGTGGCCACGAGGGGCTGCAGCCACGGTGCCTGGTACGATACCTGCCCGGTGGAGAAACGTCCACCCGGGGTTCGTTCAACCGCCCGAGTGCGGAGACGCCGACCAGTATCTTGGTCAGGAGGGGCCCAGAGACATTGTGAGGAGCAGAGACCGAAAGGGGGTGTGAGTACTCACCGGGACACACATATATAAGATGGCCATCTTACTCATAGGGAATTGATTGTGGCTGGGAAATATTGTTGATGGTTGTGTATTGTTGATTGCTCGGGAAAAATCTCCGTGGTTGTGTCATTGGAATTGTATGGTATCATTACCATTGGAAATATATCCTTGAACATCAGTTGTCTCCTGGGTGAAATTAATATGGATTGCGTGGCGAAAGCGCATATATAGTACAGTTTGCTGGCGGAGTTCCTCTCACGGTCCGGGGGTCACCGAGACCAGGTATTCACCGAGGGGACCACGTAACAGAATTGGGGGCTCGTCCAAATTACGATTTGCGGTTTCGCAATTGGGTCTACGTCCGGGATTTAAAATTGTATAAAATAATAAAATAATAATATTTTTTATTAATTAAAATTTATTAATTAATTATTAATTGGTAAATTTTTTTGAGAAATTGGGGTAAAGTCTTGGGTGAAGGTTAACAGGTGTTAACGATAGGCACCATGGCGTTTGTGGCACAGAACTTTGGGGTAACCCCGAGTGAGGCACAGTTCCGAGCGTTGCTAAAGTCGGACCTCATGAAATTGGCCAAACATTTTAACTTGGAGGTCCGAACTAATTTGAGGAAGGCAGAGTTGCAGGCCACGGTGATACAATCTATGGTGGGATTAGGAACATGGGACGAGTTAGCCTGGGAGTGGCTACCCGAAGAACCAGAAGACGTTGAGCTCCGGAAACTGGAGTTGCAATTACGGAGCCAGGAACGGATTAAAGAAGAAGAAAGGAAAGCAGAAAAGGAAAGAGCAGAAGAAGAAAGGAAAGCAGAAAAGGAAAGAGCAGAAGAAGAAAGGAAAGCAGAAAAGGAAAGAGCAGAAGAAGAAAGGAAAGCAGAAGAGAGGAGAGAAGAGAAGCAAGCAGAGGAAAGGAGAGTGGAACGAGAACTCCAGGAAAGGTTAAAAGAAGAAGAAAGGAAAGCAGAAAAGGAAAGAGCAGAAGAAGAAAGGAAAGCAGAAGCGAGGAGAGAAGAGAAACAAGCAGAGGAAAGGAGAGTGGAACGAGAACTCCAGGAAAGGTTAGCAGAAGAAGAAAGGAAAGCAGAAGCGAGGAGAGAAGAGAAACAAGCAGAGGAAAGGAGAGTGGAACGAGAACTCCAGGAAAGGTTAGAAGGGAGAAAAGCAGAGGAGAGGAGAGCTGCAAGGGACCTCGAAGCAGAGGAGAGAAAAGCGGAAAGGGAATTAAAGGAACGTGACATGGAGCTTCAGCAAGAAATCAAATTCAAGGAGCTGGAGTTAATGAGAGAACGGGGAGAGGCACCACCCTTGCTGACGGGGTCGACACCTAACCAGAAAACCTGGGATGTGGGCAGACATGTGAGGCTGGTTCCACCGTTCAGTGAAAAGGAAGTCGCGAAATTTTTCCCACACTTTGAGAAAGTGGCTCGACAATTAAACTGGCCGGAGGAGGCCTGGACCAGACTCGTGCAAAGTGTGCTGGTGGGGAAAGCTCAGGAAATTTATTCGGCGCTACCAATGGACCAATGTGCAGATTATGAGGTACTGAAGAAGCACATCCTCAAGGCCTATGAGTTGGTTCCGGAAGCTTACAGGCAAAAATTCAGGAATGCCAGGAAGAGGGAGAGTGAGACCCATGTGGAGTTTGCCAGAGTGAAAGAAAACATGTTTGATCGGTGGTGTGAGTCAAAAGGAGTCGGGAAAGACTTCGAGACATTGCGGGACTTGATCCTGGTGGAGGAATTCCAGCAGTGTGTCCACGAGGACATCAACGTGTACCTGCAGGAAAAGAAGGTACCAAAGTTGTGGGACGCAGCCACCATGGCAGATGATTATGCCTTAACCCACCGAATAGGGGTCCACGAACCTAACTCCGCGCCTAGATCTCCGCAGGGGAGGTGGGGAACAGCAGGTGCGGAGAACGACCATACATGGCGGCGGCCTCGAGATGATTATGGGGACAACTATGATACCCCACCGGTTCGAAATCAGAGGGATGCGGGCCCCAGACAAACTTATAGTTCGGGGGGCCCGAGGCAGACCCCGAGTTTTTCCTCCGAGCCTACTTGCGCGTTTTGCAAGAAACCTGGACACTTGATGTCCAGTTGTTACCTCATGAAAAGGGACAACCCAGAGCGGAGTCCGACTATTACAACTCCGAATGCGATGGCTAGCGTAAGAAATCGCCATCAAAAGGGTTACCAACCATTTATTTCAGAGGGGTTTGTGTCACTGGATGGAGCCTCGACTAACCGGAGACCGGTTAGGATATTGAGGGACACAGGGGCCCATCAATCTTTAATGCTTGAAGGCATTTTGCCATGGTCCGAGGAGACGGCAACGGGGGATAGTGTTCGTTTACAGGGGATCGGGGGCGGTGTTAGTGCTCCCCTTCATGTCATCCATTTGGAGTCCGATTTGGTGTCAGGACCGGTCACCGTCGGTTTACAAGCCACGCTTCCTGTAGAGGGTGTATCTGTGGTTATCGGGAATGATTTGGCCGGGGGTCAAGTTTATGGTAACCTGAGGGTTGGTAAAAAGCCCAGCAGGGAAAATAACACCACACCAGCTCGGGATGGCGACAAAAGTGCCAAGTTATTTGTAGGGGGACTGAACTTCAAAACAGAGGAAGAGGTTCTGACCTCTGTCTTCAACAGATATGGGCCGCTGGTGGAAATGCGGTTGGTAAGAGACTGGGAAACGCAACAGTCAAGAGGGTTCGGCTTTGTCACGTTTGCCAGCACAAAAGACGCCAGAGAGGCAGAGAAGAATTGGAATGGCAAGGATTTGGAGGGTCGGACCATAACAGTAGGGAAGGCATTTCGTAGGCGTCGAGAGGTCTACAGGAGAGGACAACTGGGCGGTAGTTTTGGTAGTGGCCGAGAAGGAGACCGCTATTCATGGGACTACAGGGACCAGTGGTCCCACCCTAATTATTAGGGAAGTTCTGAGAAGTTGAAGCACTGAAGGCGGCGGAGCCGCCGAGCCAAGATTCCTACACGAATTAACCGTGAACGCCGTTCCTAAAGGCGTCCATGTAGGGAACTTTCATGCACGGACTAACCGTGAACTCCACGTTCCTCAAGGCGCCCATGTAGAGAACTTTCCTGCACGGACTAACCGTGAACTCCGCGTTCCTAAAGGCATCCATGTAGTGAATACTCGGCTTGGCCTCCCGGAAAAAGTGCTATCGAGTTGCTTAACTTTGGATCTTTGATCAACCCCTTAACCTTCATTCCCAAGAAACTGACGGTCAAAGTCAGAGGGTCATGAGATGGAGTTTGATTTGGCAGGGACAATGTCGTTGTTGGTACTTAGTCCAGAGGGAGTAATCTGGAGGGGTTGTGGTGAAATTTTGGTTGCTTTATTTTTAAGTGATAACTGTGCCCGGGGGGAACGGATAATGTGGGGGGGGGGTTGAGTTATCTGGTTTGTTTCTCCAAATTGGCCGGCAAAGAAAGTTTTCGCTGGGTTCAAACTTTCTTTCTTGAAGGGGGGGAGTGTTACATATTTATGTGAATGTATGTGAATTACCATTCAGGTCTTTGCTTATCCGTGTGTCGTATATTAAGTTGTTGTGTAGTTGTTGTGGTTGGAGGGTCAGGAGCCCTTCTGAGGGAGTGGCCGGAAACGGAAGTGACCGGAAACGGAAAAGGAAAAGACACGAGGAAAAAAGGACGAGTATTATTCTTCCTCGCCCCGCTCCGACCAAAAAGGCGGGATCGACCTTGCGCTGCGTGGAAAAGCGGCGTTCCGAAGCCTGTCTGGCGAGAGGAATCACCGGGACGTGTACCTACCCGGTGGAGACGTCCAGTGACGTGGGGCCGTGCATCGACCCCGCGTCTGGTATCGTTCGCGGCACCGTCTAAACAGACGCGTGCGGGTCGCACGTTGGGGCCTAACGCGCCTTGCAAGCGGCGTGGGGTTTGGCTTGCTCTACCGTACCCGCTCCGCGTGGCCACGAGGGGCTGCAGCCATGGTGCCTGGTACGATACCTGCCCGGTGGAGAAACGTCCACCCGGGGTTCGTTCAACCGCCCGAGTGCGGAGACGCCGACCAGTATCTTGGTCAGGAGGGGCCCAGAGACATTGTGAGGAGCAGAGACCGAAAGGGGGTGTGAGTACTCACCGGGACACACATATATAAGATGGCCATCTTACTCATAGGGAATTGATTGTGGCTGGGAAATATTGTTGATGGTTGTGTATTGTTGATTGCTCGGGAAAAATCTCCGTGGTTGTGTCATTGGAATTGTATGGTATCATTACCATTGGAAATATATCCTTGAACATCAGTTGTCTCCTGGGTGAAATTCATATGGATTGCGTGGCGAAAGCGCATATATAGTACAGTTTGCTGGCGGAGTTCCTCTCACGGTCCGGGGGTCACCGAGACCAGGTATTCACCGAGGGGACCACGTAACACGTCATGGAAAAGGTCTCTACCTTTTTTCATACCGAAGGTCTGCAATGGGGAAACGTGTGCGGGGTTTGTACGGACGGAGCACCAGTTATGCTAGGATCGAAGTCAGGATTCCAGACAAGAGTGAAGGAGCTGGCTCTACAAGCTAAGGGCATCCACTGCATGATCCACCGATATGCTCTCACCAGTAAGACGCTTCCTGCCACTCCGTGGGAAGTGCTCGATTCTGTGATCAAAATTGTGAATTACGTGAAGGCTGGGGGCACTCAACACTCGTCTATTCAAAGAACTCTGCAAAGACATGGATGCTGACCATGAGGTCCTTCTCTTCTACACGGCTGTACGCTGGTTGTCGCGAGGGAACATTGTGAATCGTGTCTTCGAGCTGAAAGACGAAATCAGGTTCTTTCTGGAAGTGCAAGAAAAGAGAGATCTTCTGGCTCACTTCGATGATGAAACGTGGAAAAAACGGGTTGTGTACTTGGCGGACATTTTCGACCAGCTGAACAAGCTGAATTTGAAATTTCAGGGAAGGGAAACACACGTTCTCCTATTTCAAGACAATCTACGGGCCTTCATATCCAAACTGCAGAACTGGCGTCGGAAAGTCAATCTTGGGAACATCGCCATGTTTGAAAAACTCTGCGGAGTGATGGATGAGTCTGAGGACGAACTAGATCAGTTCCTGAAGGATGAGATTACCGGACACCTTGAGTCCCTAGAAAAGGAATTCCCAGCGATACTTCCCTGAACTCACAGGAGAAGAGGTGGCACTGGTAAGAAACCCTTTCTCTGCTACACTTGACGTATCCAGCCTCCCCGACGAAGTCCAAGATGAATTCTTGGATCTACGGAACGACTCTCCGGCGCGTGACCTGTTCCAGGAGAAATCGGTGACTCAATTCTGGTGCGCTATGCATCAATCATATTCCAAACTCAGCATGCTGGCCTTACGTGTTCTTCTTCCATTTGCCTCCACCTACCTCTGCGAGGCCGGATTTTCTACCCTCGTCCACATCAAAACGAAGACCAGGAACAGATTGGATGTCGAGGATGACATGAGATTGGCTCTTACAAACACCCCGCCACGAATTCCAAGACTCGCTGCTCAGATGCAACCCCAAACATCCCACTAGCTAGGTTGGAGAGATGATGATATGTTAGTGATGACGATCATGAATTGTGTGACGATGGATGGCAGTGAGAAAAAATGATGAGCTTGGTTTGACTAACTAACTAAAATTACCCGAATTTTATAATGTGCAAGGAATATTGCAGCAAAATTTGTAAAAATTGATGAATTAATGATTGTTTTCTCTTTCTTCCCTTTTCCTTCTCAGAGAAATTTGTAAAACTGAAACGGCTGATGGCAGGGGGGGTTGCGTGTGTTTCGGGGTTTTGAGAAAGGGGTCGCGAGTACAAAAAGGTTTGGAACCACTGCTCTACAGGATATTTTTGATTTATTGATTGATAAATTAATCGATTAATTATTTATTGATTAATCAATTAATTTTTTTGTTTTTTTCGATTAATGATTTATTTAATTAATTTTCGAAAAGTCACAGCTTTGGATGAAGCACTGGTGGTTTAGGTATGCTATTAGTCAATTGATTAAGAAAATAGAATATGATCATTATTACTTGCAAAATCGAAGATTTTTCAAGTATATTGGTCGGTTGTGTTTGTGGTTCTGTCTGTCTGTTTGTTTGTCTGTCTGTTTGTCTGTTTGTCTGTTTGTTTGTCACCGGCCTACAGGTCACAATTTTCAACCGATCTTCACGAAATGGTAGAGTTGGTCAAAAGCAAGAAGCCTATTGTTTTTGAGGTCAATAGGTCAAAAGGTCAACATAGGCCAAAGGTCACCAACATTGATAAATTTCTAAAATCCTCAATTTTCATCCAATTGACTTGAAATTTGAAGAGGACTTGCATATCTGGTCACTGAATTCAACCACCAAGTATTTTTGAGGTCAACATAGGCCAAATGGTCAACATAGGCCAAATTTCTAAAATCCTCAATTTTCATCCAAATGACTTGAAATTTGAAGAGGACTTGCATATCTGGTCACTGAATTCAACCACATATTATATTTTAGGTCAACATAGGCCAAAAGGTCAACATACGCCAAATTTCTAAAATCCTCAATTTTCATCTAATTGACTTGAAATTTGAAGAGAACTTGCATATCTCATCACTGAATTCAACCACCAAGTATTTTTGAGGTTCACATCGGCCAAAAGGTCAACATAGGCCAAATTTCTAAAATTCTCAATTTTCATCCAATTGACTTGGAATTTGAAGAGGACTTGCATATCTGGTCACTGAATTCAACCACCAAGTATTTTTGAGGTCAACATAGGCCAAAAGGTCAACATAGGCCAAATTTCTAAAATCCTCAATTTTCATCGAATTGACTTGAAAATTGAACAGCATTTGCACATTGAGTCACTAAATAGGGAAACTAAGTATATTTGAGGTCAAAAGGGCAAAGGTCAACTCATGGTCAACCTTCCAAAATTATCATTTTTCATATGAAAAATCGTCACTTTTCTTCCTGTTGACCTGAGCTTTGATCAAGATTGTCAATTTTAATCTTGATGAAATGGACCATTTGCTGTATCAATGGAATTTTTTTCTTGGGGGTGGGGGGCGGATTTTGCAAGTATCGTGCTCCGCATGACGTCTTCTTGTTTATTGATTGATTTTAATTATGCAATTAATCAATCAATTATTGTACACCTCTCCCTCCCAATAGGCTAACCCCCGCTCTAGCAGGGAAAATTGCCTTAAAGTGCCTGTTGGTCAACATACGCCAATGTTGTTGTCTCCCTCCCAATACAGTCTCGATGAGCTGCATGGTGGTATTGCCATGGGAGGATATTTATTTATTTGGCATGGAGGCAGCGTACTTTGAATGTATCTGGTCTTGTTTTCTTGTTTGATTGTCCGGGCAATATCTCAGCCATCCTTTGAGCTAGGATACTGAAATTTCGTCACAATGGTGAGCACGTACTTTGGCAAAAAGGGTATTTTTGTTTTTTGATGAATTGATGAATTGCTTAATTATTCTCGATTAATTAAGTACTTATTTATTTCCTTTCTCACCTGGGCAATATCTCAGGTGCATTTTGAGTTTGGAAGCTGACATTTGGACATGACACTGGCAAGAGATTTGGCTATAAAGGGTATTATTGATTTATTAATCAATTAATCGATCAATTTTTAAATCATTTGATTAATGACATAATTATTTTTTTTAATGAACAGATTCAGATGAAACTGTGGTGGTTTAGGTATCATATTAGCCAATTGATTAAAAAATTAATCATTTTACGATTATTATTTATTTATTTTCATTATTAATCACTTATTTATTTTCTTTCTCATCTGGGCAATATCTCAGGCACCTTTTTAGCTAGGTTGATACTTTTAGCTGTGCGTGTTGATACTTTGTTTGAATGATGAATATGTACACCACCTCTCAAGAAGGAGCGCAGTCAATGGATTGAAGTTGTTGTACATCCAGCTTGATGTGGATGGATTTAATGATTTGATGAATCTGGCTAATGCAACTGAATAACTATTTGTATTACTCACCATATCTTCATTGAAAACATTAGGTTAAGATCATCTTGTATATTTGTGACGTCACACAGTCCTGTTATAATCCAGTTTTCAACTGAAAATAGTCAATTAAAGTAAAAGCTTGGTTTGCACAAAAGCTTTCATCATGGAGGATCAAAGCAACTGTAAGGGTGAGACTCTCACCCAGCTATGATCAATAGCAGCTCAGAGTGTAAAGGTACAATCGATACTGTGACCATTTGGCTAGAGGAGTTGGGTGCAGCTGTTAAAGGAAGCAAGAAAAGCAAATGATGGAATTGGTGTCACTTCGGGGGGCTGGAATGAGGTCTGCTTTAAAGTCATTGTTTTACTTTGCTGCTGCTCTGTATACTCAAATAAAAAAATGTTTTTGAACCTTCAATTCTATTACTGAGTTCAAATTTAACCGAGTTCAAATTTACTACTTCAAGAGAAGAGCATGTTATTTAAGCATAACAAGATGTTTGTTGCAAGATAAATCAAAAATTCTGAAATCATTAACGTTTTTGTATCAGCCCGTTGGGCAATCAATGACATCTGGAGCAGCGTTTATCTGTCCGTCCAATGTATGCATATATGTATGTATCTACAAATGTATGTTTGTACATATGTGTGTATGTATGTATGTATGTATGTATGTATCTACATAAGTATGTATGTATGTGTATGTATGTATGTATCTACATATGTATGTATGTATGTATGTATGCGTACATGTGTGTATGTATGTATGTATCTACATATGCATTATGTACATATGTATGTATGTATGTATGCACATATGTGTGTATGTATATGTGTATTTCCCTTCCTCTGGCATTTTGTGGCTTTATTCCCTTTAAAATTTGTTTCCTCTGCAACCGTTGTGCCATTGACACAAAATTTTCACCATAGGAGCGCCTCCTCCTGTGCATTTTTTTGTTGATAATTATGACATCATAGGTCACGTGGTACGGATGCCATCTTGGAAAAACCAAAAGACTTTGCACCTCTATATCTCCAAAACCGCTACATGGAATAAATTGAATGTTCGCTCATTGTAAAGTACTCTCCATGGGGAATAACATATGCTAATTATCATGTCATTTGTGCCTTTATTATGACGTCATAAATCGACAAGTGGAACACTTGAACTGATCAGTATGAAATTTCTTGTTATCCAGGGATAAATTGGTCGAGAAAAAAAAATTAATGACATCAGTCACATGGTTCGGCAGTCATATTTTTACGGAGTAGCCCATAGGGCAATGTCGTCTGGAACAGCATTTGTTTAGTCGTCCGGTGTATGTATGTATGTCCCTCACAAACGTCCAATCAGAGTTGAGGATCTGGTCACATGATAGGGGGACAGCAGATGCTCCACTCAGCAGATCCAAGCTTGGCTACGGCATTGTTAGATTTTATCAGTCTTGTTGAACTAGGTGTGGCCTTACAGTAAGGGATTTTCCACTAATATCGGAGTGGTGTTCCGCGTCTCACCATTAATTGTCGTCTTTTGTTAACTTTTCTCATTGTAAATGTACTCCAATATGAGATGCAGCCTTTTTAGGCTGTCTTGTATGTATGCATGTGTGTATATATATATATATATATATATATATACATATAATTTATTATAGCCCTGGGGGCATCGTCTATTTCTTGAATATTTAAAGATGGCTGGATTTTTGAACTCCCCTCATTTCCCCTGAATGCCTCTATTTCTTCCCAACTTTATTTCCCATCTCTCCCAACATTCTCCAACCCTCACAACTCGTCCAGACCCTCATATCTCCAGCCGACCATCCGAACTCTATCCTGTTCCCCCTGCTCAGGTACTCTTGTCCCTCCCTCCTTCATTTTCCACTCTCTTGCATCCCACTCCATCAACACTCCCACATATACATAATAAATAAACAACAATCTGATTAATAATGATGGACATGTGAAGTGATACCTGCCAAAATGCAGCATAATGTAATGTTAATAGAGGTAACATCTACTGGTCAATAACTCCCATGTTGTAACATGCTTTTTTCATGATTGTTTATGTGAGTGCACATGTGCCCGTGTTTGCCATCAACATTACTCAATATGACATGTTCACATTGTTAAAAAAAAGAAACACTGCACAATCAATCTTCCATATAACATCGAAAATGGTGTTACGTGCACCTTTCAGTGTGAGTCGTGTCTTCTTTTGTAATATCCAATTCGACTGGCTCGGACTCGAGATCTGAAATTGCAGGTGATCGTCACTGAAAAGCGAGTTGTTTTAAAGGTTAAAGTAACACATGACAGTTATTGCGTGTCTAATTAATCATTTTAAACGCAAGTAGACATAGTATGGAAACGGTGAGAAATCAATTTTGCAATATACAATACATTTTGGTCACCGAGTTAATAATGCAGCTTTTATTATCACATGTATGCCAATGATGAGAGCTTTGGCTTCCACAGCAGTGCAGAAAAGAAATTGTTGTTTTTATACAATAAGTGACACAAGGAAACTCAGTTATAGGAAAAAGATGTTTCATCCCAATTAGATGGCTCGTAATTTGGGAAGGAAAAACTATATTTTATGTATTTATGATGGCTACCCTTGATCATATTAAAAATTTCATGAATATACATAACTGGGTCTGTAAAGTTTGTCTCAGAAACCTTTCATGTATACTATAAGAGAGCCATTTGTCTGTCTGTGTGTGTAGGTTTGTCGCCATTTTTCTCAGAGATTGCTGAATGGATCTTCATAAAACTTTCAGAGGTTCATCAGCCCCCTGTTGGCTGTCGGTGTGTTTGGGTGTGGCAAGATGGAGGCTGTGCATGTGTGGTGAGGCACGAGCTTTTCTGACCTTCGATCTTACGGTAGTTCTGGACTACCCCCTTTCTCTCGTCGTTTTCACATTTTCTTTCCCATT
The DNA here is from genome assembly GCF_964187855.1 of Myxine glutinosa. NCBI lineage: Eukaryota > Metazoa > Chordata > Myxini > Myxiniformes > Myxinidae > Myxine > Myxine glutinosa. The sequence goes on along the minus strand of NC_136261.1, from coordinate 89,919,938 downwards.
TTTGTTTATCCTCACATTGTCTATTCTCCTGTCTATCCCCACCACTCCGTTTTTATCAGACCAGACACCACAACCCTAATCATACCCTCCCATTTTCCTCCCCCACCTCACAGTTCCCCTTTTGTTCCCCCAATCCTCCACCCGTTCCCCCCACCCCTCGCATATTCCCCCCATCCCCCAACCCAATTACACCACTTGCATGTGTTGTTATTGAAGGAGCTGCGCTCCAACGCGAGTCGAAAGAATTGACGCGACCAAAGACGGAATTCGTCCGAGTTGCTTTATTGAAACAAAACAGCTCAGGTATTCTGACAAGCCCGTTTATCGGGCAGCAATATATATACACATTTATGTCGGGAAGTTTGCCCGGCAAAAGCTATACCGGGCATGCCCGGGTATCAAGGGCGAGCCTTGGAAAGGCGAGTCTGGACCTGCCCGGGCGTGTTTGGCTGCGGCCTGGCAAGTCGAGGCTGGGCGTGCCCGGGCGCTCTGGACGAGCACTGGAAAGGCGAGAGCGGGCATGCCCGGACGCTCTGGGCGAGCCCTGGAAAGGCGATAGCGGGCATGCCCGGACGCTCTGGGCGAGCCCTGGAAAGGCGATAGCGGGCATGCCCGGACGCTCTGGGCGAGCCCTGGAAAGGCGAGACCGGGCGTGCCCGGGAGGTTCGGGCGTGCCCGAGAACAGTGAGTCCGGGCGTGCCCGGGAGAGGCGCGTCTGGCCGTGTTCTGGCCGGTGCAAGGCGATTGTGTGCATCCAGCGGTAACCGCTACATTTAATCTCTATTCTCAATTTCATTTTTTTCCACTTTTTTTTTTCTTCTGAGATACAGAGAGAGAGAGAGAGATACTTTGACTTTTATGTCCTTTTATTACAAAAGTAATTTTATGTCCTTTTAGTACAAAAAAACCAATAAATGATGATTCAAAGAAAACAATCACAACAGTTGCACAAGCATTTACATGATAAATAAACAAACTAGAACGCCACTCAGTAGAGCGCATACTCTCGCCGTGGGTCAAGGTGGAATAATACGTTTTGTTTAACATCCCGTCTCCCCAAAACAATAAATGAAAAAGAAAGTAGGCCCTAACTGTCAGAGAATTTATTTTGATATATCTCGGAATTAGAGGAGAAAAACATCATTTAAGAATAAGAATAAAAGCTTTAATCCAGTAAAACAGAAGAAAAAAAAATACCCCAAAAAATTCCCCAAAAAAATTCCTGGATCCGGAATAATATCCTGAGCTTCACCAAAAACTAATCTCTTCTTCCTTATCCCAAGGGCAATCATCCCACCAACTTTCATCCAAATCCGTTCAGAACTTTTCCAGATATCTTGTTCACAAACACACAAACATACACACACACACACACACACACGGACGGACGGACACGATCGAATGCATTACTCCCTGGCGGGAGTAATTATAAGCAAATAAGCAAGCAAGTATTAAGGAAATCAACGACATAGTAAATACTAACTGACCCTCAGCTATTTTGCAAAATGCATCTCTCACACAGCACTGCTTCTCAAAGAGTTGTACCTCAGAACAACAACAAAATTCCAGCTTCACTCTTGAAACACAGAGAGCTTTAAACATTTCCAAAACATCTGTACTCCACGAATCATTCCGTATATTTGATTTCCTGCTCTTATATATCGCCAACTTGGCTTGCGCAAGAAAGAAATGAATTAAAATGGTTGTTGGGGAAATGAACCGCCCACTTGGGCCAAATATAAAGGCAGGAAAATCAAAAGCAAAGGAAAACGGCCATCTGCAGGGTACAGGGGAGGACAACGAAGGAAAAAAGATTTTAAAGCATTGCACATACAGGGTCTTTCGATTCCTCCCAGAAAAGGATAGCGAGCGGCCAAAACTAATCGGTTCCAAACTGGGAGACCAGATAGACAAAGATTGGGGAACAGTGGAGAAGATTCAGAGGTGGGTACGGGAGGGTTGCTTGCCCAGCCATTTGAGGCACAGTAGATGTGAAGCACCATTTTCAAAAAGCTGTCAACTCTGCGACCCGATCTAATGCCAACCGTCGAAGCCAGAGCGGAAGCACTGATCCACCTGTCATTGGTGGCGTTTCTCAAGTGACACACTTTTGTTACTGAGGCATTTGTAAACTTTTGAATGAAGGTGCTTTCATTCACCCACTCACGAAATAAAGAGTTGTGAAATAATGGTTCGTTGAAGAACATGGATCGAACATAAGTCGAGGGGTCACGGAGACAGGTAAAGGATTTTTATTTTTATTTTTTTGGTATACAAGATCGAGGCTCGTGAAAGAGCGAACAATAATCACACAAAAAGTCAAACCGACACATAAAACACAAAATAATGGGAGCAGTAGACAAGATGGGGAGAGAGGGGGAAGGACACTGTTACATATTTTTGGGAATGTATGTGAATTACTATTCAGGGCTTTGCTTATCAATGTGTAGTCGATTAAAGGTTGTTGTGATTAAAGGGTCAGGAGCCTTTCTGAGAAAAAGGAGACCGGAAACGGAAGAAAAAAAGACACGAGGTCCTGGAGACACGACGATTCTTCTTTTTCCTCGCCGAGCTCAGACGCGAGCGGTATCGATTGAGCAACGTAACAGAATCGGCGTTTAAAAGCCCATCTGGCGAGAGGAGTTACCGGGACGTGTAACTACCCTTTGACACGTCAGGTCACCGTGGGTTCATGCACGGAACCAAGCAGCCGGCACGGTTCGCCTCACCGTCTACAAGGCCGCGTACGGGTCGCACCTTGGGCCGCGTGCGCTGTGCAAGCCGCGTGTTGCTTTGCCTGCTTTGCTGTACCCGCTTTGCTTGGCCAGGAGGTGCGTGCTGCAGCCGTTGTTCCCGGTACGGGACGTGCCCGGTGAAAGCACGTCAGGAAGGGTCCGTTCAACCGCCCACGTGCGGAGATCGAACTACAGGCGTACGGAGACATTGAGAGAGACATTGACCATGGAGGGAGTCGGGAGTGGGGCTCACGTGAGGAATGTATAAGATGGCCATCTTAGAGTTATTATAGATGAGTTTACATCTTTGTACTATTGATTGCTGATTGTGGATGGTTGTTGATTGCTCGGGGAATATATCATTGATTATTCCGGATCCTTGGTGTGGGGTTTCTTATTGATTGGAATTCAGACTGATTGCGTTACGAAAGCGCAGAAATAATAGATCTTTCTGGCGGAGTTCCTCTCACGGTCCGGGGGTCACCGAGACCAGGTAGTCACCGGGAGGACCACGTAACAACACAAACACAACATTTGAGAGCAGGGACATCGAGAGAACTGTGGGTGGGAGAGGGCTTGGGGGGAGGTGGGAGAGGTATAAAACATATGGACACTGCAAGGACTTCCAGGAAAGAAGATGGAATTTCAAAAAGTGGATCTAGGGTGAATTAGCGGGGGTAGAAAAGATCAAGGTTTTGGATGGGGGAAGATAAGAGATGGTGGTGAACAGCTGTTTTAAAGACCTGGAGGGAGGAGTGGGATTGAAGGTAGTGGGGGAGTTTGTTCCAGAGGCGGGAGAAAAGGGGAATTAAAGAGTGAAGGTGAGCAGAGAGCCTAGATTTTGGCAGTTTAACCATAAGAGGGTTGCTGGCAGATCTTGTGCGACCTGTAGGAATATTTGGGGGACAGAGCACAGAAAGAGCTGGGGGAGCAAGGCCGGAGAGGAGTCGGTAGAAGACAGAAAGACCACCAACCTGCCTGCGGTGAGTGAGTGAAAGGCCCTCGGAGTTAGCTTCACCGTGGGAGATTCCAATGATTCTGAAAGCTTTTGTTTCAACAGCGTGAAGCCGAGCTAGGTGTGAGGCAGGAGCACCGGCCCAGAGGGGGGAACGGTATTCCATTGAGCTGCGGATGAAAGCCTTCTATGTGGTGAGGAGCTCAGGTGTGCCAAGGAAGGACTTCGCACGACGGAGAATGCCCAGTCGGCGACTGGCTTTGGAGGCCGGCTTGGAAATGTGGTTTTCCCAAGAAAGATCATGGCAGATAGTGAGACCCAAAAGCTTGAGCGACAGAACTTCTTGGAGAGGATTGTTGAGAAAGTAGATGGGAGGGTTTTCCAGTCGGTCATTTCGGAGAGACATAGTAAGAGTGTGAGATTTGTCAGGATTGAAAGACATGTTCCACTTGTTTGACCAGTCTGTGATTTTGTCCAGGGCTGCAGAGAGTGAGGAGGCTGCAAACTGCCGATCTGAGGGATGAGAAATGGAGCGTCAGAGAGTGGAGTCATCAGCAAAGAGATAGAGAGGATTTTCCAGAGAGTCGGACAGATCATTAATGAAGACCAGAAAAAGCACAGGGCCCAGAACACTACCTTGGGGGAACTCCAGCCAGAACAGGAAGGGGAGCTGAAAGAAATCCATTCAGGGCCACACGTTGACTACGACCAGAGAGGAAGTCCGCAAGCCATGCATGGAGATTTCCATGGATACCATAGGAGGAGAGTTTGGTGAGCAGAGCTGGGGGCCAGACCGTATCAAAGGCACGTGATATGTCAAGGGAGACAGCTCTGATTTCCTGTTTGGCATTGAGGACCTCCATCCATTGTTGAGACAGCAGAAGCAACATGTCCAGAGTAGAATGACCTGGTATGAATCCAAATTGATAATCGGAGATCAAGCCATTGGAGAAGAGGAAGGCCTTGATATCTGAAGCAATGATTGATTCCATGACTTTGCTGATAATTGGAAGCAGGCTGATTGGTCTGTAGTTGCAAGGATCTGTTTTTACATCTTTTTTGTGTAAAGTGGTAATGTTTGCTGATTTCCAAGATGCTGGCAGATCACCTTGAGCAAAAGAGAGGGTGAAAAGAACAGAGAGAGGGTGAGATAGAGCGGCAGAGCAGGATTTTAGGAACCGTGGGCTGATGCCGTCTGGTCCAGTTGCAGAATCAGAGTCGAGGTTTGACAAAAACTTCTCCACCTTGTCAGGAGAGAAGGAGACAAAGTCTAGGAGCAGTTGTGTTCGATTGGGTAAGGTGGGAACAGAGAGAGATGGGTTTGGGACACAAGATTTTGAGGCAAACACAGAGTTGAGGCAGACGCATTCAGTAGGCTTTGGTGAAAGGCAGGTAGCATCGATAGGTCTATCTTGGTCGCGTCCATCAGGAACAGCTCCTGTGCAAGGTCCAACTTCCCCGCTTGACGTAAGATGCAGCTGGTAAGTTGTCTCCAGGCCCAACATGGTTCAAACAAGAAGCGCCATGTTGTTCGTAGGCGGAAAGCCATGAGGCAGCACTTGACATTGACCAGCCCTTGGCCACCCTCTGCGGTTAGTAAGTTTAGAATCTCTGGTCTCATCCAATGCTTTCCGGACCAGAAGAAATGGGTGATGCATTTTTGTATGTCCTCCAACAGAGTTTTGGCTGGCTGCAGGGAAAGAACCTTGTATCATAACTTAGTGGTGACCAGACTGTTGATGACTAGTACCCTACCTCTGTAGGACAGTTGGCAGAGCAAGTTCTTTCATTTTAGTAACAGTACTTCAATGTGTGCCAACAAGCCTTCCCAGTTATGCCTCACAAAATTCCCAGGGCCAAGGAACACCCCTAGGAACTTAATCCCATCTCTTCTCCACGAAAGACTGGCAGGGAGAGGAGGAGGGAGAGGAAATATGGGGGCAGGTAGGGGGTAGGTAGAGGGTTGAAGCCGCAGCGCTTCTGTTTTTGTCCAATTTATCTTGGCCGATGATGCCCTGCTGAAGAGATCCAATGCACTCATCATCAAATCAACATCTTCTGACTGTCTGATGCAGACACAGATGTCATCTGCATAAGCAATGCTTTTTAAGAGGTGGGTTCCAAAAGTAACACCAGACAAGGACTTCCGAAATGTATTTAAGAGGGGCTCAAAGGATAAAGCATACAAAATTCCTGACAGAGGGCAGCCCTGTCTTACTCCTCTCGCAACACAAAAGGGGGGTTCAAGTTCATTGTTTATCTTTAAGATAGCCGATATGTTTGAATAACATAATTGTATATGGGATAGAAAGAGAGGTCCAAACCCAAAACATTTCAGCACTTCAAAAAGGTATGTATGAGAAAACACAGTCAAAAGCTTTCTCCTGGTCGAGGAAGATAAAGTCACAACTTCCATAATTAGTCTCACAGATTTCAATGACATCTCGGACAACAGAGATATTATCCTGAATATTGCGACCAGGAACACAATAACTCTGGTCCATGTGTATAATGTCTTTTAGTATGGGTGAGAGACGCAAGGCCAAAGCCTTTGAGAAAATTTTATAGTCCATACACAATAAGGACACTGGCCTCCACTGTGATGAGCAATAAATTTCCTTTTTTAGGAAGCAAAGTAAGCACGGCTCTCCTGCAGCTCATTGGAAGTTCACCCTTCTTCAAGCTTTCCAGGAAAACCAGAAGCAAATCATGTCCAATCAAGTCCCAAAATTTCTCGAAGAACTCCACTGGCAGACCATCCAGGCCAGGTGATTTCCCTCTGTCCAGGATTTGAAGGGCAACAGAAAGTTCCTCAAGCGTGAGCGGTGACTCCAGATCCGTTCTTTGCTTTGGAGTTAGTGTACCGACACCATCAAACAAGTTCGGAACAAGTTTGCATCAACATCTGTTGCCTGGTAAAGTGTAGAGAAGAAGAGTCTTGCATCTTTCTTAATTTCTACAGGGTTGGTCGTGATTGAATTATCAGGACGTTTCAAAGCAGTAATTTGGGAATGAGGAAATTTTGTTTCAAAATCAAAGAAAAACCGGGTCGGAGAATCCAGGAGGTAAAGGTGCTGAAAGCGTAGTCTCATTAGCGCTCCTTGGGTTTGATTAGAAATTATATTATTAAGAAGAGACCTCTTCTCACATAGTCTTAGTTTATTTTGGGGGGTGGGATGGGTTTTAAATTTGTTTGAATCTGGAGAATCTCCTTCTCCAGCTCCATTTTCATTCTGCGTTCTACCTGTGTGTTTAGAAAACAAAACTGTTGACAGAAACTTCTAATTTGGACCTTTGTATTGTCCCACCACAATCGCTGGTCCTTAAAACTGGATTTGGAGCCTCTCAGATTGGACCACACCCTCTCAAAGGCATTCCTAAAGGAGGGGTTATCTTATATGGAAATGTTCAGTTTCCAAAAAGAGTGGCGATTTGGAGATAACCCTACACGGTAACTCATGGTAATGAGGTGATGGTCGGAGAAACCAGACGGGGAAATTTCAGTGGTGGGGGAGAGGTTGATAAATGGCAAAATTATATAAAATCTATCAAGTCTGGCAAGGGCCACTTGATTATTGGCAACCTTACACCAGGTAAATTGATGGGTGCCTGGATTTTGTATCCGCCAGATATCTTGAAAACCAAAATCTCTTATTAGTTTAGATAACAGTCTGGCTGGTCCGGGGTGAGGTTCTGCGCCATTCCGATCGCACTCAGGTTGCAGGGTGCAATTAAAATCACCACCTATTATAATGCACTTCTGCAAGTCTAACTGCATCATGTGGAGTCGTAACCTGTCATAGAAGGTTCGTCGGTCTGTGCCCTTTGAAGGGGCATAGACATTTATTAAAGTAAAATTAATGTCTCCATCAACAAAATCCAGTGAAGCTAAGTGACCTGGGATTATTTCCTGAAATGAGAGTTGGAGCGGGCAAAATGGGGATTAATTAGAAAAGCATCTCCTGCTGTACGAGAGGTTGAATCGCAAAAATAGCCGGCCTTTTTCATCATTCGATTCCAGATAGCATGAGACGATGGAGTCGAGTGGGTTTCTTGTAAGAAAGCCACATCTAGTTTCCGTTGCCTTACAAGGTTGACCACTTGGAGCATCCTCGACTGGCTCGCACCACCATTTATATTGAGGCTACCAAAAATAGTCATAGAGATGTAAAAGAAGTAAGGAAAGGGAAATATGCATCTCATCCTTTTAGTTCGTTTTTTGCCTTAACAATGTGTTTCTTAAGCCTACTGCATTGGGGTTCCGTGAAATTGTGGTCACTGGGTCAGCGAATAATACACCTTGCCGTTTCAATAAACCCATGTAGATCAGAAAAATGATCTTTTATTTCAATATATCTTTTTCTAAAAGTCTGGTTCAGAAACTTGAGTATTTGCGATGGTAAGACGTTGGAATCACTGTATGTGGGGAATTCCTCAATGTCATAGGATTCCTCCTCAGACATGTTAGAAGCACTACCTGGGACCCCTGGCTTTTGAGACATCAGAATACTCTGTGGTGTGCAGGTGTCATCCTGCCCTGTTTCTGTAGGAACAGGTTGAGGGAGAGGTTCCACCAGAACCCCGGGTAATGTGGGGTGGGGGGGGGGGCGGGAGGGGCGATTCTGCAACCTGTTGCACAATTTGAGGTTCTTCCTCGGGACAATCATTGTGCGCAGGTATATTTTCTAAATTGGCCGGTACAACGACTATTTGATTTGAACGATCGCCATCAGGTGCGTTGGAACACTGAGGGGTCGAAATTTGCTCTTTTAGCCCCCCCCCCCCAGTCGAATCTCGACCCGACTCGTCATAATCAGCACAAGGATTTAACGTAGCTTGCACTCCAACCTCATCTGGAGGTAGCGCATGCAACTCCTCCACATTAGGCTGAGGGTCCATATCGGCAGCAGGCAGAGGATCTGCATTCACATTTACCAATACTTCATATCGATTATTCATCGATGTTTTATCAGGTGGTACCGAGTCCAATGCATCGGAGTCTAACACCACATTCTTTTCCTTACGGGGTGGAGGGACATTCCGAGGTGTTTTCCTCTTTCTCAAAGAGGAGACGAGTGTAAAACCATCCCAAACGTTATCATTCTCGGAGGTTTTCGATGTCGATGGTACGTTTTCTGTCACAGTATCAGGGGGTGTTGTCTGCTCGGCTACTGCGGGGGCAATTTGTGGACAAAACCGTTTTAGATGCCCAAAGTTCCCACAGCCAAAACATTTTAACGTTTCCGTAGACGCATATACCTGGTACTCGTGATTATCCACACGAAACGTAAATACCGCGTTGAGCACCTTTAGGGCTGTAGATTATTGTCAAAAAGTGCCTTAAAAATGGCGGAACTGGCAACAAGCTTCCTACCAGCTACTTTTGGTATTTTTATAAAGTAGGGGCCTTGACAAGTTCACAAACCAAAAATACCCAGAATACCTCTGGGGGAACAAGCTTAAATGACGTCATCAAAATGGCTGCCAAAATTGTAAAGTTTGGCATTGTGTGCAGGTGCTGACGTGGTACCGAACCGTTTATATAGTAGTTTTACTGTCAAGAGAAAAAACATCAGCCTTTTCCTGGGATGAACACTTTCATTTGTGGAGAACCAGAGAATAAAAAGAACGGAATAAAACTTACAGCAGCGAATATGAAGCCAGCAGAAGTTCGTGAGAATGTGCTTACAACAATGGTTCTGATTACAAAAATGATTCCCAAATACTTCACCGTGCAGTTAGTATTATTCGCAGAGACATATAAAAATTACAACCAACAACTGAATACCCTAGTACCCAAGAAATTGATCTTAATGCATCAGCTGCGTTTAATTAAAATATTATTTAAATATTTAAATTAAATTATTAAATTAAATTAAATGCATTTGCAATGCATGCATTTAAATTAATTTATTATTTAAACATTCTTTAAATATTGTTTTAAATATTATTAAATATAATTAATAATATTATTTTTAAATATTATTAAATATTAATATTATTAAATAGAATATTTAAATCAGATGCTGGTATCATTTTATTACAGATCAGGACACAGGGACCGTCAATGTAAAAATAAAATACAAAAACTTAATAAAAATGGAGGCCATCTTGATGACGTCACTTGAACATGTTCCCCCAAGGGGATTCTGGGTATTTTTGGTGAGTGAAGTAGTCAGGGCCCATGCTTTATAAAAAAATATCAAAATTAGCTGGTAGGAAGCTAGTTGCCACTTCACCCTCATTTTCATGCTCAATCTGCAGCCCTACTTGTCCACATTGGATGCAGGAAACACAATGCCTGCCGCCGAAAGGACATGATGTGTTTAGCCTGCTCGATGCGACACCCCAGAGATAACATCGTGATCTCTGACACCACTGCATCATACCCCTCAAATGTCCAAATTCAAAGTTTCTCTCAGCAATTCTGTTTTCTAAATATGCAAGTAGAATGCAGAATAAAAGCGGAGCTGGAGGAAGAAATTCTTCAAACTCAAACCAATTAAAACAATACAAGACCGAAAGTCTAACAGCGGCGTAGCCGGCTTGTAAAATATTATAAACCACAAACACATATTATTAGCATTTTAAACAGTCGCTAATGGTATTTATAACATTAAACAAAGAAATTTGGAGGAATCCAGACATCCATGAGGTAAGTTTTACTTACAGAACTGGGCGAAGGTCTACTGTAATCTATATACCCCACAAGGATTGGAAGTGTGCTCATTTACCAAGCAGCTAGGTAGCGCTTGCCAAGCCAGCCGTTCCTTAACGGTTTTGTATGGAGTGCTTGCTCGAATGCTTAAAGCACTTGGCCATCTCTCCACAAGAAACTTGGTAAATGAACACACATGACCCTTCCTGCAGCTCCCGTCGTGAGTGGGTGTTTACACCGCAATGACATCATATACCTATAATAGTCCGGCAGCTAAGCTAAATATAGCATAACAATTGTGCATTTTGTGAGGAAAGCACCAAATTTGGCACACTAGTAGACTATCATATTATGAAAAGATCTGGATATTGGGCCATCTCAGATTCAGAGATTTGATTTATGCAAGATTTGCAGATTTTGCAGATTTGCAAGCTGAGATTGCAACGCCAGGACGGCCGACTCCTTCCTGCGAGCTGCCCACGTCACCCGCACAAGAAGAGCTCATCAAATCACTGCAGTGGCACTGCACATCCTGCAACACCGTGCGTATGAACGCCACTGTATGACATATGCTGATGATGCAGAAGACCTGCCTGAGTTCGAAGACTGGTGTCACCAGAGAGGAGAAGACATTCCCAACTTTCAGTACTGGGCAACTGTGCTGGAACTAGAGATGTTGGTACTGGTCTACATGCGTTCTCTGCGGCAGGCTTCATTCACGATGTACCTTGATGCCCTGACGGAACTGGTCCCATGGTTCCATGCCTTAGACCACACACACTATGCCAGGTGGGTCCCTGTTCACCTGAGGGACATGGTTGCACTCCCAATGAAGCACCCAGATGTAGCCAGAGAATTCAGGGCTGGCAACTTCACTGCACAGAAGACGAAGAATTTTCATCAAAGCAGAACTCTAAAGGAATGAAGAGATCATTGGGAGATTAGAGATGGTAGCAGAATAGATAGAAGGTATAGAGGAGGAGGCGTAAGGATGTGTCAAGGTGGCAGGGTCCGAAGTGGGTGTGACCCTACAAGAGTTCAACACAAGGCTGCAGGTGCCGAAGGAGCTGGCAGGCTTCACTTGGTCAGGTGACATACTCGTGAAAGATGAGGAGAACCACATCCAGGTATTGGGTGTATAAATGCATCCCCAGTGTAAATCTTGTGTGGGGTTCGGGAGCATTAACCATTGTGCTTAGATAATTGGATTATTTACCCTCTATATGGGCATATAAATCGAGATGGGCATGCAGGCCCACGCTCAAGATTTGCTTGGCTATTTTGTTGGCTTTCCGCCACAGTCAGTGTGTTCATTGATGCCGATTCATACAGCCGCAAACTCTCAGGAAGGAAAAACTGAAACTTGGAAAGATGTGGACTTGGGGCGGATTAATGAGGGTAGAAAAGTTAATGGTTGTAGATGGGGGATGATCTGATCAGATGGTGGTGAACAGATGTCTTGAATCGCTAGAGCGAGGAATGAGATTGAAGAGATTGAGGAAGACTGAAGTTGGCGTTGTCTTGCACTATTCTGAATACCTAATTTTTGAATACCTTTTTTGAACCAGCCTCATAGGTATATCTACTGATCTGCTTCATTTCCTTTAAGGCCAATGCAGCAAACACATACAAAGACAAAGAAGCATGCTCATAGTGCAGATACAGCAGTATTAAGGATTTAGATCAAAAACTTCTGCAAGCTTCACTAATCTCAAGAGGATGACCAAGTCACCATCGGACTGTTGATTAAAAACCCAGTCAGCCCATTAATGAACCGTTCGGGAGGAAGCAACTTTCCTGCCCATTCTGTTGTCTCGAAAATTTTTGTTGTTGACTTTTAATAAACTAGGGCATGCCCGTACTATATATATATCTAAAATTATATCCCCCCCCCCTCTATTTACATGAAATGGTTTGGTCCATTCGCAAAGCCAAAGCGAACGGCTTGCGAGTACGGTGACAATCCCCCCCCTCTATTTACATGAAATGGTTTGGTCCAAAGCGAACGGCTTGCGAGTACGGTGACAATCCCCCCCCTCTATTTACATGAAATGGTTTGGTCCAAAGCGAACGGCTTGCGAGTACGGTGACAATCCCCCCCCTCTATTTACATGAAATGGTTTGGTCCAAAGCGAACGGCTTGCGGAGTTTGGTAAAGAAATCGCCATAGCGTGCACAAACGCGCAGGAAAGCGAAAGAATCGCAAATTAGTTTTAATTAGTTTTAAAACATAGTTTAACGCCAACATAGCGGCAACATAGTTTGCCAACGTGAAATAAATGAATACGCTCTCAAATGTGCCGTCCGAGGCAGAGTCTGTTCGCCACGTTCGGCACACGTGATAGCTCGCTGCTCTCTGATTGGTTGAATCGTTTTTTGGACATAGCTCGGTAACTACTTGTCCGATTAATATGAAACCTTGAAAAGGCACATCCTCGGGTCCCCAGCAATATACCTGGCAAGTTTCAAGTATATCGGACCCGTGGTTGTCGAGAAACAGCGGTCACAGACAAACACACAAACACACAAACACACAAACACACAGACACACAGACACACAGAGATTACTGGAATTATAGATAGAAGATGCCTAGGGATCGGCTCATGATTTTTGCCTTATAAAAGATAGGGCTCATGGCCACTGTGTACAACCACATATAAAATAGGATCAAGCACCCAGCACTGTACAACTATTCACTGTTTCCATGGTGATTTCCACTTATACCATAATTACATAATCAATGCAAAGGGATATTACACACAAACAAAAATAATCAATTCATTTCTCTCTAATAGGTGCGCCAATTAAGGTCCTGGTGTAATTGTTTTTGTGAAAAAAAGTCAACAAAGGGTTTTCAAATTTGTGGTTTTCAAATTTCCTTGTCGTTACAATTAAATAGAAATCGCACCTTCTTCAGGATAAGATGACCCACCTTCTTCATTGTTGATATATTCAGCTTCTTCCTGTTCAAACAAGGAGATATTTTCAGATTGGTAACCATAGTATAAAATAGGGGTTATCTACAAATGATGTACACAAAGGTGAGGGGAATGGGTTCGGGGTATAAATTTAAGATTTTTTTTTAATGGCCTGGAAAAGAGGTGTACTCGGGGGAAATTGGGGAAAGTGGGGAGAAAAGGGATTTGGAGGTGAATTTGACAAAGAATATTGAGCTGAAATACAAGGAATCAATGGAACATACAGGAAATGTCGGGGGTGGGAGTCAAGGAGGGATGTTAATTCCACCATTTTTCACAAGATCTATGTAAGTTAAGGTGAAGTATCAAACAGAGTCAGATGTGACCTGTAGATTTCTCTTTCACTGGCTTCTACCACTTTGGGAATAGGGGTGGCAAGGGGAAGGGGGCACTGCTATACCCATATCAACAACAGTAGATATCTCTCCCCAAGCGAGCTGGTACTCGTTTTGCTGACCTCAAAAGGATTTCATATGGAGCACAAGGCTGCTGGGTAGCATCTTGGCTGCTCGCACGCGGGCTTGGCAGTGCCGCTGATGCAATTCCCTCCGTAGATTAGGGCAGGAATTTGGAATTTGGCCATGGTGCTCGCCTATTCTTCACGAAGGACAGCATGGAATCTTTGACATCCATCAACTAATGCTGCTTGCAGATGGAAAACACCCTGCCTGTGAAACACGAGGATGGCAGTGCGGAACTGGCCTGGGACTCAAACCCAGGCTACACAGCTTAGAAGCGAGGGTGGCTCTACGCCATCTTGTTAATCTTCGCAAAAGGATGACGTACTGCATGAGTCGACCCTTTCGGTGTTATTTTGGCAGGGCTGGGGTTTGAACTCAGGACCTACGCCAACCACCTTAATCGTTAAGCCCTCACTAGGCACAAGTCCTATGTATACTGCATGATAGCCCTGCATGATAACTTTTCAAAGATGTGCATAATGTTATCATGAGACACCTAAAAAGGAAGACCACACTGATACCTTCTTTGTCATGATACAATAAAGCCAATGTTCAATACAGTCCACCTGATTGCAAAGAAAAAAAATAGGGGCAATACCCCTGGTGCTCACCTGGTAGAATAAACAGTATACTGCAGTGACTAAAGGTAGTTTAAATCAACTTAAATGGTTGCTCGAAGACGGGCAGCATGTAGAATCATACTACAACCGTCATTCAATCGTAATGTTTAATCGTTAAACGTTAATCGTGTGAATCATTTTGTTAAAGTATCAATTGATGATTGGAATTGAGCGAATACAATTACGATTTTGAATTCGTAATTGTGTTCACCCAACCGTACGGAACTTCACATCAGGATATAAATATTTGTTTATGTCACGAATGTTGTTAAAAGTTTATTTTTTACATTAATGTTATTTAATTTGTGATTGGAGTTATGCTGTTTGGAATGAAAAAAGAGATATGGAGTTCAAGTGAATGACGAAATGCCGTGACGGTTTCTACTTTCTAAATGTGAATTCGCGGATCGCCATATGCAGATTTGCCATTGACTGGGTATGGAACAAACGTACCCGATTGTTTGCCAACGGCAACGTTTTTCATGGAAGTCCTTCACGAACTTGCTGTCCATGTCTGATGTGCGACAGAAGGTGCTACAGGAATGTGGAATTTATTGGTTTCATGCTTTAGCATTTGCCGTTTCTGCATTGTCTGTTTGCTTCTGGCCTCCCACCCATGCGTAGCACGGGTACCTCACTAGTATATATAAGGAAAATTTGTGATTTTATGCAGCCTTGACCTTTGAGCTTTACATCTAAAAAAAAAAGAAAAAAACTTCTAGATTTTTATTGGTGAACCAATATGCAAATTATACAGTTTGACCAATGAAAATTGGTGACCCACATGAAATATGTGACCAATATTCAAATTCTTAAAATTTCAGGTAAATTGGATGAAAATTGACGATTTTATGTGACCTGACATTTTGACCAAATGATTAATTTGCCTTCTCCATATTGATATAATAAACCTTTGTTGAAAATTAGATGACAAAACTCAAATGGTAAATTTACATTTCAGGTCAAATGTATGAAAATTGACGATTTAAGGTGATGCTGACCTTTAACCTTTAGTCTTTTGACAAAATTATTCATTTGCCTTCTCCGCATTATCATCATAAAGCTTTCGTGAAAATATGATGACAAAACTCAAATGGTAAAAAGGTTACAGCCCAGACACACGCACATGTACACACACACGCACATGTACACACACACACACACACACACACACACACACACACACACACACACACACACACACACACACACACGCACACACACACACACACACACACACACACGTGATTATAAAACTCCATCTCCTGCTGTGCAATGGACGGGCTAAAAATATACAACTTGCTGCACATAGTTGTATAAGAGCGTGTTGGTGGTACAGTATGTGGTTCATTCTGATCAAGTAAGTGGTTAACAAGTTACCATTATATCTGCCTGCCAGATCCCATCATTGCACACCTGCATTCACTATTTATGCTTAATTGTAGTTACTGTAACATTTGTAATGAATGTTTTGAGTTTTTGATCTGAACAACCATTGTACTGTATATTTGATGTGTTGCTGCACATTTTTTCCCCCTTTCATGAGCTTCAATCAATACATACTGAAAACAGAGAGTGAGATTAATCATTCTGAGCTTTTCATTCTTTTCTGCATACAACAGCATGACCTAAGTTTCTACTGGCTGATTGAACTAATCAAGACCACAGAAGTGTTTGCTTTGTAAAGAACCTTGAGGACTAGGCACATGTGCAGCATAAACATCTTGTCGTGAGAGCACGATGCCATGAAAGGACCAATGCTTCTCGCTGGACCAACTGGTGAGTTGAGGCTTCACATTTGGAACACCCTCAGAGGCCAAAAGCTGAGCCCAGTTGCTGGAACAGATAGCACTATGTCAGCCCAACCAAAATTAGGCCGCACAGTGCTGGCTTGTTCATGCACTTCTGCTAAAAGCAAGTTCAACAGTAACACGTGTTTGCCTCCGCAACCTGCCAGCACGATAACGGACAAAGCCACATTTCCATGCCAATTAGCGGAGCACTCATTCGCAATTGCCTTGGCATTTGTGATGGCAGAGGGGTAGGGTGAGCGGATGGCCGCATGGGCGTGCTTCAACGTCAAATGCTATGATTAAATAGCCATTCGATCTAAAGCTGCACATTTCACTAAAACGAGATGGTTTGTTTAATTATAACCCTGCACGATTTCACTGAACACAAAGTGCTTCCTTACATTCATCGACACGATAGTCAGCAAAATGTAATACAGTGTAAGCTGCAAAAGCAGGTGGAGGAACAACTCACGCTTTCCTCATGATCATCATCAATTATCATCTGCTCCTCTTGCTCCCCCACCGTATCCTCTTCTGGGTCTTCGATCGTCTGGCCAGTAGGTGTGTGGCCGTGACATTCCACAGGGGATTCTTCACCTGCATCTGTGTGCGCCGTTGCGTCCTGCCTTTGCAGCACAAGATTAAAACGCTCCTGGATTTTGTCGAAGGTGTCGTTGTCCAGCTCAAGATCTCGGTGTTCACCCGTCGACCTGTCGCCCATTGCACAAGTTTCTCCAAACCGGCCCACACGATTGACTCCGGCGCTGGAACCTTCGGCCGCAGCGTGATCGGCTTTAGGTGGAGTTTCTGATCGAAGGAGACGGGTCATTACGATAGCTACACCGACGCCAAAGACGAGAGATACACCAATAGGAAGTCCACCGGCAGCCAAGAGCAGCCGCTCAGGAGACGCAGAGAAGTGCGTCCAGTCCACCGGCCAAGAAATGCTGGGAAAATTCGACAAGACTTCATCCATTAGAGTATCCATGATGACAGGTGACGTGCAGCGAGATTAGAAACGGCGTTGGTCGAAAGCAGGAGCGAGTTTCACGAGCTTCGGAGAAGACTTGTCCTTCTGTTCCAACCGGCGTTGAAAGACGCGGATGAGAATTGCACAACAGCCTCAGCTGCCAGGGGTAGGCACCGAGTGAGCTTAAGCGAGTTAAATGCACCGAAGCCTCTCAAGTTTCTGGTGACACAGACGAAAGTCTGCTTACAGGCAATTGCATCAATGTGGCGGTTTGCAGAGCAGCAGCTACAACAACAACAAACTTTTATCCTTTATAGCTGAAGATGGTTTCATGTCGGTTATTTCACAAATTTTGGGATAGATTAGCAGCTTCAGAGTTTCTTATTAACTTTTCGGCAATTGAAGCAAGACACGAAGCTTAGTGGAAGAATACACAAAGGTAGCTTATTAAAAACAACAAAAAGTGCAGCACTGGAGCATCTTAATAGTAGCAAGATGTTCAAGTCTGGATGATTGTGGAAGGAATTATTTCTTTAACTCTACATGGAGTGGAATGAAAGCAGATGCTGCTGAGGTTAGGTGGAAGATGCTGCAGATGCTGCAGATGCTGCTGAGGTTAGGTGGAAGGAGAGGAAGAACATTGTGGGAAATGCGACGGTTTTTTCACGTTACATGTAACCTAATAATTTTAGCTTTTGAGTGGTTTTTTTGTTGTCGTTTGAAATGTGCACAACAACTGTAGATCAATAATGAGTGCTAGCTTTGAATCTTCGTGGAGAGGCAAGTCCTTAACTTCACAATTTTCAGTTTGTTGAGGGATACAATCAAATGAAAGATCAAATACTGGACTGTAATAGTCATCAGAAAGAACCAGAATAAGCGAAGACAAAGATGGAGACATCAGCAGGAACCTGCATAGGATCTGGGTTTCAGCTGCTGCTCCTCTACGCTCAAACCCATCCAGATGCAGCCAAGTGAAATGTAATATATATTTTCTAAGAATTCACTTCTCCTTAGATCGATGGATAAAGAAAGAGAGAAACTACAACTGCACTCGGTAGCGCGCATACCTCCACCAGGCTGTACAGATTATGTTTTGTATCCCACTGATAGGCCGGATCTGGATTTGGACCTGAACCAAAATCTTATCGGCTTCTTCTTGTCACTTACCCTACTCATCCACATAGTTTTGTTACAAGTCGTCCACAACTTCTTGAAATATACTCATCAGACTTCATCCATTATCGTTTTTTGCTCTATCAATCAATGGTGAAAAATTATTAAACACATCACTTGAGAGAGAGAGAGAGAGAGAGAGAGAGAGAGAGAGAGAGAGAGAGAGAGAGAGAGAGAGAGAGAGAGAGAGAAAAAGAAAGAGGTGTTGGGCTAGCGGTATCCCTGGTGTTGGATAAATCCCTGGTGTTGGGCTAGCAGCTAGGGTGCCGGCTTAGGATCCCAGGATCCTGGAGTTCGAATCCCGGTCGATCGCTGAATTAACGCCAGGGGGGTTGACTCAGCCTGTCATCCTTCCGAGGTCGGCTAATTGAGTACCAGTTCACTGGCAAAATCCCTGTTTGTCGCTAAAGGTGGCAAAAAGGGTTGGCGTCAGGAAGGGCATCCGGCCGTAAAACATTGCTTCAAAAAGGGGACCAAAAAAACAACAACAACCACGGTTCCCGAAAAAGGCCAACCCCCGCTTTGCGGGGAAAAATGGCCTCTAAACGGTGGTTTGGTTGGTTAATCAATGGTGAAAAATCACCTAATTTTTTTTTTTTAATCTCGTGTCTGCATTTTGATCTTCACTAAAGTCGAATCGATTCGTCCTTGTTACACACAACCTGTCCACCAAGTTTGGTCCGAATTCGTCCATAACTTTTTGAGATATCGTGCTATATATCGGTTTTAGCCCTATCACTCAATGGTGAAGAATCACATTAAAAAATTTTCTGATCCAGATCCGGATCCGAATCTTCACCAAAATCCAATAATTTCGTCCTTGTCACATATCCAACCTCTCCACCACATTTCGTCCGAATCCGTCCACAAATTAAAGATCGACTGGACAACCCTCCCATCTACTTTCTCAACAATCCTCTCCAAGAAGTTCTGTCACTCAAGCTTTTGGGTCTCACTATCTGCCATGATCTTTCTTGGGAAAACCACATTTCCAAGCTGGCCTCCAAAGCCAGTCGCCGACTGGGCATCCTCCGTCGTGCGAAGTCCTTCCTCGGCACACCTGAGCTCCTCACCACTTACAAGGCTTTCATCCGCAGCTCAATGGAATACTGTTCTCCCCTATGGGCTGGTGCTCCTGCCTCACACCTGGCTCGGCTTCACGCTGTTGAATCCAAAGCTTTCAAAATCATTGGAATCTCCCGCGATGAAGCTATCTCTGGGGGCCTTTCACTCACTCACCGCAGGCAGGTAGGTGGTCTTTCTGTCTTCTACCGACTCCTCTCCGGCCTTGCTCCCCCAGCTCTCTCTGTGCTCTGTCCCCCAAATATTCCTACAGGTCGCACAAGATCTGCCAGCAACCCTCTGATGGTTAAACTGCCGAAATCTCGGCTCTCTGCTCACCTTCACTCTTTCATTCCTCTTTTCTCCCGCCTGTGGAACAAACTCCCACACTCCCTTCAATCCCTCTCCTCCCTCCAGGTCTTTAAAACAGCTGTTCACCACCATCTCTTATCTTCCCCCATCCATAACCTTGATCTTTTCTACCCCCACTAATTCACCCCAGATCCACCTTGTTTGAAATTCCAACTTATTTCCTGGAAATCCTGGCAGTGTCCATATGTTTATACCTCTCCCACCCCCCCCCCTTCACATGCCTCCCCCCCTTCACATGCCTCCCCCCCCCCTTCACATGCCTCCCCCCCAAAGCCCTCTCCCTCCCACAGATCTCTCGATGTCTCCATGTCTCTCGGTCCCTGCTCTCAAATGTTGTGTTTGTGTCCTTCCCCCTCTCTCCCCATCTTGTCTACCGCTCCCGATGTTATTTGTTTTATGTGTCTGTTTGTCTTTCTGTGTGATTAATGTTCGCTCTTTCACGAGCCTCGATCTTGTATACAAAAAAAAAAAAAAAAAAAAAAAACTTTTTGAGATATGCTGTTCACAGACAGACAAACAGACAGGGGTGAAAACATGACCTCCATCTAACTTCATTGGCGGAGATAATCAAGAGTGAAATAGAGATAAAAGGGAGGAAAATTAACAAAAAGAAAAGGTAAAAAGCAAGAATTAGAATGAATAAAGAGAAATGTGAAAAGCAGAATGATGTGTGAAAAGAACAAAGGTCGTAGGTTTCAGGAAGATCCCAGATAGATAGATTTCAGAAATTACTCCCCAAGGTTGAAAGGGAGTTTCTTCTCAGTGATGTGATGTTTTATGATGTTTTCTATGGCTTCCTTCTGTGAACCGGTGCTGCTGAATCACACGTCACCCCTTCTTACCAGAGGCAATGGAATCCATGACCCTCAGACTTATCAGGATCTCCCAGCAGGATACTGATTCAATGGGGCTTTTTTATTTATTTATTTTTGATGTTGAAGGCACGGACTGTGTAGCCCTCATCGAGGCCAGGCCTTAAATAAAAGAGAAGGAAAGTGTGTGATGTTTGTTTGTAAGAAAGAGAGATTGAAGCTAGCCCGGTAGCTGTAGTTTGAGTGCTAACGTTTCCACTTCACAATAACAGCACTTACAGTTGACCAGGGCAGCTCGAGAGATGGTTTTGGGCACCACTTCAACCCCGTTAGTCAGAACGGTAGTACTACCCTGGGCGATTGCTGTCTACAACCTACTACCTACTTCTCACCTTAGCAGTTAATATTCCTCTTATAGTTTCCTATCTGGAATAATCCCCGAGTCTGTCTTATCGTGCTCTTACCGCCATTCCTTCAAAACCTCAGCACATTTAAAAAAATTGAAATTCGCCCCAAACAAGACTGAGAGCCACGAAATGTGAATGTCTACAGAGAAAAAGGGGAAAAACTGGCAGAACCTTCACCTAGTTCTGAAACAAGGAAACCTCTTCACAGGACCATAGTGCAGGAGGCGGTAACTAGGCCAGGCGGAAAAATACTTTTCCTCCCCCCATTGGGTACCCGGTATACATTTGTACATTTGTACATTTGTACAATGTACATTGGGTACATTTCCACTTTTCCTCCCGGTGTGTACCCCGGTTTAGAATAGGTACACCGTATCCCTGCGCATCGTAAGAGGCGACTAAGGGTTGGCGTCAGGAAGGGCATCCGGCCATAAAAACATTGCCTCAAACAGGGAACCATGATTGTCATGGGGCCCGCAAGGCTGACCCCCGCTCTCGTGGGGAAAATGGCCTTAAAACGATCATTCATTCATTATTCCCCCATTGGGTGTTTTTTAAGGAAAACACCATCTCACTACTGGATGGCCATTAACTCCCGAAGGGAGGTCATCCGCCTTTTGTCGGGTGTTGTTTTTAGTCCGAGCAGGGTGTCACAGTTACCCTCCCTACCAGCGAAGGCAGTGAGGGGTATCAGTTTAGTCACCGACAACTGACCCTGCGGCAGGTAGCGAGGGTTACATGTTACCAGTAGCAGTCCCAAAGAATGGATAATTCATCCCAGTAAGCTGCGACTCATTTTGCTGACCGAGACAATATACACAAAAATAAAAATACATACTATGATTCCATTGTAGGAACTGGTAGAGCACATGACAATGTATATATATATATATATATATATATATACACACATGCAGAAAAAGATCTAGAAGACAATGATATTCTACGTATACTGACACGCACGCACGCACACACCCACGCACACACGCATGCACGCACACACACGGCCTATGACGTGAGTGAGGTATGAGCTATGAGTAACTGATAAAATAGTTATGAGGAGCTATCCGAATTTAAAGTATGGAGAATGTGAAGTCCATTTTATGACCAATACAAGACCTTGGAAATTGCGATGCTCAATGCTATTTTGGGGATAGATGTCTTGTAATGTGTAAACAATATAAAGGTCAGCATGGTGAAATCATCAATATAGAACCACCTTTAGAGGCCATTTTTTCCCCGCAGAGGCTGAGGTTGGTCTTTTTCGGGTACCGTGGTCCCCTTTTTGAAGCAATGTTTTGTGGCCGGATGCCCTTCCTGCCGCCAACCCTGTTAGTCACCTCTTGCGACACACAGGGAATTACCAGTGAACTGGTACTCAATTTGCCGGCCTCGGAAGGATGACAGGCTGAGTCAACCCCTGGCGTTAATTCAGCGATGACCAGGATTACGAACTCAGGATCCTAGGATCCCAAGCCGGCACCCTAACCGCTAAGGCAACACCAGGCTGAAATCATCAGTAAAGGAATGGATAAAATATATTGAGGCAATTTGGTTGTAAATATGGAACTGTAAAGGTCCAAAGGTTGCAATGAAATTCACCGGCAGTATAAATAGAGGTAACACGACACCCTTAAACCTCGTTCCATTTATACTTCTTTCTGGACACTCCATAACCTCCTATGCCCTTTTCCTTCTAACACTTTCCTACACACAAACCTTCTTCTATGAACCTCTACACATGAGGGCCATACAAAAAAGTTATCAGAACAAGACACAATCATCAAAGAAACTGCAACTTTATTGAACTCTTGTAATATACAAGTACTCGTATATATAGCAAGTACACACACCCAAATGGATACTGGGGCAGAGGAAAGTACTTTGTTGAGTACGACTGGCCGTTCATGAAGGGATTGGATCAAAACCGTAAGGAAATCCAGTCGCTGAGGTCGCCAGAACTGAAAGCATGGAATGTAAGGTTAATGAATCGGGGAAAATTGGATGTTATGAGAGAGATGGAGAGGACAAGAACTGAAATTTTGGGGATAAGTGAACTTAGAGATGAACTGGTTTGGGTCATTTTCAATCTGATGATGAGAAAGTGTTATTTTCTGGTCACTAAACGTGGAAAAGAAATAGGGTGGCAGTTATTTTCAATACTAAGAAAGCAGGGTCACTACTGGGATACAGCCCAATCAATGACAGGTTTACAGTGCATTCACATTTCAGCAGCACATGAAAGCCCGCTTGGAGTTTGCCAAAAAGCACCTCAAGGACTCTCAGACTGTGAGAAAAAAGATTCTCTGGGCTTTACAAGAAACTTTACAAACTTTACAAACTTCCACTTTACAAACTTTCCACTTTACAAACTTTACAAACTTCCACTTTACAAACTTTACAAACTTTTCCAAGAAACTTCCGTTGACATAAACGAGAAACTTTACAAGAAGAAACTTTACAAGTAGAAAACCGCATCCCTGACAATAAAAGCAGTGCCGTAATTATTGGTGTCCATCTTTTGGAGTTGTAACTCCGAGAAACTTTACAAGAAGTAACCATTCTTCTTTGCTCTCTTTTTTTTTGTATACAAGATCGAGGCTCGTGTAAGAGCGAACATTAATCACATCAAAACAAACTGACACATAAAACATATGACAAGGGGAGCGGGAGACAAGATGGGGAGAGAGAGGGGAGCACACAAGTACAACAGTCGATAACAGGGAGATCTGGAGATCTGTGGGAGGGAGAGGGCTTGAGGAGGGGGCATGTGAAGGGGGGGGGGGGGGGGGAGATCCTCAGTCTTTCACTGAGGAGAGGCTTCTGTCTGGCAACTCTGCCATAAAGCCCAGATCGGTGGAGTGTTGCAGTGATGGTTGTCCTTCTGGAAGTTTCTCCCATCTCCACACAGGATATCTGGAGCTCAGCCAGAGTGACCATCGGGTTGTTGGTCACTTCTCTTACCAAGGCCCTTCTCCCCCGATTGCTGTTTGGCCGGGCGGCCCCAGCTCTAGGCAGAGTCCTGGTTGTTCCAAACTTGTTCCATTTAAGAATTATGGAGGCCACTGTTCTCTTGGGAACCTTCAATGCAGCAGAATTTTTTTGTAGGCTTCCCCAGATCTGTGCCTCGACACAATCCTGTCTCTGAGCTCTGCAGGCAGTTCCTTCGACCCCATGGCTTGGTTTTTGCTCTGATATGCATCGTCAGCTGTGAGACCTTATATAGACAGGTGTGTGCCTTTCCAAATCATGTCCAATCAATTGAATTTACCACAGGTGGACTCCAATCAAGGTGTAGAAGCATCTCAAAGATGATCAAGAGAAATGGGAGGCACCTGAGCTAAATTTCAAGTGTCATAGCAAAGGGTCTGAATACTTATCTAAATGTGATATTTCAGTTTTTTCTTTTTAATAAATTTGCAAAACTTTCTAAAATCCTGTTTTCTCTTTGTCATTATGGGGTATTGAGTGTAGATTGATGAGGGAAAAAATGAATTTAAACGATTTCAGCATAAGGCTGCAACATAACAAAATGTGAAAAAAGTGAAGGGGTCTGAATACTTTCTGAATGCACTGTATATCATTGAGGTTGAAAGGACATCCAGTGAACACCATCATCATTCAGACATATGCTCCAACTTCTGCAGCAGATTAATAAAATGTGGAGTTTTATGGATAGTTGGAGGAACTGGTAGAGCACGCGACAAAAGGAGATGTTTTAATTATTATGGGAGATAAGTATGCAAAAATTGGAGAAGCAGGAGCACCAGGGATTGCAGGAAAGCAGCGACTTGGTATCCGAAAAAAGCCAGGGGAGCGGATGCTGGAGTTCTGTGTGGAGAATGAACTCGTCATTGCAAACATTTGGTTCAAACAACCAAAGCGTACGCTGCAGACATGGACTTCACCTGATGGGCAACATATAAATCATATTGGCTGCATTCTAATAAATTTAAGACATTTTTCAAAAACATTTTTCATTTTAGCCAAAAGTTCCACTTTCGACTCATCTGTCCACAGGACATTCTTGCAATAGACTTCTGGATCATCCATGTGATCTTTGGCAAACTTGAGACAGGTGGCAATATTCTTCTTGGAGAGCAGTGGTTTCCTTCTTGCTATCCTCCAACGCTGGTGTTGGGCTAGCGGTTAGGGTGCCGGCTTAGGATCCTAGGATCCTGGGCTCGAATCCCGGTCGATTGCTGAATTAACGCCAGGGGGTTGACTCAGCCTGTCATCCTTCTGAGGTCGAGCAAATTGAGTACCAGTTCACTGGTAATTCCCTGTTTGTCGTTAAAGGCGGCAAAAAAGGGTTGGCGTCAGGAAGGGCATCCGGCCATAAAACATTGCTTCAAAAAGGGGACCGAAAAACAACAACAACCACGGTTCCCGAAAAAGGCCAACCCCCACTTGCGGGGAAAAATGGCCTCTAAAAGGTGGTTTTTTTATCCTCCAATGCCCACCATTCTTGTTCAGTGTTTTCCTGATGGTGGAGTCATGAACACTGACACAGTCATGAACAGTCATGAACATGGCCAATGTTTGAGGCCTGCAGATCCTTAGACGTTACCCTGCGGTTCTAACCCTCTCCAGACGGATGAGTATCGACGACTTTTATTCTGAGCTCCTCAGATATCTCCATTGATCGGGGCATGACACGCTTCCACAAACCTGTGTGGTTGTTGTTCTTTTCGTATGCAGCCCGTGGCTGCCAGTTGCATCATTTCTCTGGAAGTGTGTTTGTGCCGCTGATGCAGTGCCCCCATTACCAGTGAGCTGGTACTCAATTTGCCGACCTCGGAAGGAGGACAGGCTGAGTCAACCCCTCTGGCATTAATTCAACGGTCAACCGGGATTCAAACTCAGGATCCTAGGATCCCCAACCGTTAAGCCAACATCAGACTCCACCTGTGTGGTGAAGACTAGACTCTAATGGTGATGAACAAAGTTTATGTTTTTCATATAGGACAGGGTCACCAAACTCACTCCTGATTGTCATCCCATTGATTGAAACACCTGACTGTAATTACCCCTTCAATTGAACTGATTAAACTGGAGGTTCACATTACTTTTTCCGACAAAGAAATTGAATGTTGGATCATTTTGCTCAATAAATAAATGAAAAAGTAGATTTTTGTGTGCTATTTGTTGGATCAGGCTCTCTTTATCTATTATCAGGACTTAGATGAAGATCTGATCACATTTTAGGAATATTATGTTTTATTTAGGAATATTTTAGGATCACATTTAAATATTAGATCTGATCACATAATTTTTCAAATTTATGCAGAAATATAGAAAATTATGAAGGGGTCAAAAACTTTTTCTCACCACTGATCCTTTTTCTTTTTGACATCTTTTTGACATCCACTGATATCTTTTCCTCACCACTCACTTTCTCATTACACACACACACACACACATATATATATATATATAGATAGATATACACACACACAGTCACGTGAAAAAGTAAGTACACCTACCCCATGTAAAGTTTTGACTTTTTAAACATATTTCAACATACAGCTATTTCGTCTTCACTTTTTTTTTCTTTTTTTTTGTATACTGAATCGAGGCTCGTGAAAGAGCTAACATTTATTTCACAAACAAATCAACCAGACAAACAAAATATACAAAAAGAGGGAGCGGAAGACAAGATGGGGAGAGAAGGGGAAGCACACAACCACAACATTTGAGAGCAGGGAGAAGTGTGGGAGGGAGAGGGCTTGGGGGCAAGAGGCATGGGAAGGGGAGGGGAGTGGGGGGGATGATGATATTGATGGATGAAGGTGATATAATATAACAAATATCATGAAACATTTACATTTTGTAGTCCATTGTATAATTTAAATAAACATAAATGCAAATTTCGCATGTGGAAAAAGTAAGTACACCCCATGAAAATTGAAATGTTTTTTAAAATCTTTTTAATATATGTGGACACATCAATATATGATCTTAATTTAAACAGTATCTATAGATAAAGGTGTTCTAATTGAACAAAAAACAATGAAAGATTGACTTTGCAATAATTTATTCAACAAAAAATGAACAGAGATGCCATTTCCTTCTGTGGAAAAAGTAAGTACACCCTTGGCTCTAATGGGTGGTATTGCCCCCTTTGGCAGAAACAACCTCAAGTAGGCGTTTCTTATAACTGTCTACCAGTCTCTGACATCGACTGGGAGAAATTATTGCCCACTCCTCCATGCAGAATTATTTCAGCTGTGCGATGTTTGAGGGGTTTCTTGCATGCACAGCTCGTTTCAAATCCCCCCACAACATCTCGATGGGATTTAGATCTGGGCTTTGACTTGGCCATTCCAGAACCTTCCATTTCTTTATTTTCAGCCATTCCTTGGTGGATTTACTGGTATGTTTAGGGTCATTGTCATGTTGCAAGGTCCACCTTCGGTTGAGCTTCAACTTTCCGACAGATGGCCTCACATTATCCTCAAGCACCCTCTGGTACAATGAAGAATTCATCGTGGAATCTATGATGGTGAGCTGCCCAGGCCCTGATGCAGCAAAGCTGCCCCAAACCATAATATTTCCACCACCATGCTTTACAGTTGGTATCAGGTTCTTGTGGTTAAATGCTGTCTTTGGTTTTCGCCAAACATGTCTTCTGGTACTGTGGCCAAATAGCTCTACCTTTGACTCATCCGTCCAAAGCACATTGTTCCAGAAGTGCTGGTCTTTGCCTAGGTGTTCATTGGCAAACTTTAGTCTTGCCCTGATGTTCTTTCTGGACAGCAAAGGTTTCCTCCCGGCACACCTCCCATGTAGATCAAATTTGTGCAGCCTCTTTCTAATGGTAGACTCGTGCACTTTGACATCAACAGTGGCAAGAGCTACCTGTAGGTCCCGTGATGACATTCTGGGGTTCTTAGAGACTTCATTCAGCATCTTGCGGTCTGCTCTCGGGCTGAACTTGCTGGGGCGGCCTGGCCTGAACAAGTTGGCAGTTGTTTGGAATCTTCTCCACTTGTAGATGATCTTCCGGACAGTTGAATGATTGATTTCAAATTGTTTGGAGATCTTTTTAAATTCCTTTTTCTTTTTTTTTCTTTTTTTTCCTTTTTGTATACTGAATCGAGGCTCGTGGAAGAGCTAACATTTATTTCACAAACAAATCAACCAGACAAACAAAATATACAAAAAGAGGGAGCGGAAGACAAGATGGGGAGAGAAGGGGAAGCACACAACCACAACATTTGAGAGCAGGGAGAAGTGTGGGAGGGAGAGGGCTTGGGGGGAGGAGGCGTGGGAAGGGGGAGGGGGGGGAGAGGTATAAAACACAAGGGGACCGAAATTAGCGGGGGTAGAAAAGATCAAGGTTTTGGATGGGGGAGGATAAGAGATGGTGGTGAACAGCTGTTTTAAAGACCTGGAGGGTGGAGTGGGATTGAAGAGAGTGAGGGAGTTTGTTCCAGAGGCGGGAGAAAAGAGGAATGAAGGAGTGAAGGTGAACAGAAAGTCTGGATTTTGGCAGTTTAACCATAAGAGGGTTGCAGGCAGATCTTGTGCGACCTGTAGGAATATTTGGGGGACAGAGCTCAGAGAGAGCAGCGGGGGCAAGGCCAGAGAGGAGTCGGTAGAAGACGGAAAGACCACCAACCTGCCTGCGGTGAGTGAGTGAAAGGCCCTTGGAGTTAGATTCATCGCGGGAGATTCCAATGATTCTGAACGCTTTGGTTTCAACAGCGTGAAGACGAGCTAGGTGTGAGGCAGGAGCACCAGACCAGAGGGGAGAGCAGTATTCCATAGAGCTGCGGATGAAAGCCTTGTATGTGGTGAGGAGCTCAGGTGTGCCAAGGAAGGACTTCGCATGACGGAGGATGCCCTGTCGGCGACTGGCTTTGGAGGCCAGATTTGAAATGTGGTTTTCCCAGGAAAGATCATGGCAAATAGTGAGACCCAAAAGCTTGAGTGACAGAACTTCTTGGAGAGGATTATTCAGAAAGTGGATGGGAGTGTTGGCCAGTCGGTCTTTTCGGAGAACTTCTTGGAGAGGATTATTCAGAAAGTGGATGGGAGTGTTGGCCAGTCGGTCTTTTCGGAGAGACATCGTAAGAGTGTGTGATTTATCAGGATTGAAAGACATGTTCCATTTGTTTGCCCAGTCTGTGATTTTGTCCAGGTCTGCAGAGAGTGAGGAGGCTGCAGACTGCCGATCTGAGGGATGAGGAATGGAGCGACAGAGAGTAGAGTCGTCAGCAAAGAGATAGAGAGGATTTTCAAGAGATTCAGAGAGATCATTGATGAAGACCAGAAAAAGCACAGGGCCCAGAACACTACCTTGGGGAACTCCAGCCTGAACAGGAAGAGGAGATGAGAGAAACCCATTCAGGGCCACATGTTGACTACGACCAGAGAGGAAGTCCGCCAGCCATGTGTGGAGATTTCCACGGATACCAAAGGAGGAGAGTTTGGTGAGCAGAGCAGGGTGCCAGACCGTATCGAAGGCACGTGAAATGTCAAGGGAGACAGCTCTAATTTCCTGTTTGGCGTTGAGGACATCCATCCATTGTTGAGAAAGCAGAAGCAGCATGTCCAGAGTAGAGTGACCAGGTCTGAAACCAAATTGATGATCAGAGATCAAGCCATTGGAGAAGAGGAAAGATTTCATATCTGAAGCAATGATGGATTCCATGACTTTGCTGATAATTGGGAGAAGGCTGATTGGTCTGTAGTTGCTAGGATCTGTTTTTGTACCTTTTTTGTGCAAAGCGGTGATGTTGGCTGATTAAAAAGCAGATGGCAGATGACCATGAGCAAAAGAGAGGGTGAAGAGAACAGAAAGAGGGAGTGAAAGAGCGGAAGAACATGATTTTAGGACCCGTGGGCTGATGCCGTCAGGACCAGTTGCAGAATCAGAGTCGAGGGTTGACAGAAACTTTTCCACCTTGTCAGGAGGAAAGGACACAGAGTCCAGGAGCAGCTGGGTACGACTGGGCACGGTGGGTACAGAGAGGGATGGGTTTGGGACACAAGATTTAGAGGCAAACACAGAGTTGAGGCATTCAGCTTTTTCACGTGCGGAGTCAGCCGTTAAGCCGTTTGAGGTGAGGGAGGGGATGGAGGGGGAACAGACACCAGAAACAGATTTGACCAGACGCCACCAGGATTTGGAAGAGGGAGACAGATAAGAGAGTTCGGTCTTGAGAACAGTGAGATATTGTTTCCTGGCTCTCCTGAGGGTGGACACACACTTGTTTCGGGCTTTGTGAAAGGAAATGAGATTTCCTTCTGTTGGATTTGCTTTCCAGGAGACGAAAGCAAGTTGTTTCAGGGCAACAGCCTCACCACAAGATTCCGTGTACCATGGACGGGAGGATGGGTATGACAACTGAAGACGAGATGGGATAAATCTGTGCATGAGAGAGAGCAATTTACTTTGAAAGAATTTCCAGGATGAGTTGATGTCAGAGGCGGTAGAGATGGGAGACCAGTCCAGATGATTGATGGCTGCTTGAAGACCGTGCCAGTTGGCCTGAGTGAAATGCCAGACTCGTCGCCGCTGAAGAGGCTCTCTGAGAATGGTCGGAGAGATGTCCACTTTCACAAGCACATGATCAGATGAGCCGATTGGAGCAGAAGAAGAGCAGCAGACATTTTCAGGGAAGTTAGTCATAACCAAGTCCAGAAGAGAAGATGCTCCGTTGACTGAGATCCGGGTTGGGAAATTGACAGATTGTGTCAGTCCCAGTGAGTCGCAGAAGTCCTTTGCTGGGGAGCCATGGCTGGTGAGAGAGGTACCCACACCCAGCCAACTGGCATGGTGACAATTGAAATCACCACATATGAGGAAGAGAGAGTTGGGATGAGTAGATAGAAGTTGGTCCATATTATCAGACAGCGAGATGTAGATGGAGTCATCACTGTTTGGTGGACGGTACAACACACATATGAACAAGAGGTGGGAGCGAAGGGGAAGCCGTAGCCAGAGGTATTCCTGGGGGTGAGGTGGAGAGAGTGCAGTGCAGGGCGAGTGAGGAAGAGAGTTTTTGATAAAGATAGCAACCTCACCTCCAGGACGAGGCTCAGGTCTATCATACCGGAGGAGGGAGTAACCCGGGAGAGATACTAAGGAATCAGAGACATCATGAAGGAGGAAAGTTTCTGTTAAGCAGATCACATCTGGTTTGTCAGAAGCAACCTGTATGGAGAGATCAGTCAAGTTTGAGCGAAGGCCCCGGATTTTTGAGGTCCATACCGTTAATGAAGAGGAAGGGGGAGCATCTGGTACAGAACACGGGGGGGGGGGGGGGGGGGGGAGGGGTAGTGGAAGATGTGGAAAAGGAGGAAGAGGTAGGGAGAGCTGTTGAAGGTGTGTCAGAGATTTCAGAGATTTCAGAATAGCTTGGAGAAAGGGAAGAATGGGGCGGACAAAAGGTTTGATGGAGATTGGGTGAGGCACAGTGAGGTGTTATTTGAGGAGGGGGAAGAGCGAGGCAGAAGGTTGGGGGAGATGAAGGTGAAAGTTGGAAGGGGGAAGAACCAGGGAGGATGCTTTGAGGAGGAGGGGTGAGAGGGGAGGAGCGAGGGAGAGTCTCGGAGGGGAGGGGTGTGGGGGGAGTTTAGGAGGGAGGGGAGGGAAGGGGCAAGAGGGGAGATTTGAAAGGGATGGGTGATGGGGAGGATTTGGAGGGGAGGGGTGAGATTGGATTTTGAAAAGTGTACGATTCATGGGAAACGAACATTTTTTGCAAAATGAGTTTGAGACCTTCGAGTCAAAAATACATTTGAGGAGGAACTGTAGAAATGCAGAAAAGAGGAACTGTAAGAGATGGTATTATTTTATTTTTTGGAATGAATAGATTTGATGAGCAAGACGAAAGCATCCTTTTGTAGGAGAAGAAGAAAACGGAGCCATCCTTCCCAGACACGGAGGCATCTATAACCTTTCTGAAGGCCTCAGAGAGCTCTTTTGATCTAGGAATGGTGACGCCGCACACTTCAACAACAAAGAGTAAACCAA
Source organism: Myxine glutinosa (assembly GCF_964187855.1). Taxonomy (NCBI): domain Eukaryota; kingdom Metazoa; phylum Chordata; class Myxini; order Myxiniformes; family Myxinidae; genus Myxine; species Myxine glutinosa. Next base: position 89,887,951 of record NC_136261.1, on the reverse strand, counting down.
ACTAAATGTCTGAGGTTTAAATAAGACAGGTTCCTCCAAGATCCTCTCTAACGATGTTCTAATCATTTGCACCTGAGCTGGTGCACCTGATTCTAATTTTAGGTATTTGAAGTAGTGATAAATGTAGGGGTGTACTTACTTTTTCCACATGCGAAATGTGCATTTATGTTTGTTTAAATTATACAATGGACTACAAAATGTAAATGTTTCATGATATTTGTTATATAATATCACCTTTATCTATCAATATTGTTGAAATGAAGATCAAATAGCTGTATGTTGAAATATGTTCAAAAGGTCAAAACTTTACATGGGGTGTACTTATTTTTTCACATGACTGTGTATATATATATATATATATATATATATATATATATATATATATATATATATATATGTATATATATATATATATATATACACACACACACACGCACACATACACACACACTCACACACACACACACACACACACACACACACACACACACACACACACACACACACACACACACACACACACACACACACACACACACACACACACACACACACACTGTTAGACCACGACATTTACGGTGAATACGTTCCTGTAATATTCTGCGAATGTGGGGGAATTTATTCAAAGGGATAGGGGCAGATAGGTTCCCGGCGGTGATTTCACTCACCCGGCAGTGAGTGAGCGGCCGAACCACGTGACCGATGACATCATCATTATTTTGTTTCTAAACTAATTTATTCCTAGCATCTAGATTATGCTCAAGAAATTTCATCTTGATCAGATGAAGTTTTGTGCTTGTCAAATGATGACGTCATAATGGAGGGACTTATGACATCATCATTAACAGATGTTATTCAACATGGAGAGTTCTTTACAATGAGCCATGTGTCAATTTTGTCTGTGCAGTGCTTTCGGAGATATAGAGGTGCAAATGTTTTCAGTTTTTTCAAGATGGCGGCCGAAGCACGTGACCGATGACGTCATCATTACTATTTTTCTCCACCAATTTATGCCGACATAACGCTCAATAAATTTCATCTTGATCGGATGAAGTTTTGTACTTGTCGAATTATGACGTCATAACGAAAGCACCTATGGCATCATCATTAACATGTTTTATTCCCCATGGAGAGTTCTTTACAATGAGCCATTCCTCATTTTTTTCTATTCAGTGCTTTCGGAGATATAGAGGTGCAAAGGTTTTCCGTTTTTCCAAGATGGCGGCCGAACCACGTGACCCATGACATCATAATTATAATAAAAAAATCTACAGGTAGAGTTGCACCAAATTTCCTGTCGATCGGACCAACGGTTGCAGAGAAAATCATATTTATTCTGTGCGGACAAACAAACAGACAGACAGGCAGACAAACGGACTCAAATGCAATACCCTCTCCTCAGGCGAGGGTAACTAGAGAGTTCATAGAACACATTACCCTGTGCAGGCGCACTGTCTTGGGAATCAAGGTCATGGGCGGGGTAGCTATGAACAGATAATTTTATTGGTCGTGCTGATGTAAAATGTCATAACATTTTGTCCAAATACCGCTAAATGGAAGGGTATTGAAAGTGCCAAACAGACGATTTGTGTTCTACAGTGTTCAAGTATGTATATAATTACTGTGAAGTATATTTAAATAAATAAGGCTGAAAGTCTAACAGCAGCGTAGCTGGGCTTGTAATATATTATAAACCACAAACACATATGATTAGCTTTTTAAACAGTCGCTAATGCTGATTATAACTTTAAACAAAGAAATTTGGAGGAATCCCGACATTCGTGAGGTAAGTTTTACTTACAGAACTGAGCGAAGATCTACTGTAATCTATATACACCACAAAGGTTGGGTTAATAACATGCTATCAAAAAACCGAGGTGATTCCTTACTTCCGCAGTTGTTCGTCCAAACACCGCTCATCATTGATTCAGGAACCATGCACCGCTTCAATCCATTAACTTTGCATTCACGACATTGGGATGAAAGTGGTATGGTCATATTTACTATATTATTATGATTATTACGATTTCGAAAACAATAATACTTGAACGATACAGTACTGTGGAAGGAAACCTTGGCTTAATTTGTCCGAAACAGCCCGAAGGTGAGGCATGAAGCCTAAGGTGTACCGTTTTGTTGCAAGAGTTGTAACGTCTATGCTTTCGATATTTGATGGTCATTTTAACAATCCGTTTGTTTGTGTTTAACAGTGAATGAAAATACGTAAAGGTATAGCATGGCGATTGTGATTTATGACAGGTTCGACGATATGTTCGGCCCAAACGCAATTGGAATCAAAATGCCATAGTGTGGAGAGTCAGCCGCGCACCGCCGTATTGACATCAGACATAATCACATCACCCTGTCATGTGACCAGATCCTCAGCTCTGATTGGTATAACTTTGAGGGGACATACATACATACATACATACATACATACATACAGACGGACGAACACTGTTCTAGACGGCTTTGCCCTATGGGCTAAGCCGTAAAAATATTTCAAAGGTTCGAGAAAACTTTTATTTATTTTAGAAGTCATCTTTTACACAACCTTATTTAACCATCAAAAGGAACCCTGGGATTTTGAGGGCCCCCAAGCCCAAAGATTTGTTACAATCTCACTGCTCGGGGTCCTGGGCTATCACGAGGGTGGGCTGTTCCTTCAATAAACATTGGAAACGGTACCTGGTGTTGCTGTTTTTGTTTTTTTTTGTAAGCATTTTTTATGAAACCAATCATATGCATTCACTTTCGCAAAAAAATTAAACTTTTAAAATTTCCCCGATAAATCAGGGAATGATTTACCCGAAAAAAAAAATCACTGCCGGGAACCTATCTGCCCCTATCCCTTTGAATCAATTCCCCCACATTCGCAGAATATTACAGGAACGTATTCACCGTAAATGTCGTGGTCTAACAGTGTGTGTGTGTGTGTGTGTGTGTGTGTGTGTGTGTGTGTGTGTGTGTGTGTGTGTGTGTGTGTGTGTGTGTGTGTGTTGTTTATATATACACAAAGAATTAAGTTAAGCACCCCCCCCGTTTTTTTACAACCTCGCACATTACAAGTTTGTTGTCGTCAAAACAGTGTAATATACCCATGATATTGCTATATTTTCTGGAGAAGTGATATTATGGTCACATAAAAACATAACAATCATGCCGTTTTCAATATTTTATTCTGAATAATTTAAGGTGAAATTTTTTGGGAATTTTAGGCATATTTTCACCTCAATTTAAGTATGGAGCTATAGGTCCATCACGGACAGTGTGGATGACGTTTATGTTTTCTAACGTACAGTCATTGTTCTGAGAAGACCTCTAGCGATCTTTGCGTCAATAACGTGTGTAGGACCCACGTGATCGGATCACTGACTCAACCCTACGTCTCATAGACCCTGTAAGCCGTCGTATGCGTTGCTGTGGCAGGTTGAACCCCCTCGAGCACGTTTGGGACATGTTGGGACGACAAATTGCGAAGATGGTCCCTCCAATAGCCAATCTGGATGAATTGGAACGTGCATTACATCGGGAATGGAACAACCTGCCACAGCAACGCATACGACGGCTTACAGGGTCTATGAGACGTAGGGTTGAGTCAGTGATCCGATCACGTGGGTCCTACACACGTTATTGACGCAAAGATCGCTAGAGGTCTTCTCAGAACAATGACTGTACGTTAGAAAACATAAACGTCATCCACACTGTCCGTGATGGACCTATAGCTCCATACTTAAATTGAGGTGAAAATATGCCTAAAATTCCCAAAAAATTTCACCTTAAATTATTCAGAATAAAATATTGAAAACGGCATGATTGTTATGTTTTTATGTGACCATAATATCACTTCTCCAGAAAATATAGCAATATCATGGGTATATTACACTGTTTTGACGACAACAAACTTGTAATGTGCGAGGTTGTAAAAAAACGGGGGGGGTGCTTAACTTAATTCTTTGTGTATATATACATATTGTTGTGGATTTGAGATTGTTGTAAATATCACCCTCTGTAAGTGTAATGAATTCCTTGTAAATATCTCCGTTTGGTGTGTAAAGGTTAAAGGTCGTCCTCCTAGTTACTCCATATACATACACGCAGGCCACCATATACCCTTTTAAATAGTTATTTCTTTATTCTGTGTGAGTTTAAGGCTCTGTTGCCCATTAGTTGACACTCCATTGCACCGAATTCAAATAAGGTAGAATTCCCTGAAATATCCCCATGGCCTCCGAAACCTGCCAGCAAGGCGGCGTTCACCGCTGCTGCTTTGGGGTTGTGTTCTTCGCCGCAAGACTCCATTAGCCACGAGGTAATCTCGCAGAAAAGGGGGGAGGAGCCACCTTACGGGCATAGCCCGCACCTCGTCATCAAGGGTGGAGCCCCGAACGACCAACCACAGGCTCGGTGGGTATGGCTTGGTAAGGCGTGGAATAAAACCCGCGGCGGACGCCCCGACAGGGAATGCTGGAGATGCGTGGACGAAGAAGAAGCGTGACAGAGCACAGGAGTGGGAGAGAACACGAACCAAGCGTTCCATGGTGAGGTGCGACCGAAAACGCTGCTTCCACCGAGTGTTGCACTGTGTCTTCTGGTCCTTCCCTCCTTCTGTCAATTATTTTATTATCCTTCCTTCTCCTTGGTTTCTTTGATTGTGTACATATTCGTAATAAATTATATTTGTATTTCCTACCTTTGTTCTTCTTCTTCATGCTCGTCCGGTTGCTTTAGTGATTTCCCTCATCGAATACCTGTGGCACGATTTGGCCAACGTTAAGGATCGGGTCAGTTCTTGTTAATAGTTCGTGCCACGGTTGCTAAACCGCTCGGCAATTAACATCTGTCCGCGGTCGCGAACGGAGTTGCGCTCCCGGAGGGAGCTGTGCAGGACTCACATCGGTCAGTCACGAACAAGGGGACTAATCCCCCCTTCTTAAGGGGAAGAAGGCCGACGTAGAGATCCGCAACAATATATATATATATATATATATATATATATATATATATATATATATATACACATATATATATATATATATATATAATTGTACACCGCACCTTTCCTATGCCATCTCCAGGCATTGAAAATCGTCATTGCTGGGCACCGAAGGGTGCTCGGCAGTGACGCACGCTGAAAGGGAGTACTCAGTTTTCACTCTGTTTGTTTTCTTTCTTGTTTTCTTTCTTGCTTTCTTGTTTTCTTTCTTGTTTGTTTGTCCGGACGATATCTCAGCCATCCTTTGAGCTAGGAAGCTGAAATTTCGGCACAGTAGTGAGTAAGTCCTTTGTCAAAAACAGTATTTTTTGTTTTTTGATTAATCAATTAATTGAGGACTTATTTAATTATTAGCGATTAATTAAGTACTTATTTAATTAATTCAATTTCCTTTGTCTTCTGACCATTAACTCAGGCACCTTTTGAGTTAGGAAGCTGATATTTGGACATGCCAATGACTAGGTGATTTGGCTGCAAAGGCTATTTTTGATTTATTAATTAATCAATCAATTAATCGATTAATTATTTAATTATTCGATTAATGACTAAAATTTTTTTTTTTTTAAGTTACAGATTCTGATGAAATGGTGGTGGTTTATGTGTTCTCTGACCGAATTGATTAATAATTTAATTTTTTTATGATTATTATTTATTTATTTATTTATTTATTATTTAATTATTTAATTATTTGATTAATGACAAAAAAAAATTTTTTTTTTAAGTTACAGATTCTGATGAAATGGTGGTGGTTTATTTGTTCTCTGACCGAATTGATTAATAATTTAATTTTTTTATGATTATTATTTATTTATTTTCATTATTAATCATTTATTTATCTTCTTTCTCATTTGGCCAATATCTCAGGCACCTTTTGAGCTCAGAAGCTAATATTTGGACATGAGTGACCAAGTGGTGTGGCTATCAAGGATATTTTTGATTTATTAATTAATCAATTATTAATTAATCAATTAATCAATTAATCGATTAATTATTTAATTATTTGATTAATGACAATTTTTTTTTTTCCCCAGTTACAGATTCTGATGAAATGGTGGTGGTTTATGTGTTCTGTGACCGAATTGATTGATAATGCAATTTTTTTAATGATTATTATTTATTTATTTTCATTATTAATCATTTATTTATTGTCTTTCTCATTTGGCCAATATCTCAGGCACCTTTCGAGCTGGGAAGCTAATATTTGGACATGACAGTGACCAAGTGATGTGGCTATCAAGGATATTTTTGATTTATTGATTAATCCTTTAATCGATTAATTATTTATCGGTGAATCAATTAATTATTAAATTTTTTATTAAAGACTTATTTAATTAAATTTCTAAAAGATACATCTTCGGATGAAGCACGAGTGGTTTAGTTATGCTATTAGCCAATTGATTAAGAAAATAATTTGTGATAATCTTTTATTGATTTTAATTCTGCAATTAATCAATCAATTAGCGTACACCTCTGCCTCCCAATGCATCCTCTATGAGGTGCACTGCGGTATTGCCGGGCGCCATAGGCGCCGTAGGCCCCGGCAATGCCGCGCTGTAGGATATTTAATTATTTGGCATGGGGGCGGTGTACTTTGAATGTATCTGTACTTGTTGGGAGATTCAATCAGACGCGGACGTAGCTTCAGGACGTCGATCTTTAATTTGACAAGCTTTCGACCAACAAAGGTCTTCTTCTTAGTCGTCCCCAAGTTCAACGGAAGGGACGACTAAGACGGAACGAAGGGACGAACTTGGGGACGATGAAGAAGAAGACCTTTGTTGGTCGAAAGCTTGTCAAATTAAAGATCGACGTCCTGAAGCTACGTCCGCGTCTGATTGAATCTCCCCATTATTTATTTAATGCAAATGAGACGCCCTGCTCGTACTGTGGAGTTTCTACTATTTCTCACAGTTATATATATATATATTGTTACCGATCGCGGATTAAGATGTTAGTTACCGAGCGGTTTGGTATTTCCGCGACTGTTACAGGATCCCTGACTCACCCGATTCACCCAGAACTTTGGCCGTATCGCACCCTAGCTGCTCAATGAGGGAAAAGACAAAAACGACGCAATGTAAAGAGGAAAACGAAGGCCAAGAAAGGTTTGAAATACTACTACATTTATTTACTATTTACACACAAGCAAAAAGAAAGCAGTGACGTTTATTTACAAGCACATAAGACGCAGGTGACACAGGGAAGTACTAGCTTATCGTTATACAGACTTAATTAACCCCAGGACAGAACAAACAAAGACGACTCACACGGGGAATTGCAGAGTGGATTGGCTGGACGGCGGTGCGTGGCTGGAGGGGGAGGACGGCACGGAGCTGGCTGGAGCTTGATCCTGCACGGGACGTCGGGCGGGACCTCGACGGCCGCTGATGCCTCCGATCCTGTCGTGTGCGTGGGATCACGGGTCGGATCACGGGTCGGATCACGGGTCAGATCACGGGTCGGATCACGGTCAGAGCCGACGCGCTGGTGGGGGGTCTGGCGTGACGGGTTCTCTCCTCTCTTCTTTTGTTTGGTCCAACCACTCCGTCTCCAACGCAACCCCTCAACGCAATCACTGAACGCAACCACTGAACGCAACCACTGAACGCAACCACTGACGACCAACTCAGCTCTTTGTGACCCTCCTTGTCTCGGCTCAAAAGTGCATCTCCGTTTCTGCTTCCAAGCTCGACTCTGTAAAAACGCATCTCCTGGTGGACACGCCCTTGCCTTGGGTTATATAGGCCCCCGCCCCTCAACCTTTGCCAACCTCCCCGATCGCTCTTCCTCCGCCCTCTCTAGCCAAACCCCTGGCTCATGGTTGGTCGATTGGGGCCGGCTCACTCCTCCCCTCTATGACGAGGTGGAGACACGCCTTTCTTCCCCGACTCGAGCCTCGTGGTCAATGGCGGTTATTGGGAAAAACCGACCAAAATGCGGAAGGCGCTTCGAATTGCAATTGACGGAAAGGGGGGAATGGAAGGGAATCTATCTCTTTCACTGGTGCAATGGAGTATTTCAATTAATGGAAGACACAGCCTTACGCTAATACACATAAGGATATAACTGTCAAAAGAAAGGATATATCGTGTCCTGCATGTATGTTTTTATGGACTAACTACGGGAACGCCCTTTGACCTTTATACAACCACAACGGAGGGAGGAGGGGTGATATTTTACAACAAACTTTTACAACAACATTTTACCACAACAAAAAAATAAAAAAACATTCTCATATCCACAACACTGCACCCTCCTCCCCTTAGGCACGTCCCGGGCCTATTACTTTTACCTTAGTGTGGCACGTAGGTGTAGTTCCCTCTACTTTTAACCTGACCCTGAGTGCGACAGTTTTAAAACATAAATAAATGTGTCCCGCTGCTCCATTGCACCCTGCCTAACAGACTTACGCCCACAGTTAACCGAATTGCGGAATGGTCTTCAAACTATACACTGACGGTGGGAAGCATTATTTACCATTGACGCTACTTTTATTTACAAAATTAACCCAGGACCTGTAATTGTTCTTTCTGGGGGGGAGACAGTCTGCTCTGCATCGACGCACCATGAACGCACCCAAAAACGCACCAATACACACCCAAGCACCAATCGGTGCAGTCACCATTGTTCAATGAATGTTCAATAAAAATAAAATCAACAACCCCTAACCCTGCAGGTGGTCTCTTGCTCTTCGGCTCCCTCTGCTGGTGATTATTATTTGTCTTCCAGATGTTGTCATTTTCATTTTGCTTTGCTTACTGGCGGCCTATTTTCAATAAAGTGTGCCCAATGTGTCCCTTTTTTATTTTCTTTTATTTATAGCCCACAGGGCCGACTAGTGTGGTTCACCTGTGGGGCATCGGTGCCCTGTGGCCAAGGTCCGCCAGCAAGATTTCAGGCCCTCATGGCCGGTTCCAGCAGAGGGGCCATGCCCCAACCCATGGGGTCCATAAGTGGTGCTCGGCCACAGGCATGTGGTCCATAATGTGGTGCATCGATGCAGACAGCTGGTTCTGGGAATTTCGGGCGCACAATGGCCGACCCACGCACGCTCCCCTCGGCGCCCAACGGCGCACAGGTCATGTGGGAGACAAAAGGGGAAAGACAATTGAGCGAGGGGTAAGGTCACAAGGGTACACGTCAATAAGGCAATGCAAGGCGAAATGCGTACGGAGGGCGAAGTGAGAAAGCTCGTCCCTACCGTACGTCACCCCCCTGTCACCTAGCCTACCCTTGCCCTTACCCCATATGTACAAAAATCTACACATTTACAAATTCGTCACTACTGTCACGTCTTCCCCATATTTCCCCTATACCAAATTCGTCTCCACAATCCCTCTACTTCAAAATTTGCCATCACCAAATTCATCATCAATCCTCATAAGGAGGCAGAGATGGAACATCAAAGCACAATGTCACACCCACGTCATGATGCGTCTCACAATCCAAACATTTGCATCATAAAAAATAATCAAAACATGGCATGGTGTGGAGTACCTGTCACCTCAGGTGAGTGGATGCAGATGGTGCGAGGAGATCCTTCATCCTAACTATTTTCTAAATGACTTTAACACACTTTACACTACCCGGGGTCTTCCTCCGGCCAAACCATTGGCCCTCTTACACTATGGGTTCTAAAAACCAATTCCCATTGGCCAAACTGTGGTGCTTTTCAATTTGGGGTCTCACTCCCCCGATTCATCTCCCGGTGCCCTCGCACAATTTCTGGGCTGTGGCGTGTACCTCTCCCAGTGGGTCTACCCACCTGCACACCTCCACCACTGCAGTTGCCTCCGAGCTTACCTGCTCCTCACCCTAACCTATCTAACTGGGGCAGGCCCCTCCTGGCTCTGTCACCCCACTCGGTGCCCTCTGGCACTGGGCTACCCGGGTCCGTCCTCCGGATCCTCGGGCCCCATCCACAACAACTACTACCGGCTCCCAGAGCCCACCTGCGGCCTCACCTGGCCGACATCCTCACAGTGGTGGAGCGCCCAACCAACTACACACACTAACAGGCTACACGCCCAGCCATTTCCACAACACCAACGCACCCATCCACATACCATTCTGTCACCCGCACCACAGATGCCAATATCCAACCACAATTTACCTGTACCCTCTACCTAACACTTACACTACCCGCCCCGGGTATCCGTGATGGGGGTCCACTCTTCCCCCATTCACACCTTCGCACCATCCACTCCACTCCACAATTTCCACCATTCTCACTCCACGACCATCCATTCCACTACTCCATACCATTTATTCCATACAACCATTTATTCCACACACCTGTCCTCCATTCACCTGTCGTTGCACACTTGTGCAATCATACCTGGTGCCACCTGCACCCTCCTTTCTTCCTGGACCAGTTGGTCAACACAACACACAATCACCACTACTCCCTCATACACTGCTCCACACACCTGTTCAGTTGCACACCTGTGCAATCACACCTGTTCAATTCTCACACACACGGCATCATCTCAGCTAACTACTCCCTTCTGAAACTTGCGCTTCCCAGTCGTCCCTTTAAACTATTGCGCTCCCTCGTCATTATCATCCATACTAATCTACCTGCGTCCCCACTACAGGTATCAGTCACTAACTAACCTTAACGTCACCTAATGTCATCTTCGCTAGATCCCTACAATATAACCTAACCCACCCGGGCTAGTTTTCACTGCCATATACCCCATAAACTATAGCGCATTTGCCCCCACCTGTGAGGGATGGTGGATTTGCCATCCCACCACATCGGGGGTCTCTCACTATCAATTTGGCACACCAAATTCCAACCAATTCAAAAATTTTCCATTTACTGCCAATTCTACCCACTATTATAAATTTCGTATCAAATCACTACCATCATCGTCCGTCTACTTATTACATCCTCTCGGTGCGCCATGACATCATTAAACTCGGTTTCGCAAAGCCGAGCAATGAATTCGGGTGGTTTGGTCGCCTGCAGGTTGAATCCGTCCGGCTTTCGGTTCAAGGGAGGTGGTTTGGTTGGACCGAGATTCCACGCACCATCTCGGCGCGGCACCTTGCGGTCCCGGGCCCGATGGCTCAATCTCCCCTGGTCGGAACCCCGTCCCCACGAGGGGGCACCGTTCCGCTTCCTCCCACTCGCCCTCGAACCGGACCGGTCGCCTCGCCCGACAAAGCCCGGACTCGACCGTGCGGGGCGGGGCCAAGCCCGAATCGGCAACGACGCTTCGAAGAGAAACGACGCAGCTTCGATCGGCGCCGGGCCTCGCACCCAACCAAGCACCCCTCGCACCGAGTGCTCGCATCGGCTATCCGTCGCTCTAACCACTAAACCGGTTACCATCGATGCTTCACTTGCATGCTTACAAGCATACGCTACCCCTTTCACCCTCACAAAACCTGGCGTTCCAACGCCGTCCGTACATTCCACCAACGCTCTCTCTGTTACACACCACACCTCTTGCGCACACTTCGGTCCACACCTCTCCTCCGTTACGTCCTCCGTAACACTCACCATGGGCGTGCACTCCGCATTGCTCTCACTCCCTGTGTCACACCCCGTACACACCGACGTGCATTCTCGCTCGCACTCGGTTTCACTCCCACACTTTATAACACACCCACTCGCCGACGCACACTTTTTCCTCCCACGCGTGCCATTTCCACTCACTCGGGACCCCTCACCAACGCCCGGGTGCTTCCTCGATCCCAAGCGCGCGAAAATTCTTTTGTCGCTAAACATCCTCCTGCAAAATCTACCCGCACAATATACAGCACGACTCACCTGGGGGATCCTTTTCTCCACGCGAACCTGCAAACTTCCATTCGGGTTAAGCACAGCATCGTGATGTGAGCAGGGACTTTGTACATAATCCATTTCTCCCTGCAATTCCCGGGTTACCTCCGTCATCTCTTCAATTTTAATTCCCGCTACTGCTTTTTCTTTATTCACCTCGGCGACCGTTGGCTTTAATAAAACACCCTCCTCTACCTCAGCGGTCGCCGGCTTTTCCCAACACCGTGTCGCGATTTCTACCCCCGTCATTGTACCCGTGCTTTCCTCCGCTTCGCTCAACCGGCGCTTCTCGACCCGCGTTACTTCCTTGTGCACCCCTGGGACCCTTTCGCCCACCATGCGATCCATGGTCTCCCCACATTTTTGCATGCGGTCACCCATTCTGTTGGTTATTGCTTCAATTTGGTTTCCCCATCGCTCACTGTTAGCCCTCCTTTCGTCCCTCATTACTCCCAGCATCTCGGCGAATTGCGCCATGAAGGCTTGCATTTGGACCACCGTTGGTAGTACAAAGGGTGCGGCCGCAGCTGCCCCCTCAACCACGTGCGCGAGACCGCCATTTTGTGCACCTGATACACCCTCAACCACACCTTCTTTACTCTCCTCCACCATTTTTTTTCCTAAGTCCTGGGTCGATTCTACCCCGTCTATCTCTCCCACCGGCATCCCGTCGCCTTGAACAGCCATGGCGCGATTTCAAAATTCAGGTTTTGTAAAACAAAACAAATTTCGGCCGCTCCAAATTTTGACCAAATTTTTTTTTTTTCCTCTATTCGTTTTTTAAAAAAAAATTTGGTCGGGCCTCGAATCCCACTCCCAGACACCAATTGTTACCGATTCTAACACAATTGGTGTCCAAAATTTGGGCTAAATAAATTTAATCCCAGGTTCGAATCCCACCTCCTGACTACCAATTGTTACCGATCGCGGATTAAGATGTTAGTTACCGAGCGGTTTGGTATTTCCGCGACCGTTACAGGATCCCTGACTCACCCGATTCACCCAGAACTTTGGCCGTATCGCACCCTAGCTGCTCAATGAGGGAAAAGACAAAAACGACGCAATGTAAAGAGGAAAACGAAGGCCAAGAAAGGTTTGAAATACTACTACATTTATTTACTATTTACACACAAGCAAAAAGAAAGCAGTGACGTTTATTTACAAGCACATAAGACGCAGGTGACACAGGGAAGTACTAGCTTATCGTTATACAGACTTAATTAACCCCAGGACAGAACAAACAAAGACGACTCACACGGGGAATTGCAGAGTGGATTGGCTGGACGGCGGTGCGTGGCTGGAGGGGGAGGACGGCACGGAGCTGGCTGGAGCTTGATCCTGCACGGGACGTCGGGCGGGACCTCGACGGCCGCTGATGCCTCCGATCCTGTCGTGTGCGTGGGATCACGGGTCGGATCACGGGTCGGATCACGGGTCGGATCACGGTCAGAGCCGACGCGCTGGTGGGGGGTCTGGCGTGACGGGTTCTCTCCTCTCTTCTTTTGTTTGGTCCAACCACTCCGTCTCCAACGCAACCCCTCAACGCAATCACTGAACGCAACCACTGAACGCAACCACTGAACGCAACCACTGACGACCAACTCAGCTCTTTGTGACCCTCCTTGTCTCGGCTCAAAAGTGCATCTCCGTTTCTGCTTCCAAGCTCGACTCTGTAAAAACGCATCTCCTGGTGGACACGCCCTTGCCTTGGGTTATATAGGCCCCCGCCCCTCAACCTTTGCCAACCTCCCCGATCGCTCTTCCTCCGCCCTCTCTAGCCAAACCCCTGGCTCATGGTTGGTCGATTGGGGCCGGCTCACTCCTCCCCTCTATGACGAGGTGGAGACACGCCTTTCTTCCCCGACTCGAGCCTCGTGGTCAATGGCGGTTATTGGGAAAAACCGACCAAAATGCGGAAGGCGCTTCGAATTGCAATTGACGGAAAGGGGGGAATGGAAGGGAATCTATCTCTTTCACTGGTGCAATGGAGTATTTCAATTAATGGAAGACACAGCCTTACGCTAATACACATAATAAGGATATAACTGTCAAAAGAAAGGATATATCGTGTCCTGCATGTATGTTTTTATGGACTAACTACGGGAACGCCCTTTGACCTTTATACAACCACAACGGAGGGAGGAGGGGTGATATTTTACAACAAACTTTTACAACAACATTTTACCACAACAAAAAAATAAAAAAACATTCTCATATCCACAACAATATATATATATATATATATATGACTCCATGGTAAGATCTCCAACCTTTAATTGAACAAACAATGACTCAACGTTTCGATTAACAACATGTGAAGCCACACGCATCCGTTAATCTTCCTCAAGAGTGATAAAATCATCTCAACATCCCCTTATATGCAAAGTGGGCGGGGTATATGCAAAGTGGGGTTGGCAAAGCTGGACAGCCAATGAAACCGTATCACACTGCTCTCGTGAACGGAGACGTTATACATACATACAGTATATATGGAAGGACAATACATATATATATGTATTGTTGAGGTTTTGAGATTGTAAATATAACATCATTAAAGGTTAAAGGTTTGCCCCCCATAGTTCGTCCACAAGCAACACGTAGGCCCATTAGAATTAGTTATGTCATAGTATGTGTAAGAGTAGGCCATTTCCCTCGTGGCATCTGCGTTGTGTAAAGAATTAAGCTTACCGGGAGGTCCTTTCATTTTGCGGCCACCCTCTAATTTCATCAATGGGCAAACTCGATCTCGCGACCCATTTTGGATGATCCCTCCGTGTGTGGTGCTTTGGCTGCCAGCAGCATTAGCTGCATTTTGCTCGCTCAAACTAGTCGGGTAACCACGAGGTAGGCCTGAAAAGACGGCGGAGCGCGAGGGTCGAGGTGTGGCCGCGACAAGCAGCACGTCAGAAGGCAGTGACGGTAAGAGCAACAGCCAACCAGGGCTGAGAGGGCATGGCTTGATAGGGCGTGGCACGACGCATCGAGTAAGTTCGAGAGGGTTCGCTGGGCAAGGCTATATAAGTCTTCACACAAAGCCCTTGAACAGGACTCGTGGGGAAAGGGTGTGCTGAGAGGACTGGCTGTATTGAGAGGACTGGTATGAGGACTTATCAGGACTGGATGCAAAAGGGACTGGCCAGAAGGACTCGTGCGAAAGGACTCGTGGGGAGAGGGTGTGCTGAGAGGACTGCAACGAATTGCGCTTTGTAAAAGGACTGTATGAGGACCGAGCAAACTGGCTGATACGAGAGAACTGATCCGGAGCACTTGTGTGAGAACAGCACTGAGAGGACCGGTGTGCACATGACAGTTTTGAGGCATTGATTGAGAAGCGCATTGAGAAGCGCGTATTGAACTGTCCATTTATTACGTACGCAGCCCCGCGAGTGTAACCGCCAAAGCCAGCCCGACCGTTCGCCCCATAATAATCCCATAAAAACCATAAAATACGCCCCATAAAAACGACACGTGGAGAGCTCCTGCCGTCTGGTTCATCTGCTTCGCGGTGCGAGTTGGGGACCGGAGAGCGAGCTGCCTGGACGCCATCCCTGGACCATCGACCTGTTCGTCTGCAACCCCTGTGTGAGTGTGTCTGAGTGTGTCGGGCCCGTTTGTCTTGGGATAAATTAAGACTGTTTAAGGCTGCACTGTGTATTCTTCTTCTTCTTTTTGTACAAAGTGTAAATAAATTCTGTTATTCCTGTTCTTCCAAATTCGACCGTTTCCATGATTTTTCCATTGGGTAAGCGTGGCACGATTAAGAACCGCTTGGATCGGGTTTAGTCATTGCTAACGGCTCAGGTCACGGGTTCGCTACCGCTTGGCATTTCCACCAACACCCGTGATTTGGGCGGGGCTTATTTCCTCGTTTCTGGGCGGCGCGAGTACTTAGGTATTAGTGATTATTCCTACGATCCGACTTCGCGCTGTCCAGGAGTGACGTCAGAGGTCCGGGGTCCCGTTGGCTAGTAAAAGACAAGGGGACTAATCCCCCCTTGGTAAGGGGAAAGGGCCGGCGCTGAGATCCGCAACAATATATATATATATATATATAATATATATACATGTAGATATATATATATATATATATATATGTAAGTATTTGTATATATATATATATATATATATATATATATATATATATGTATATATTGTTGCGAATATGGAATTTGGCCTCCATATCCGCTTGTAAATATTCCCCTATTTTCTCCAATACTCCCCAACTTTCCCCAATCCCCCATTCCCTAGTCCCATTGCATGTAAATAACAATCAGTAGAGCCGACCTTCCCCTTATTCCCCCATTAAATGTCGTGCCCAGGTCCACCGCACCACACGTAGACAACTTTCGGACATCTTCCTAGTTATTCTTATTCTATGTCAGTTAAGGCCTCGTCTCCATTAATTATGACTCTTCGTTGCACCAGAATGTGATTATATGGCATCAGTAGTGAGTTTAGGACCTTTCCCATACCTCCTTCCATCTTCTTCCCCAACAATTACAACAACAACAGAGGAGATGGCGGCGGAGCGGGGGAGGATGCGTCCTCACACCGGCTCGATTAGCGCCATTGACCACGCGCTCCACGGGGTTACCACGGAGGGGCTGGCTGTCAGCTCCTCCTCAAGGGCGGAGCCTGGTAACCCCCCGCACCCAATCAGAAGGGCGGACCGATTCCATCTGGGGCGGCGCTAGCGAGCCGAGGGCGTGTCACTCCCCGCCGGATATACGCGGCCACGTAGCGGACGTGACAAAAGATGCGCCCCGAGCTGGAGAAAGAAGGACCTGCGAGCGCTGAGAGAGAAAGGCCCGCCTGAGAAAGAACGTCACCTCTGAGCGCTGTGCAACCTTCCGCATCTCTGGACCGGACCGGGTCGATCCTGCCCTGAGCCCAGGAGGACCTGGAGCCATCGACAACCGCTTTCCTGCCATCAACCCCCGTGTGAGTCAGCCTTGTCCCGTTTGCCTGTCGTCTGTTGGGGAATAATATAAGATTGTGTCTAAGTGCTTGTCTTTCTATGTTGTACCTCTCGTCCCTGTAATCTGACCTTCCGTAACGAATATAATCTCCTCCGGAGGTCTTGAGAACCGTATCCCTGGTGTCGTCATTTTATAACCCAGCCGGGTGTCTTCTTTTTCTTATTGAGCCAGCGTGGCGTGGCTTCGTCAACGTTCGAGTACAATCGGGTAATTTGTGCGGACACGACGGCCATTCCGCTCGGCCCACCTTAACATCAAAGTCGTGTCTGTAACAATTGGTTGTCAGGAGTTGGATTCGAACCTGGGACTAAATTTATTTAGCCCAAATTTTGGAACACCAATTGTACTATTAGAGTAACAATTGGTGTCGAGGAGTGAGATTCGGACCCGGGACTAAATTAGTTAGGCCCAAATTTTGGGAGGGAAAATCGAGCCGGAGTGCGTACGGCGCTCGACCAAATCGATCCGGAGCGCGGTCCCGCGGTTACTGCGCTCGACGAAATTATAACAGCAAAATTTGGATTGGTGTTACGAAACTCGAATTTTGAAAGTCGCGCTATGGCGGATCAATACGGCTGGGGTCCGGTAGGGGAGAGTGAAGCAGGGTCGGTCCAGGACCAAATTGAGGGACATGAGGGACAGGAGGAGAGCGAAGCAGCGAGGGTAGCAGACGCACAAAATAGCGTCGTTGTGCCCGACATTGCGGGAGCGCAAAATGGCGC
The DNA here is from genome assembly GCF_964187855.1 of Myxine glutinosa. NCBI lineage: Eukaryota > Metazoa > Chordata > Myxini > Myxiniformes > Myxinidae > Myxine > Myxine glutinosa. The sequence continues at coordinate 89,870,461 of NC_136261.1, read as the reverse complement.
CTCGCTGGTCACCGCGCCCGCGACCGTGGCAGCGCCCCTGGTGGATCCGAACCTTTTTATGTTGCAAATGGGGGCCCTTATGGAGAGGCTAGAAGCAAAAATGGGGGTAATGAATAACCAAATGGGGGTAATGGGAAACGAAATGGGGGTAATGAGGGACGAAGCGAGGGCTCGGAGTGAGCGATTGGGGGTAATGGGAAACCAGATGGGGGTAATGAGGGACGAAGCGAGGGGTACCGGAGAGGGGTTAGACAACGGGATAAAGGAGGTAAAAAATGGGTTAACGGGGGTAGAAAATAGAATGGCTGCCCAGGAGAATCAGATAGAGGGAGTGAAAAATGGGGTAGAGGGAGAGGAGATTAGAAGAGGTGTGAGTGAGGAGGTCGGAGGAGTGCGCGAGGAGGTGAGGCACTGTGAGGAGCACATGGAGAAGGAGGTGAGAAAGGGGACTGTAAAGTTACAAGGGGGCATAGAGGACCTGACGCAGGAGGTGGAGCAGCTGACGGTGGGACAGACGGAGTTAGTGGAGCAGGTTCAAAGGAACACTGCGGTATTAGGAGGGTTAAAAGCGACACAGAAAGAAGTGGAAGAGGGGGTGAGCGAAATTAAGAAGCGACGGAGAGGGGATAACAAAGAGATAAAAGAGGAGATGAAAGAATTGGTCCAAAGTCTGTGTTTGGATCGTGATGTGCTCATTAACCGGATGAGGGATTCGCAGGTGATGGAGGAGAAGCGAAGAGGAAGAAGACCTGGTGTAAGTGGTGACCAATATGGTCGTGCGTATGATGCGCCAGGTGATTTAATAAGCTTGGGGGTCGAGATAGACCCGGATGTTCGTGAGAGGCCACTGGTGAAGTGTGCGACAGGTCTGGTGTGCGAAAAAGGAGGTGTGCAAGAAAGTCCGACTCTGGGGTGTGTGAGGAAAAAGTGCGTGCCAAGGAGTGAGTGTGCTGGCGAGAGTGAGTCGGTCGTAGCGCGTGTGCGAGGGAGCACGTGGAAGCGCGGGGTGGTGAGTGTTACAGAGGGTGTGACGGGAGAGTGTGCGCAAGAGTGTGCGCGAGAAAGGTGTGTGACGGACAGGTGCATGAGGAAAGAGTGCGCTGTCAGAAGTAAGGAAGAGTGTCCACCTGTGGTGAGTGTTACAGAGGGTGTGACGGGAGAGTGTGCGCAAGAGTGTGCGCGAGAAAGGTGTGTGACGGACAGGTGCATGAGGAAAGAGTGCGCTGTCAGAAGTAAGGAAGAGTGTCCACCTGTGGTGAGTGTTACAGAGGGTGTGACGGGAGAGTGTGCGCAAGAGTGTGCGCGAGAAAGGTGTGTGACGGACAGGTGCATGAGGAAAGAGTGCGCTGTCAGAAGTAAGGAAGAGTGTCCACCTGTGGTGAGTGTTACAGAGGGTGTAACGGGAGAGTGTGCGCGAGAAAGGTGTGTGACGGACAGGTGCATGAGGAAAGAGTGCGCTGTCAGAAGTAAGGAAGAGTGTCCACCTGTGGTGAGTGTTACAGAGGGTGTAACGGGAGAGTGTGCGCGAGAAAGGTGTGTGACGGACAGGTGCACGAGGAAAGAGTGCGCTGTCAAGAGTAAGGGTGAGTGCGTTGTCAAGAGTGGTGGTGAGAGTATTGAGAGTGACAAGGAGAGTGAGTTGGTTGTGACAGGTGAGCGAGGATGTACACCTGGGATGGAAGGATGCACACCTGGAATGGTAGAGCGTGAGTGGGAATGCACGCTGGAGTTGGTGGTGAGGCACGTGGTTGGGTGTGCGAATGAGAGTACCCCTGTGATTGTCACAGAGGAGGTGACAGAGGAGGGGGCGCGAAGAGGTGTGTTAGTGAGGTGTGCTACCAACGAATGTGTGCCAAAGTGTTCGGTGGTCAGGTGTGTGACCAAGGCTGTGAGTGGAATGGGTGTACCTGGGTGTGTAAGGAAAGGTACGAGGAGCATGGGCACGGCTGGATGTGTGAGCAAGGAACGGGCTGCGGGGTGTAAGCATGCAGGTGAAGCATCGACGTTACACGGGTTAGAGGTTAGAGCGACTTTTAGCCGAAGCGGGCCCTCGGTGCGTGCCGGGCCTCGCTTTGAACGGCCGCGTCCAGGCTCCACTAGGTGGAGCGGGCAGCTGGATAGGAAGGGTCGTCATGGCGACCACGTGTTGTGGAGACGTGCCGGCAGGTCGAGATCGGGACATTGGATGGCTCCACGCCGAGGGGGTGCGTGGGATCTCGGCCCGGGTAAGCCCCCGTCCCTGCCCCGAATGCCGGACGCATCCAGCCGCAGGCACAAAACAACCAGCATCCATTGCTTGGCTTTACGAAGCCGGGCTTTGGACAGGGATTGGCGCACCGAGAGGTATTAGTGAGTCGACTGGGTGATGAGGTTAGTGTTTTGGACCCAAAATTGGAGAAAAACAAAATTTGGTGATTGGCAAGGGATTGGCAGTAGTGATTGGCAGATGATGGGCAGTGATTGGCAAATTTTTAATTTGTGGAAATTTGATGTGCAAAATTTATAGTGAGAGACCCCCGATGTGGTGGGATGGCAAATCCACCATCCTTCCCATGTGGGGGGCAAAGGAGCAATAGTTTATGGGGTGTATGGCAGTGAAAACTAGCCCGGGTGGGTTAGGATATTGTGTGTAGGGATCTAGAAGATGACATTAGGTAACGTTAAGTTTAGTTAGTGACTGATACCTGTAGTAGGGACGCAGGTAGATTAGTGTGGATGATAATGACGAGGGAGCGCAATAGTTTAAAGGGACGACTGGGAAGCGCAAGTTTCAGAAGGGAGTAGTTAGCTGAGATGATGCCGTGTTTGTGAGAATTGAACAGGTGTGATTGCACAGGTGTGCAACTGGACAGGTGTGTGGAGCAGTGTGTGAGTAGTGAGTGTTGTAGATCAGCGCGAATGCGCTTGGGGAGAGAAGGGTGCAGGTGGCACCCGGTGTGAGAGCACAGGTGTGCAAGTACAGGTGTGTGGAGAGAGTTGGAGTAAGTGGTACGGAGTGGTGTGCATGGTGCGAAGGTGTGGATGGGGGAAGAGTGGACCCCTTTCACGAATACCCGGGGCGGGTAGTGTAAGTGTTAGGTAGAGGGTATAGGTAAGTTGTGGTTGGATATTGGCATTTGTGGTGCGGTTGCAGAATGGTGTTGTGAATGGGTGCATTAGTGTTGTGGAAATGGCGGGGCGTGTAGCCTGTTAGTGTGTGTAGTTGGTTGGGCACTCCACCACTGTGAGGATGTCGGCCAGGTGAGGCCGCAGGTGGGCTCTGGGAGCCGGTAGAGTTGTGGATGGGGCCCGAGGGTCCGGAGGATGGACCCGGGTAGCCCAGTGCCAGAGAGGGCACCGAGTGGGGAGAGTGCCAGAGGGCCTTCCCCTGGTAGTTAGGTTAGGGTAAGGAGCAGGTAAGCTCGGAGGCAACTGCAGTGGTGGAGGTGTGCAGGTGGGTAGACCCACTGGGAGAGGTACACGTCGCAGCCCAGAAATTGTACGAGGGCACCGGGAGATGAATCGGGGGAGTGAGACCCCAAATTGAAGAGCACCACAGTTTGGCCAATGGGAATTGGTTTTTAGAACCCATAGTGTAAGAGGGCCAATGGTTTGGCCGGAGAAAGGCCCCGGGTAGTGTAAAGTTGTTAAAGTCATTTAGGAAATAGTTAGGATTGAAGAACCTGTCGCACCATACGCAGCCACTTACCTGAGGTGATGATGATGACTCCACACCTGTGTTTTCTTTGTTTGTGTTGCAGAAATAAGGACTGCTGTTGGATTGTGAGACGCATCACGACGTGGATGAGACATTGGGGTGATTCCATCTCTCCCTCCTTAGGAGGGACTGATGATGAATTGGTAATGGCAAATTATGATGTTGAGTTGGAGATGGCAAATTTTGATGAGAGTTGAAAATGGCAAATTTGATTGGTTAGGAGGGAGAGAAGACGAATTTGGTATATGGGAGGAACGGGGAAGACAGTAGGGACGTTTGTTGATTTGTAAAATAGATGTTTATGGGTAGTGTTGTGTTTTGTGGATACAGTAAGGGGTAAGGGAGGGGCCATGTAGGTTACCTGGTGGGGGTGGGGCGTACGGTAGGAACGTACCTGTCTCACCTGGTTCCCATGTGCCCCCAGTGTGCATCATCTTGTATTGCGTGCACTTTTGCGCCCTTACCACCTTACTCACTTGTCTTCTTCTTTTGTCTCCCACCTCCGAGGATCTGGCTTTGGGGTAGAGAGAGAGGAGAGAGAGGTGCTGGCTGCGCAGTTGTGGGCCTGCACTTTCGCTGTTTGCTGCCGGGATCGATACACCATATGGACCGCAATGTTTGTGGCCACCCACAATGGACCGCAGTTCGTTTGCGGCCAAGCACCACCCGGGGATGGACCTATGGGTCAACGTGGCACCTATGCCATACAGGTGAACCACTTTTAGTTAACACCAAGTGCACCACAAGAAGAGCAAGAGACACCTGCAGGGTTAGGGGTTGTCGAATTTATTTTTATTCCAATGAACAATGGTGACTGCACCGATTGGTGGTGGGGTGGTGCTTTTGATGCTGGGAAAGGGTGCTCTGCACGTTATTAAAGGCCGTCGGCCACAGAGCACTCGTGGGTTGGTGTATCGATGCTGGCAAGCGCGCTCTCTCTATGCATAACATCTGCATGTGTTCCTCGAAAAACAGGTCCTGGATCGTAGTGTAGATATCAGCGTAATCTTGTAAATAATGCTCCCTACCGGCTGTATGTTTAGTTTGAGAATTCTTTCCGGATTCGGTTATCCTGTGGGTGTGTTTCTGTGAGGAGAAGGGTGCAACGTCGCAGGGGGACATATTTACTCATTTGTGAATATCTGTAAAACTGTCGCACTCAGGGTAGAGTTAATAGTAGAGGGAACTACATTGCGTGCCACACTAAAGTAGGTAAAAATTTATCGGGTCGGGACGCCCCGAGGGTAGAGAAGGGTGCAATGTTGCGAATATGGAATTTGGCCTCCATATCCGCTTGTAAATATTCCCCTATTTTCTCCAATACTCCCCAACTTTCCCCAATCCCCCATTCCCTAGTCCCATTGCATGTAAATAACAATCAGTAGAGCCGACCTTCCCCTTATTCCCCCATTAAATGTCGTGCCCAGGTCCACCGCACCACACGTAGACAACTTTCGGACATCTTCCTAGTTATTCTTATTCTATGTCAGTTAAGGCCTCGTCTCCATTAATTATGACTCTTCGTTGCACCAGAATGTGATTATATGGCATCAGTAGTGAGTTTAGGACCTTTCCCATACCTCCTTCCATCTTCTTCCCCAACAATTACAACAACAACAGAGGAGATGGCGGCGGAGCGGGGGAGGATGCGTCCTCACACCGGCTCGATTAGCGCCATTGACCACGCGCTCCACGGGGTTACCACGGAGGGGCTGGCTGTCAGCTCCTCCTCAAGGGCGGAGCCTGGTAACCCCCCGCACCCAATCAGAAGGGCGGACCGATTCCATCTGGGGCGGCGCTAGCGAGCCGAGGGCGTGTCACTCCCCGCCGGATATACGCGGCCACGTAGCGGACGTGACAAAAGATGCGCCCCGAGCTGGAGAAAGAAGGACCTGCGAGCGCTGAGAGAGAAAGGCCCGCCTGAGAAAGAACGTCACCTCTGAGCGCTGTGCAACCTTCCGCATCTCTGGACCGGACCGGGTCGATCCTGCCCTGAGCCCAGGAGGACCTGGAGCCATCGACAACCGCTTTCCTGCCATCAACCCCCGTGTGAGTCAGCCTTGTCCCGTTTGCCTGTCGTCTGTTGGGGAATAATATAAGATTGTGTCTAAGTGCTTGTCTTTCTATGTTGTACCTCTCGTCCCTGTAATCTGACCTTCCGTAACGAATATAATCTCCTCCGGAGGTCTTGAGAACCGTATCCCTGCTGTCGTCATTTTATAACCCAGCCGGGTGTCTTCTTTTTCTTATTGAGCCAGCGTGGCGCGGCTTCGTCAACGTTCGAGTACAATCGGGTAATTTGTGCGGACACGACGGCCATTCCGCTCGGCCCACCTTAACATCAAAGTCGTGTCTGTAACAATATATAACCACCTTTAGAGGCCATATTTCCCTGCAAGCGGGGGTTGGCCTTTTTCGGGAACCGTGGCTGTTGTTTTTCGGTCCCCTTTTTGAAGCAATGTTTTACGGCCGGATGCCCTTCCTGACGCCAACCCTTTTTGCCGCCTTTAACGACAATGCCGCCTTTAACGACAAACAGGGAATATACCAGTGAACTGGTCCTCAATTAGCCGACCTCGGAAGGATGACAGGCTGAGTCAACCCCCCTGGCGTTAATTCAGCGATCGACCGAGATTCGAACCCAGGATCCTAGGATCCTAAGCTGACACCCTAGCCGCTAGCCCAACACCAGGGATGCAATATATATATATATATATATACATATATATATATATATATACATATATATATATATATATATACATATATATGTATACATATTGTTACATATTTATGTGAATGTATGTGAATTACCATTCAGGTCTTTGCTTATCCGTGTGTAGTATATTAAGTTGTTGGGTAGTTGTTGTGGGTGGAGGGTCAGGAGCCCTTCTGAGGGAGTGGCCGGAAACGGAAGTGACCGGAAACGGAAGAAGAAAAGACACGAGGAAAAAGGACGATTCTTATTCTTCCTCGCCCGCTCCGACAAAAGGTGGGATCGACCTTGCGCTGCGTGAAAAAGCGGCGTTCCGAAACCCGTCTGGCGAGAGGAGTTACCTGGACGTGTAACTACCTTTTGACACGGCAAGTCACCGTGAGTTCGTGCACGGAACCAAGCGTCCGGCACAGTTTGCCCCGTCTACAAGGACGCGTACGGGTCGCACGTTGGGCCTCGCGCGCGTTGCAAACCGCGCTTGGTTTTGCCCTGTCTACAAGGACGCGTACGGGTCGCACGTTGGGCCTCGCGCTCGTTGCAAACCGCGCTTGGTTTTGCCCCGTCTACAAGGACGCGTACGGGTCGCACTTTCGCGCGTTGGAAGCCGCGCTGGGTTTTGCCCCGTTGCTTGGCAAGGAGGTGTGCGCTGCAGCAGCTGTCCCCGGTACGAGACGGCACGTTTGGAGCACGTCCGCCCGGGGTTCGTTCAACCGCCCGTGGGCAGAGAAGAGAGACATTGGGAGAGACATTGACCACGGAGGGAGTCAGGAGTGGGGCTCACATGAGGAATGTATAAGATGGCCATCTTAGAGTTAGTGTAGATGAGTTTACATCTTTGTGATATTGATTGCTGATTGTTGATGGTTGATTGCTCGGGGAATATATCATTGATTATTCCGGATCCTTGGTGTGGGGTTTCCTTTTGATTGGAATTCCTATTGATTGCGTTACGAAAGCTCATATATATAATACTACTTGCTGGCGAAGGTCCTCTCACGGTCCGGGGGTCACCGAGACCAGGTAGTCACCGAGGGGACCACGTAACAGAATTGGGGGCTCGTCCAAATTACGATTTGCGGTTTCGCAATTGGGTCTACGTCCGGGATTTAAAATTGTATAAAATAATAAAATAATAATTTTTTATTAATTAAAAATTATTAATTAATTATTATTTTTTTTTTTTTTTTTTTTTTTTGAGAAATTGGGGTAAAGTCTTGGGTGAAGGTTAACAGGTGTTAACGATAGGCACCATGGCGTTCGTGGCACAGAACTTTGGGGTAACCCCGAGTGAGGCACAGTTCCGAGCGTTGCTAAAGTCGGACCTCTTGAAATTGGCCAAACATTTTAACTTGGAGGTCCGAACTAATTTGAGGAAGGCAGAGTTGCAGGCCACGGTGATACAATCTATGGTGGGATTAGGAACATGGGACGAGTTAGCCTGGGAGTGGCTACCCGAAGAACCAGAAGACGTTGAGCTCCGGAAACTGGAGTTGCAATTACGGAGCCAGGAACGGATTAAAGAAGAAGAAAGGAAAGCAGAAAAGGAAAGAGCAGAAGAAGAAAGGAAAGCAGAAAAGGAAAGAGCAGAAGAAGAAAGGAAAGCAGAAAAGGAAAGAGCAGAAGAAGAAAGGAAAGCAGAAGAGAGGAGGGAAGAGAAACAAGCAGAGGAAAGGAGAGTGGAACGAGAACTCCAGGAAAGGTTAGAAGACAAAAAAGCAGAGGAAAGGAGAGCTGCAAGGGACCTCGAAGCAGAGGAGAGAAAAGCGGAAAGGGAATTAAAGGAACGTGACATGGAGCTTCAGCAAGAAATCAAATTCAAGGAGCTGGAGTTAATGAGAGAACGGGGAGAGGCACCACCCTTGCTGACGGGGTCGACACCTAACCAGAAAACCTGGGATGTGGGCAGACATGTGAGGCTGGTTCCAGCGTTCAGTGAAAAAGAAGTCGCGAAATTTTTTCCACACTTTGAGAAAGTGGCTCGACAATTAAACTGGCCGGAGGAGGCATGGACCATACTCGTGCAAAGTGTGCTGGTGGGGAAAGCTCAGGAAATTTATTCGGCGCTACCAATGGACCAATGTGCAGATTATGAGGTACTGAAGACGCACATCCTCAAAGCGTATGAGTTGGTTCCGGAAGCTTACAGGCAAAAATTCAGGAATGCCAGGAAGAGGGAGAGTGAGACCCATGTGGAGTTTGCCAGAGTGAAAGAAAACATGTTTGATCGGTGGTGTGAGTCAAAAGGAGTCGGGAAAGACTTCGAGACATTGCGGGACTTGATCCTGGTGGAGGAATTCCAGCAGTGTGTCCACGAGGACATCAAAGTGTACCTACAGGAAAAGAAGGTACCAAAGTTGTGGGACGCAGCCACCATGGCAGATGATTATGCCTTAACCCACCGAATAGGGGTCCACGAACCTAACTCCTCGCCTAGATCTCCGCAGGGGAGGTGGGGAACAGCAGGTGCGGAGAACGACCATACATGGCGGCGGCCTCGAGATGATTATGGGGACAACTATGATACCCCACCGGTTCGAAATCAGAGGGATGCGGGCCCAAGACAAACTTATAGTTCGGGGGGCCCGAGGCAGACCCCGAGTTTTTCCTCCGGGCCTACTTGCGCGTTTTGCAAGAAACCTGGACACTTGATGTCCAGTTGTTACCTCATGAAAAGGGACAACCCAGAGCGGAGTCCGACTATTACAACTCCGAATGCGATGGCTAGCGTAAGAAATCGCCATCAAAAGGGTTACCAACCATTTATTTCAGAGGGGTTTGTGTCACTGGATGGAGCCTCGACTAACCGGAGACCGGTTAGGATATTGAGGGACACAGGGGCCCATCAATCTTTAATGCTTGAAGGCATTTTGCCATGGTCCGAGGAGACGGCAACGGGGGATAGTGTTCGTTTACAGGGGATCGGGGGTGGTGTTAGTGCTCCCCTTCAGGTCATCCAGTTGGAGTCCGATTTGGTGTCAGGACCGGTCACCGTCGGTTTACAAGCCACGCTTCCTGTAGAGGGTGTATCTGTGGTTATCGGGAATGATTTGGCCGGGGGTCAAGTTTATGGTAACCTGAGGGTTGGTAAAGAGCCCAGCAGGGAAAATAACACCACACCAGCTCGGGATGGCGACAAAAGTGCCAAGTTATTTGTAGGGGGACTGAACTTCAAAACAGAGGAAGAAGTTCTGACCTCCGTCTTCAACAGATATGGGCCGCTGGTGGAAGTGCGGTTGGTAAGAGACTGGGAAACGCAACAGTCAAGAGGGTTCGGCTTTGTCACGTTTGCCAGCACAAAAGACGCCAGAGAGGCAGAGAAGAATTGGAATGGCAAGGATTTGGAGGGTCGGACCATAACAGTAGGGAAGGCATTTCGTAGGCGTCGAGAGGTCTACAGGAGAGGACAACTGGGTGGTAGTTTTGGTAGTGGCCGAGAAGGAGACCGCTATTCATGGGACTACAGGGACCAGTGGTCCCACCCTAATTATTAGGGAAGTTCTGAGAAGTTGAAGCACTGAAGGCGGCGGAGCCGCCGAGCCAAGATTCCTACACGAATTAACCGTGAACGCCGTTCCTAAAGGCGTCCATGTAGTGAACTTTCATGCACGGACTAACCGTGAACTCCACGTTCCTCAAGGCGCCCATGTAGAGAACTTTCCTGCACGGACTAACCGTGAACTCCGCGTTCCTAAAGGCATCCATGTAGTGAATACTCGGCTTGGCCTCCCGGAAAAAGTGCTATCGAGTTGCTTAACTTTGGATCTTTGATCAACCCCTTAACCTTCATTCCCAAGAAACTGACGGTCAAAGTCAGAGGGTCATGAGATGGAGTTTGATTTGGCAGGGACAATGTCGTTGTTGGTACTTAGTCCAGAGGGAGTAATCTGGAGGGGTTGTGGTGAAATTTTGGTTGCTTTATTTTTAAGTGATAACTGTGCCCGGGGGGAACGGATAATGTGGGGGGGGGTTGAGTTATCTGGTTTGTTTCTCCAAATTGGCCGGCAAAGAAAGTTTTCGCTGGGTTCAAACTTTCTTTCTTGAAGGGGGGGAGTGTTACATATTTATGTGAATGTATGTGAATTACCATTCAGGTCTTTGCTTATCCGTGTGTAGTATATTAAGTTGTTGGGTAGTTGTTGTGGGTGGAGGGTCAGGAGCCCTTCTGAGGGAGTGGCCGGAAACGGAAGTGACCGGAAACGGAAGAAGAAAAGACACGAGGAAAAAGGACGATTCTTATTCTTCCTCGCCCGCTCCGACAAAAGGTGGGATCGACCTTGCGCTGCGTGAAAAAGCGGCGTTCCGAAACCCGTCTGGCGAGAGGAGTTACCTGGACGTGTAACTACCTTTTGACACGGCAAGTCACCGTGAGTTCGTGCACGGAACCAAGCGTCCGGCACAGTTTGCCCCGTCTACAAGGACGCGTACGGGTCGCACGTTGGGCCTCGCGCGCGTTTCAAACCGCGCTTGGTTTTGCCCCGTCTACAAGGATGCGTACGGGTCGCACGTTGGGCCTCGCGCGCGTTGCAAACCGCGCTTGGTTTTGCCCCGTCTACAAGGACGCGTACGGGTCGCACTTTGGGGCCTCGCGCGCGTTGGAAGCCGCGCTGGGTTTTGCCCCGTTGCTTGGCAAGGAGGTGTGCGCTGCAGCAGCTGTCCCCGGTACGAGACGGCACGTTTGGAGCACGTCCGCCCGGGGTTCGTTCAACCGCCCGTGGGCAGAGAAGAGAGACATTGGGAGAGACATTGACCACGGAGGGAGTCAGGAGTGGGGCTCACGTGAGGAATGTATAAGATGGCCATCTTAGAGTTAGTGTAGATGAGTTTACATCTTTGTGATATTGATTGCTGATTGTTGATGGTTGATTGCTCGGGGAATATATCATTGATTATTCCGGATCCTTGGTGTGGGGTTTCCTTTTGATTGGAATTCCTATTGATTGCGTTACGAAAGCTCATATATATAATACTACTTGCTGGCGAAGGTCCTCTCACGGTCCGGGGGTCACCGAGACCAGGTAGTCACCGAGGGGACCACGTAACAATATATATACATATATATACATATATATACATATATATGTATGTATGTATGTATGTATATATATATATATATATATATATATATATATATATATATATATATATATATATATGTATATATATATTGTTGCGGATATGAGATTGGCCTCCATCCATATCCGCTTGTAAATATTCCCCTATTTCCCCAATACTTCCCAACTATCCCCAATCCCCCCATTCCCTGGTCCCATTTTCTGTAAACAACACTCTGTAGACCCGACCTTCCCCCTATTTCCCCCATTTAAATGTCGCATCCAGGTCCACCGCATCTCACGTAGACAACTATAGGACATCTTGCTAGTTATTCTTAGTCTATGTCAGTTAAGGACTCGTTTCCATTAATTCTGACTCTTCGTTGCACCAGAATGTGATTGTATGGCACCGTTAGAAAGTTTAGGACCTCCCAATACCTCCCCGCAGCTCTTCCTCATGGTACAACAACAACAACAACAACAGCGGCAGCGGCGCGGGGAGTGTGCGTCCTCACTCCGGCTTGGTTAGCCGCCATTGAACATGTGCTCCGACGGGGTTACCACGCAGGGGCTCGCTGTCAGCTCCTCGTCAAGGGCGGAGCCCGGTAACCCCCCGCACCCAATAGAAGCGGCGGACCGATTCCATCTGGGGCGGAGCTAACGAGCCGAGGGCGTGTCACTCCCCGCTGAGCATGCGCAGGAAGAGGGAGGTGACGTCAGATGCGCCCTCAGCTTGGAGAGAGAAGACGCCACCTCCGAGCGCTGAAATACCTCCCCGCATCTCTGGACCGGACCGTGTTGATTCTGCCCCTGAGCCAAGGTGCACCTTGTGCTATCGACTGCCTGTCCTTCCTTGCCATCAATCCCTGTGTAAGTCAGTCTTGTCCCGTTTGTCTGTGGTCTGTCGGGGATAGATAAGACTGTGTCTAAGTGCCCATCTTTTCTGTGCTTTACCTCTTACCTTGTAATCTACCCTTTTCTGCATCACCAATTATATCCTCCTCCGGAGGTCTTGAGAACTGTACCCCCTTGTGTCGTTTCATTAATCCCAGCCGTTGTGTCCTTTCCTTCATTGATTTAGCATAGCGCGATTTGGTCAACGTCGGGCGGGATCGGGTTCTAATCGGGGAGTAACTGTTCGGACGCGGTAATACCAAACCGCTCGGTAAACTAACATCTTTAATCCGCGTCTGTAACAATTGGTTGTCAGGAGTTGGATTCGGACCTGGGACTAAATTTGTTAGGCCCAAATTTTGGACACCAATTGTGTTATATCAGTAACAATTGGTTGTCAGGAGTTGGATTCGGACCTGGGACTAAATTTGTTAGGCCCAAATTTTGGAACACCAATTGTGTTATTAAGTAACAATTGGTGTCGGGAAGTGGGATTGGACCCGAAGCGCGCTTCACACGCTCGAAATTATTAACGGCGAAATTTGATTTTGTTTTACAAAAATAAAAACCCGAATTTTGAAAGTCGCGCTATGGCGGATCAAGACGGCTGGGTTCCGGTAGAGGAGAGTGAGGCAGGGTCGATCCAGGACCAAATTGAGGGACAAGAGGAGCGCGAAGCAGGGAGGGCGGCAGGTTCGCAAAATGGCGCCTCGCACATGGCTGCGGCGGCCGCACCCGCTGCACAAGTGGGAGGGATGGCCCAAATGCAGGCCCTCATGGAGCAATTTATGGCGCAAATGCAGGCGTCCCTCAACCTACAGTAGGACGATATGAGGGCTAATAGTGAGCAAATGAGGGCTGATAGTGAGCGATTGGGTGAGCGATTGGAGGGCCAAATGGGGTCCAATAGCGAGAAATTGAGGGAGGACATGGGGGCCAATAGCCAATGGTTAGAACAAAGGATGGGGGCCCAGATCGGAGGGCTAGGGAGTAGAATAGAGGGATTAGACAATAGATTAGGGGAAATACAGGAGGGGTTAATGGGGGTAGAAAACAGAATGGCCGTTCAGGAGAATCAAATGGAAGGGATGAAAAAGGGGTTAGAGGGGTTAGAAAACAGTATGGAAGTCAAATTGAGGGACATGAGGGACCAAGCGGAAAGGGAAGTTAAACAAATGGGGCAGCAGATAGAGGGGATCAGAATGGGGGTAGAAACTAAATTGGATGCTCACAGGGAGGAAATGGAGCAGATGAGGGTGGCATCTGGGCAGGAGATGCAAGTGATGGGAGAGGAGATCAGAAGAGGTGTGAGTGAGGAGGTCGGAGGAGTGCGCGAGGAGGTGAGGCACTGTAAGGAGCGCATGGAGAAGGAGGTGAGAAAGGGGACTGTAAAATTGCAAGGTGGTATAGAGGAGTTGACGCTGGGAGTAGAACAACTGACAGTGGGACAAAAGGAGTTGGGGGACCAGGTAAAGAAGAACACAGCGGTAATAGAGGGTTTAAAAGCGACACAAAAGGACCTAAACAATGACTTGATAGCGACACAGAGGCAATGTCAGATGGTACGTGAGGGACTGACAACGAGGTTGGACGAGGTGACAGAGGTAATGGAGACGAAGGACCGGCAGGTGAGGACGCACATGGAAACGGTCCAGGTGGCCTTAGAGGATGAACTTGAGGAGACGTACCGGGAAATAAAAGAGGTGAAGCAGAAATTAGAAGAAGTGGAAGAAGGGGTGAGCGAAATTAAGAAGCGACGGAGAGGGGATAAGAAAGAGATAAAAGAGGAAGTAAAAGAATTGGTCCAAAGTCTGTGTTCGGATCGTGATGATGTGCTCATTAACCGGATGAGGGATTCGCAGGTGATGGAGGAGAAGCGAAGAGGAAGAGGACCCGGTGTAAGTGGTGACCAATATGGTCGTGCGTATGATGCGCCAGGTGATTTAATAAGCTTGGGGGTCGAGATGGACCCGGGTGTTCGTGAGAGGCCGTTGGTGAAGTGTGCGACAGGTCTGGTGTGCGAAAAAGGAGGTGTGCGAGAAAGTCCGACTCTGGGGTGTGTGCGGAAAAAGTGCGTGCCAAGGAGTGAGGGTGCTGTTGAGAGTGAGTCGGTCGTAGCGCGGGTGCGAGGGAGCACATGGAAGCACGTAGTGAGGAGTGTTACGGAGGGTGTAAAGGGAGAATGCACGCCTGTGGTGAGTGTTACAGAGGGTGTGACGGGAGAGTGTGCGCAAGAGTGTGCGCCAGAAAGGTGTGTGACGGACAGGTGCATGGGGAAAGAGTGCGCTGTCAAAGGCAAGGAAGAATGCACGCCTGTGGTGAGTGTTACAGAGGGTGTGACGGGAGAGTGTGCGCAAGAGTGTGCGCGAGAGAGGTGTGTAACGGACGGGTGCATGAGGAAAGAGTGCGCTGTCAAGAGTAAGGGTGAGTGCGCTGTCAAGAGTGGAGGTGAGAGTAGTAAGAGTGACACGGAGCGTGAGTTGGTTGTGACAGGTGAGAAAGGATGTACACCTGGAATGGAAGGATGCACACCTGGAATGGTAGAGCGTGTGTGGGAATGCACGCTGGAATTGGTAGTGAGGCACGTGGTTGGGTGTGCGAGTAAGAGCACACCTGTGATTGTCACAGAGGAGGTGACCGAGGAAGGGGCGCGAAGAGGTGTGTTGGTGAGGTGTGCGAGCGACGAATGTGTGCCAAAGTGTTCGGTGGTCAGGTGTGTGACCAAGTCTGTGAGTGGAATGAGTGTACCTGGGTGTGTAAGGAAAGGTACGAGGAGCATGGGAACGGCTGGAGGTATGAGCAAGCAAGGGGTAGCGTATGCATGTAAGCATGCAGGTGAAGCATCGACGGTAACCGGGTTAGCGGTTAGAGCGACTTATAGCCGAATCGGGCCCTCGGTGCGCGTCGGGCAGCTTCGCGTGCCGCGAGGACCAGCGGGGATCCGAACCACGGCGGTTTCGAAAGAACCGCCGTACGCGATCCACGCCGGGCCGCGCTTTGAACGGCCGCGTCCGTGCTCCACTAGGCGGAGCGGGCAGCCCGATAGGAAGGGTCGCCATGGCGACCACTTTTTGTTGAGGCATTCCGGCAGGTCGAGATCGGGCCATGGGA
This sequence comes from Myxine glutinosa, assembly GCF_964187855.1. NCBI lineage: Eukaryota > Metazoa > Chordata > Myxini > Myxiniformes > Myxinidae > Myxine > Myxine glutinosa. Next base: position 89,854,992 of record NC_136261.1, on the reverse strand, counting down.
TGGCTCCGTGCCGAGATGGTGCGTGGGATCTCGGCCCGGGTAAACCTCCTTCCCTGCACCGAATGCGGGACGTATCCAGCCGCTGGCACCAAACAACCCGCATTCATTGCTCGGCTTTACGAAGCCGGGCTTTGGACAGGAATTGGCGCACCGAGAGGCATTAGTGAGTAGACTGTGTGATGAGGTTAGTGTTTTGCACCCAAAATTAGAAAAAAAAACAAAATTTGATGATTGGCAAAGGATTGGCAGTAATGATTGGCAGATGATGAGTAGTGATTGGCAAATTTTTGAATTGTTGAAATTTGATGTGCAAAATTGGTAGTGGGAGGTGCCCGATGTGGTGGGATGGCAACTCTGTCATCCCTCACAAACGTGGGGCAAATGCGCTATAGCTTATGGGGTGTATGGCAGTGAAAACTAGCCCGGGTGGGTTAGGATATGGTGTGTAGGGATCTAGCGAAGATGACATTAGGTGACGTTAAGGTTAGTTAGTGACTGATACCTGTAGTGGGGACGCAGGTAGATTAGTGTGGATGATAATGACGAGGGAGCGCAATAGTTTAAAGGGACGACTGGGAAGCGCAAGTTTCAGAGGGGAGTAGTTAGATGAGATGATGCTGTGTGAGAACTGGACAGGTGTGTGGAGCAGTGTATGAGTAGTGAATGTTGTGGATCAGCGCAAATGCGCTTGGGGAGAGAAGGGTGCAGGTGGCACCAGGTGTGAGAGCACAGGTGTGCAAGTACAGGTGTGTGGAATACATGGAGTATTGGAATGAGTGGTGTGGAGAGAGTTGGAGTAAGTGGTACGGAGTGGTGTGCATGGTGCGAAGGTGTGGATGGGGGAAGAGTGGACCCCTTTCACGAGTACCCGGGGCGGGTAGTGTAAGTGTTAGGTAGAGGGTATAGGTAAATTGTGGTTGGATATTGGCATTTGTGGTGCGGTTGCAGAATGGTATTGTGGATGGGTGCATTAGTGTTGTGGAAATGGCTGGGCATGTAGCCTGTTAGTGTGTGTAGTTGGTTTGGGCACTCCACCACTGTGAGGATGTCGGCCAGGTGAGGCCGCAGGTGGGCTCTGGGAGCCGGTAGTTGTGGATGGGGCCTGAGGATCCGGAGGACGGACCCGGGTAGCCCAGTGCCAGAGGGCACCAAGGGGTGACAGAGCCAGGAGAGGGCCTTCCCCAGTTAGTTAGGTTAGGGTGAGGAGCTAGGTAAGCTCGGGTGGCAACTACAGTGGTGGAGGTGTGCAGGTGGGTAGACCTGCTGGGAGAGCTACACGTCACAGCCCAGAAATTGTGCGAGGGCACCGGGAGATGAATCGGGGGAGTGAGACCCCAAATTGAGAGGCACCACAGTTTGGTCAATGGGAATTGGTTTTTAGAACCCATAGTGTAAGTTGGCCAATGGATTGGCAGGGAGAGACCCCGGGTAGTGTAAAGTGTGTTAAAGTCATTTAGGAAATAGTTAGGATTGATGAACCTGTCGCCCCATACGCAGCCACTTACCTGTGGTGATGATGACTCCACACCTGTGTTTTCTTTGTTCTGTGTTGCAGGAAATGAGAATTGCTGTTGGATTTGTGAGACGCATCACGACGTGGATGAGACATTGGGGTGATTCCATCTCTCCCTCCTTAGGAGGGACTGATGATGAATTGGTGATGGCAAATTTTGATGTTGAGTTGGAGATGGCAAATTTTGATGAGAGTTGGAAATGGCAAATTTGATTGGTTAGGAGGGAGAGAAGACGAATTTGGTTTATGGGAGGAACGGGGAAGACAGTAGGGACGTTAGTTGATGTGTAAAGTAGATGTTTATGGGTAGTGTTGTGTTTTGTGGATACAGTAAGGGGTAATGGAGGGGCAATGTAGGTTACCTGGTTGGGGGGGGGGGGGGGGCGTACGGTAGGAACGTACCTGTCTCACCTGGTTCCCATGTGCCCCTAGTGTGCATTACCTAATATTGCGTGCACTTTTGCGCCCTTACCACCTTACTCGCTTGTCTTCTTTTGTCTCCCACCTCTGAGGATCTGGCTTTGGGGCAGAGAGAGAGGAGAGAGAGGTGCTGGCTCTGCAGTTGTGGGCCTGTACTTTCGCTGCTTGCTGCCTGGATCGATACACCATATGGACCGCAATTTTTGTGGCCGCCCACCATGGACCACAGTTCTTTTGCGGGCAAGCACCACCCGTTGATGGACCTCTGGGTCAACGTGGCACCTATGCCATAGAGGTGAACCACTATAGTTGGCCCCCTGACGGCCACAATTTAGAAATGGACGCGGTTGGCGCCTTTCTTTATTTCGAAGGAAGCCAGAAGGCCAAGTGCTCCAAGAAGGCAAGACCAGCGGCAGAACATCGGCCGGCTGCGACACCACCGGTGATTATTGAACACTTTATTGGTGCACCGGATGGTGCTGACTGTATGTATGGGGTGGTGCTTTTGGTGCTTGGATGGGGTGCTCTGCACATTATTAAAGGCCGTAGGGCCACAGGGCACTCGTGGGTTGGTGTATCGATGCTGGCATGCGTGCTCTCTCGCTATGCATAACATCTGCATGTGTTCCTCAAAGAACAGGTCCTGGATCGTAGTGTAAATATCAGTCTTGTGTAAATAATGCTCCCTACCGGCTGTATGTTTAGTTTGAGGATTCTTTCCGCGATTCGGTTATCCTGTGGGTGTGTTTCTGTGAGGAGAAGGGTGCAACGTCGCAGGGGGACATATTTACTCATTTGTGAACATCTGTAAAACTGTCGCACTCAGGGTTGAGTTAATAGTAGAGGGAACCACATCTGAGTGCCACACTAAAGTAAGTAAAAATTTATCGGGTCGGGACGCCCCGAGGTAGAGAAGGGTGCAATGTTGCGGATATGAGATTGGCCTCCATCCATATCCGCTTGTAAATATTCCCCTATTTCCCCAATACTTCCCAACTATCCCCAATCCCCCCATTCCCTAGTCCCATTTTCTGTAAACAACACTCTGTAGACCCGACCTTCCCCCTATTTCCCCCATTTAAATGTCGCATCCAGGTCCACCACATCTCACGTAGACAACTATAGGACATCTTGCTAGTTATTCTTAGTCTATGTCAGTTAAGGACTCGTTTCCATTAATTCTGACTCTTCGTTGCACCAGAATGTGATTGTATGGCACCGTTAGAAAGTTTAGGACCTCCCAATACCTCCCCGCAGCTCTTCCTCATGGTACAACAACAACAACAACAACAGCGGCGGCGGCGCGGGGAGTGTGCGTCCTCACTCCGGCTTGGTTAGCCGCCATTGAACATGTGCTCCGACGGGGTTACCACGCAGGGGCTCGCTGTCAGCTTCTCGTCAATGGCGGAGCCCGGTAACCCCCCGCACCCAATAGAAGCGGCGGACCGATTCCATCTGGGGCGGAGCTAACGAGCCGAGGACGTGTCACTCCCCGCTGAGCATGCGCAGGAAGAGGGAGGTGACGTCAGATGCGCCCTCAGCTTGGAGAGAGAAGACGCCACCTCCGAGTGCTGAAATACCTCCCCGCATCTCTGGACCGGACCGTGTTGATTCTGCCCCTGAGCCAAGGTGCACCTTGTGCTATCGACTGCCTGTCCTTCCTTGCCATCAATCCCTGTGTAAGTCAGTCTTGTCCCGTTTGTCTGTGGTCTGTCGGGGATAGATAAGACTGTGTCTAAGTGCCCATCTTTTGTGTGCTTTACCTCTTACCTTGTAATCTACCCTTTTCTGCATCACCAATTATATCCTCCTCCGGAGGTCTTGAGAACTGTACCCCCTTGTGTCGTTTCATTAATCCCAGCCGTTGTGTCCTTTCCTTCATTGATTTAGCATAGCCCGATTTGGTCAATGTCGGGCGGGATCGGGTTCTAATCGGGGAGTAACTGTTCGGACGCGGTAATACCAAACCGCTCGGTAAACTAACATCTTTAATCCGCGTCTGTAACAATATATATATATATATATATATATATATATATATATATATATATATATATATATATATATATATATATCAGAGAGTATGGTTGTAATCTCTATGTAGGGATGGTGCGGAAGAAAACTCTATGTCGGGGAAGAACACTCGATGTGGGGATAGTAGGATTACCTTCTTTAAAAACTCGCTTCGGCTACATATGAGAGTAAGATGAAATTTCTTGAGCATAATCTATGAATAAATTAGTTTAGAAAAAAATATTGATGACGTCATCGGTCACGGGGTTGGGCCGCGATATTTGTTTTTACACAAAAGCCTTTAAAACCACTGAAAATGCATCCTGGCGAGGGTTTGCAATCTCTGATTGCTCTTTTTCTTGTTGACATATTTTATTCCCCATGGAGAGTGCTTTACAATGAGCCTTGTCTAAATTTTTTCTATTCAGCGCTTTCGGAGATATAGAGGTGCAAAGTTTTTTGGTTTTTCCAAGATGGCGGCCGAACCACGTGACAGATGACGTCATCATTATTTTTTTTCTCCACCAGTTTATGCCGACATGGTGCTCAAGAAATTTCATCTTGATTGGATGAAGTTTTGTACTTGTCGAATTATGATGTCATAATGGAGGCACCTATGACATCATTACTATATTTTATTCCCCATGGAGAGTTCTTTACAATGAGCCATGTCTCAATTTTTTCTATTCAGCACTTTCGGAGATATAGAGGTGCAATTTTTTTTGATTTTTGCAAGATGGCGGCCAAACCACGTGACCTATGACGTCATAATTATCATTAAAAAATTCCACAGGTGGAGTTGCACCGATGGTGAAAATTTCCTGTCAATCAGACCAACAGTTGCAGAGAAAATCATATTTATTCTGTCAGACAAACAAACAGACAAATGAAAAATTGGTCAGAGACCGAGGACTTGCCGGAATGTACTTTTTAAAAATCTTTTGTACTTATTCTTACTCTTCCCCTGTGAATGTACTTATTCTTCCCCTGTGAGGTATCACAAGCAGTATTTCACCAATATCGGACAAAAATCATTATATATATATATTTATAGTTCAGCTCGCCCGCGCCATTTTGATATATTTTTGCCGCCAGACGGCGCGGTGACGAGGCAAACCCCGCAGCGAATTTCTAATTATAATATGTTTTCATTAATTGCTGTTGTAATCAATCAAGGTATGTTTTCAAATCAAGGCACAGTCTATTCCAGGGCAAGGCAAATATGTGTGTCAAGTATGGCGATGCTATGTGCAACGATGTAGACGTAGTACTGTGCACAGACAGACAAATAGAAAATCGGTCAGAGACCAAGGACTTGCCGGAATGTACTTTTTTATCGGCCATTTTAGATCAAAATAATATTACATAAGGACATGGGTGGAATCCCTGCTTGAGAGAATGCCAACCCACTCCCCGCCATCACGGTCGTCTCTCCAACTCACAATCCCACGAGATATGTGGAAAAGACGACCCAAAACCAATTATCTTCTTTTTGATTCGTATATAAACATCATTAAAAGTAAATAATGACCTCTGCCAAAGTTCAAACGACGTGGGTTTAATCTCTACATGAGAGAATTCCACATAGCTATTTGGGTGGTGTATAAGCTAACAGATCGCTGTCTCCATCGATCTTGCCAAGGCCGTAACACCTATCGGCTCAAAATCCTTTTAACTGTTGACTTGGTAGTTTTTACAATGAAGGAAACACGTATCGGGAGTACATACGACATAGCGATTGTGAATGTGACAGCTCTGAGGCATCTTTCGCTTCGCATCGCAGTGACGGCGAGCACCAACATGGCGGCTGTAAGATTAAAATCTGGCTTCAAGCCCCCTCACCACCCAAAATCTATTCCGGCGAATCTATTCCAGCAAGTAACCAACCAACCAACATATTTGCCGGATTCTATTCTGGCAAGTAAGAAACGGACACACAGACAGGGGTGAAAACATAGCCTCCGGATGTTTTCCGGTGGCGACTGTGGAGACAACTCCACCGTCTATTTCAAGAATTTTGACATCATCAATACACACATATTTGCCTTGCCCTGGAATAGACTGTGCCCAATTTTTACCTTTCGCGGCCGGAATTTTTTCCGGCAAGTAACAAACGGACTCAAATGCAATACCCTCTCCTTTGGCGAGGGTAATGATGATGTCATAGGTGCCTCCATTATGACATCATAATTCGACAATTACAAAACTTCATCCAATCAAGATGAAATTTCTTGAGTGCCATTTCAACATAAACTAGTGGAGAATTTTTTTTAATGATGACGTCATCAGTCACGTGGTCCGGCCGCCATCTTGGAAAAACCGAAAAAATTTGCACCTCTATATCTCCGAAAGTGCTGAATAGAAAAAATTGAAACATGGCTCATTGTAAAGAACTCTCCATGGGGAATAAAATGCTAATGATGATGTCATAGGTGCCTCCATTATGACGTTGTCATAATTCGACAAGTACAAAACTTCATCCTATGAAGATGAAATTTCTTGAGCATAATTAATCTAGGAATAAATTAGTTTAGGAAAAAAACATTAATGACGTCATCAGTCACGTGGCTCAGCCACCTGTTTTAACACAAAAGCCTTAAAAACCACTGAAAGTACATCCTGGTGAGGATTTGCAATCTCTGATTGCTCTTTTTCTTGTTTTTCATTGTTACATTTATGAAATTAAAATAATAGCGAGGTACCAGTGCTATACACCGCACATGGATACATGATCACCATCCCTCCAGTCGTGGGTCAAGGCAAAAGCAAACCACGTGATCAATAACCATCTCAAGTCACTGTTTCTCGGCGCCAGATTCGTTACATCGGCGTATCATGGATGGCGTCGTATAAACAGCCTGAACAAGGAATCCACGGGATATAGTAGATTGAATCTACTATAAATGGAGGTGTGCGTGTGTGCGTGCGTGTGTGTGTATGTGTGTCATACTTTTTGAGGTCAATTAATTAAGTACTATTAAAATGTACCTTTTAACCCTTCAGACTGCTGAGACCCCTTAGACCTTGGAAGACCCTTTAACACAGATGACCTTTAAGACCCAGATGACCCAAAAGTCCCCAAGGACCCAAATCACCCAAAAGTCCCCAAGGACACAAAAAGTCCTTGATGACCCAAAGGTCCCTGATGACCCAAATCACCCTAAAGTCCTTGATGACCCAAAAGACCCAGATGCCCCAAAAGTCCCCGAGGACCCAAAACACCCAGATGATCCAAAAGTCCTTTATGACCCAAAAGACCCAGATCACCCAAAAGTCCACGAGGACCAAAAAGTCCCCAAGGAACCAAAAAGTCCTTAATGACCCAAAAGTCCCCAAGGACCCAAATCACACAAAAGTCCCCAAGGACCCAAAAGTTCTTGATGACTCAAAAGTCCCTGAGGACCCTAAATACTTGAGCCAAAACACCCAGATGACCCAAAAGTCCTTGATGACCCAAAATATCCAGATCACCCAAAAGTCCACGAGGATCCAAAAGTCCCCAAGGACCCAAAAGTCATTGATGACCCAAAATACCCTGATGACCCAAAAGTCACTGAAGAGCCAAAAGTTCCCGAAGATTCAAAGGCCCCCAAAAGACTCAGATAACCAAAAAGTCCCGATGAACCAAACATACCCAAAAAACCAGGATGATACAAAAGTCCCCGAGGACCAAAAAGACCCAGATGACCCTGATGACTCAAAAGTCCCCAAACACTCAAAAGTCACCAAAGACCCAAAAGTTCCCGAAGATCCAAAAGTCCCCAATTAAAATTTGGTCCAATGGACCAACGGGCCCCCTCGTTTAATAAGTTTTGAAATGACATTTAGTGATCCTTTCATCTTTGTTTTGGCATACTGCATCGCCTGGAGAGGTCAATGGTCAATTAATTAATGTTTAAATATAAAGATTCAAGTTTCCTTATGTCTATGCCCTCTTTCCTATGGCTACTGGGTTTGGGGATTTGGGAGAGGAAAGTGGAAGCAGGGGGTGCGGGAGAGGGCGGAGAGGAGGTTAGATGGGGGGCAAGAGGGAAAATTGTTGTTTAAAAAAAAATTAAAGTTATGCGAGACACCCTCGGTACACCACAGGTGAGCACGTCTATAAAGTTTGTACTGCAACATTTGTAAATCAGTAGTAGAACATCATCTACTCGAATATTACAATAATTATTCAGACGGTGTATTTCTCAGCTGGGCCTCTCTCAATGGCAATGACTGGAGTTTTACTTGGTGCAGAATCCTTTGTTATAATGTGGCGGACACAAAAGCCCACTGGCGTGGTGACATCATTCCGCGCACCAAGCGGGCGGTGGCCACGCACGAGGGGTAGGCGTGGCCTGATGATATACACCGGGCGCCCAGCCCGGGACAGTACAGTGTTACAGTGTAGTCTTACAATAAAGACATTTATATGTTACCGCTTGTCCGCTTCCTCCTTGCTCACAAGCAGCGCGCGTAACGCCGCGCTTTACTGGTGACCCTCGACGTTGGATCCGCCGAAGCGATCCTTCCGAACACGACGCCATGGCATTGGCGATTAAACTTCCCGAGTTTTGGGAGGCCCAGGCCGAGGTCTGGTTCGTTCAAGCCGAAGCCCAGTTTCAGCTTCGGCGCCTCACCAACGACGACCTGCGCTACTGCCATGTCGTCGCCTCCCTCGGGCCCGGCACGGCCGCTCGAGTTGTGTCCGTCCTTCGCCACCCACCGGACGGCCACAAGTACGAGACACTCAAGCGGCTACTCCTAGCCACGTTCGGCCTCACGGACGACGCACGTGCCGATCGCCTCCTGGATCTCCCCGAGCTCGGTGAGACGCGCCCGTCGGTCCGAATGGACCATATGCTGTCACTGTTGGGCGACGAAGCCCCCGGTTCGCTATTCCGGGCGCTTTTCCGGCGCCAACTTCCAGCGCAGGTTCGCCTTGCGTTGGCCGGGACAGAGCTAACGGAACCCCGAGCATTGGCAGCCGAGGCGGACAGGTATTTCGCCGCTTCGGACACGCGGGCGAGCGTCGGCGTGGTCTTCACGGCCCTCGACGCTGATGTTCAGCAGCACGCTGATGTTCAGCAGCACGCTGATGTTCAGCAGCACGCTGATGTTCAGCAGCACGCTGATGTTCAGCAGCACGCTGATACGCGCCTCGTGAGCGCCGCCACGCCCCGCCCACCGCCGCGGCGAAAACCGCCACCGCGGGGAAACCCGCCAACTCCACCGGCCTGGCGGAGCCAGCTGCGCTCCTCCAGCTCCACCACCTGGTGCTGGTTCCACACCAAGTTCGGCCACGAAGCTCGGCGGTGTCATCCGCCGTGCTCCTTCCACGGGTCGGGAAACGCCCGGGCCGGCGCTCAATAGTGGCGATGAGCGCCGGCCGTTCGAACAGCCTGCTGTTCATAACGGACACCTTCTCCGGGCTACGTTACCTGTGCGACACGGGAGCGCAGGTGAGTGTCATTCCCGCCGGCACGTCAGACAAGCACGCCGCGGGTGGGGGCCCTGCGCTGCTTGCCGCGAACGGGACGCCCATCCGTACGTACGGAAAACGCTGCCTCTCTCTGCGGTTTGGAGGGCAGGTTTTCCGATGGACGTTCGTCACTGCCGACGTGCCCATGGCACTGCTTGGCGCGGACTTCCTGTGCGCTAATGGGCTCCTGGTCGACGTCAAGCGCAGACGGCTTGTCCAGGCCGAGACGTTCAGCTCGCTCGCTTGCGCGTTGCCCAGCTCAACGAGCGGCTTGCCAAGCGGCTTGCCGAACGATTCGGTTCCGGCCACGTTGGGCTGTACGCTTCCGGCAGCGGACGCATTCACCCGCCTCCTCGCCGGCTTCCCGGCCCTCACGCGGCCCACCTTCTCGGCGGGTGCCGTCAAGCACGGGGTGGCCCATCACATCCCCACCGTCGGGCCACCGGTCTATGCCCGGGCACGCCGCCTCGAGCCGACGAAGCTGGCGGTGGCAAAAGCGGAGTTCGCTACCCTGGAGCGACTCGGCATCGTGCGGCGCTCAGAGAGCGCTTGGGCGTCGCCGCTGCACATCGTGCCGAAGCCCGGCGGGGGATGGCGACCGTGCGGGGACTATCGCCGTCTCAATGACGCTACGACTCCCGACCGCTACCCCGTCCCCCACATTCAGGACTTTTCCGCCCGTTTGGCGGGCAGGTCCTTCTTCTCGAAGGTGGACCTCATACGCGGCTACCATCAGGTCCCCGTCAGGCCGGAGGACGTCCCGAAGACGGCGGTCATCACGCCATTCGGACTCTTCGAGTTCCTGCGCATGCCCTTCGGTCTGAAGAATGCGGCTCAGGCGTTCCAGCGACTGATGGACAGCGTCCTGCGCGACTTGGATTTTGTCTTTGTCTACCTGGACGATATCCTCGTCGCCAGTGCGTCCCGCGAAGAGCACCTACGCCACCTCCGCACGCTCTTCGAACGCCTGGGCCAGCATGGCCTAATTGTGAACCCCGCAAAGTGCCGGTTCGGCGCCACCACAATCGATTTTCTGGGGCACCGTGTCACCAGGCACGGAGCCGTCCCCCTGCCGGCCAAGGTGGAGGCGGTGAAGGGGTTTCCGCGCCCCCGCACGATCAGAGGGCTGCAGGAGTTCCTGGGCATGGTGAACTTTTACCATCGGTTCCTGCCCCGTATCGCCCAGCTCCTGCGCCCCCTGCACGAAGCTCTCCGAGGTAAGCCGGGCAAAGGCGACGTTACCTGGACCGAGCAGATGGACACGGCGTTCACGGGCGCGAAGCTCGCCTTAGCTAACGCCACCATGCTCGCGCACCCGGCGCCCGATGCACCGATCGCCCTCACCACCGATGCCTCGGACTACGCGGTGGGCGCGGTGCACGAGCAATGGGTGCGTGGAGCTTGGCAACCGCTGGCGTTCTTTAGCCGGCAGCTTCGCCCGCCCGAACGCCGTTACAGTACCTTTGACCGCGAGTTGCTCGGACTTCACTTGGCGGTCAGGCACTTCCGCCATCTGCTCGAGGGCCGTGCGTTCACTGCCTTCGTCGACCACAAGCCGTTGATCTTCGCGATGGGCAAGGTCACCGAGCCGTGGTCGGCCCGGCAGCAGCGTCACCTCTCGGCCGTGTCCGAGTACACGACGGACATCCAGCACGTCGCGGGGAAGGACAACCCGGTGGCGGATTGCCTTTCCCGGGCCGTCGCCCACGCAGTCCACCTCGGCATCGACTATGCCCGGATGGCAGCGGACCAGGCCGCTGACCCCGACGTCCAGGCCTTGCGGACCGCCGTCACGGGCCTCTGCGTCACCGAGGTGCCGTTCGACGGCGCGGGCGCGGCCCTCTTGTGCGACGTCTCTCTCGGGCGTCCTCGCCCCATCGTGCCCGCGGGCTGGCAGCGCCAGGTGTTTGACGCCATCCACGGCTTGTCCCACCCGGGCGCGAGGGCCTCCCAAAGGCTGATCGCCGACAAGTTCGTCTGGCATGGCCTCCGGAAGGCCGTCCGCGGCTGGGCCAGGACGTGCCTCGCGTGCCAGCGCGCCAAGGTGCACCGGCACACCCAGGCCCCGTTGGCCCCGTTCACGGTGCCGGAACGCCGGTTTGACCACGTCCACGTGGACCTGGTGGGACCTCTGCCCCCCTCGCGGGGTTTCACCTACGTCCTCACCATGGTGGACCGCACCACCCGGTGGCCGGAGGCCGTGCCCTTGGCGTCGACAACGGCGGCCGATGTCGCGCAGGCTTTCATCGCCACCTGGGTCGCCCGGTTCGGCGCCCCCTCAGACATCTCATCCGACCGCGGCCCCCAGTTCACCTCGGAGCTCTGGGGGGCGGTTGCGCAGGGGCTCGGGGTCCGGCTGCACCGAACCACGGCCTACCACCCCCAGGCTAACGGCCTGTGTGAGCGATTTCACCGCTCATTGAAGGCCGCGCTCCGGGCCACCCTCCGCGACGGCGGCTGGGTCGACAGGCTCCCCTGGGTCCTGCTGGGCCTCCGGACGGCGCCCAAGGAGGACCTGCGCGCATCCGCGGCGGAGTTGGTCTTCGGGCAACCGCTGCGGGTGCCGGGCGAGTTCCTCCCCGACTCCACGGCACCATGGTCCGCGGCACAGCAGCGCTCCGCTCTGCAAGAGACCGCCCAGAGGTTCGCCCCGGTGCCAATGGCATGCCACGGGCACCCACCGACGCACGTCGCCCCGGAGCTTCGCACGGCGGAGTACGTCTTCGTCCGCCACGATGCCCATCGGACACCACTGCGGCCCCCATACGACGGGCCTTTCCGCGTGCTGGAGACCGGGGCGAAGCACTTCACCCTGGACATCGGCGGTACTCCTGACCGCGTTTCGGTAGACCGCCTCAAGCCGGCCCACCTCGATGTGGACCATCCACCGCCAGTGGCCCGACCCCCACGTCGGGGCCGACCTCCTGCGGGCGGACCCCCGGCACCACCCAGCCCCGCCGCCACGCCGCCCCCCGGTCCTGCACCCATCCCAGGGGCAGCCAGGGGCATCCCACCTGGCATCCCTGCACCCCGGACGCCGCCGATCGCCAGGGGGCGCTTCGGCCGGGTCATTCGTCTGCCCCGCAAACTGGCCCTCCAGGTGCGCGGGAATTCTGGGGGGGCGCGTGTGGCGGACACAAAAGCCCACTGGCGTGGTGACATCATTCCGCGCACCAAGCGGGCGGTGGCCACGCACGAGGGGTAGGCGTGGCCTGATGATATACACCGGGCGCCCAGCCCGGGACAGTACAGTGTTACAGTGTAGTCTTACAATAAAGACATTTATATGTTACCGCTTGTCCGCTTCCTCCTTGCTCACAAGCAGCGCGCGTAACGCCGCGCTTTAATAATTTGTTTCTCCAGTTTATTTCTCCAGTTAAATATTTACAGATACTCTCTGAGAGCGTGTTCTCTCGTACTCAACCGAGGCCATCGTCGTTTGGCAAGGCCACGCCCTTCTCCACGCCTACTCGATCAACCCTGAACCTTGCTATGCGCATGCTCAGATAAGAAAGCGTGTCACGTGTACAGTGTGTTGGACTAATGTCTTTCTGATGATATACAGTATAGTGATGTATTTTTGTCTGGCGAGAATCTACTCAAGTATTACTGAGGTCTTCTGATTTCTCAGAACCAGGATTTGGATACTTCAGATAAATACTTATGTCTTGTCTTCATAAAGTTCTTCATTGAATTTAATTTTACAAAACTATTATCAGAGAGTGCACTGGCACTGTCGACTCGACGTACTAACTTAGGGATGACGTGGATAAAAAATGCCGGCCCCACCCTCTGATACAAAACAAAAGTTGGAGTACCTCTTTGTACTCTCGTAGTAGTTTATCGAGGACACTTGCAGTTTGTGTATAATAGGTTTTATTGACACCAAGTAAACAAAACAGTAAAAACCACGAGTGTCTTTCATGTCCGGCCGTGTATGAATAAATACCTCTCGAGAGGCCCCGCCCCTCCCTTCTGTCCCCACCCTTTTGGTTAGAGGGAAACCACACCAGTTATTTTGGCATTTCTAAGTGCAGGTCCTTGTGTGGCCTGAGGCTGGATGAGACATTACTCTTTGAGAAACGAGCAATGAGACAGAGCTGCAAGATACAGTCAGGGTTACGTAGGAACACATGTGCACTGTTTGACTCTGCTGACTAAGATATTTTGGCACTTTTGCTCCAAGATTGGGTATCCTCTGAGTACCATATACCATTGTGTTATTCCACATTGCAAAAAATTACAGAAACAAGTGAATAAAAAAATTATGCTAAATTAAAAATGCAATGTAGGGATGACAAAATACAGTCTAAAAAAAGGTCCTAAACAAGATAGGGATGATGTTGGTTTAGAGAGTAGCTAACAGTATTGCCATCACATAACAATGCATACTTCACTGCCTCCAGACTATTGTCTATGGCTAGGCTGAGCTAAAAGTATTAGAAGCTCCTATATTTACCTTCGCAAAAGCGGAAGGTTATGTTTTGATCGCTGTGTATTTATTTGTATGTCTGTGTGTGTGTGTGTATGTTATTCGCATAACTCAAAAAGTATTCAACCGAATTGCATGAAATTTGGTGGGATGATTGGTTATTATACGGGACACATTTGATTAGATTTTGGGAGCAATCGGGTCAAAGGTCAAGGTCACGAAAAGGTCAAAATCGTATTTTTGTTGTTCTGTTCCCTACACTCCCATGCCAAGTACAGAACAGTAGCTGCGGCGAAGGTATGCGCTCTACCGAGTGCCCGTTCTAGTTCATTTCTGCATAAGGGGTGTTGCAAAACATTTTACCTTTTTTTCCCCTGAGAACCCGTTACGGTTGTGCACGCATTCGGGGGGAAAAAAGGTAAAATGTTTTTCAACACCCCTTAAGTATAAGAAGCTCCTGTATAATTTCAGGGACTTCTTGCAGCTTCAGTTGTCTTTCCCACTTTTCTTTTTTATCAACGTAGAGTAACCAATCACAAATGGAGATAATTATAGAATGCTGTTATTTGAGATGTTCATGCAGTTTGTGAGAAGTTGATGATCATGTACTGATATTAAAACATTGTACTCAGGCTGCTAATTTGTAGTCTCATTATGTGGCTACCCTACAAGAGTAATCAAGTACTGTGGTAACCAGTGAAATGTTTGTAGAAGATTGAAGCAATAATTGATGAAGTGTGAATGAGGCAGTGATGTAGGGATTGTTATGTGATGGCAATACTGTTAGCTAGTTTCTAGACTCGAGAGTCTAAACTCTAAATCAACATCATCCCTATCTTGTTTAGGACCTTTTTTAGACTATAGTTTGTCATCCCCACATTGCCTTTTTAATTTAGCATACATTTTTTTATTCACTTGTACAGTGCATTCAGAAAGTATTCTGACCCCTTCACTTTTTGTCGCCCGTCGCACCGCGGAGCGAAAGGGGGACTATGGTTTTCCCCTCCGTCCGTGTGTGCGTCCGTGCGTGCGTGTGCGCGTAAGCGAAGGACCGAATTCTAATTTGGTGTGTGGGTGCAACTAGGCATATGGAAGAACCCTATTGAAAATTAGGTCGCCACGTCAAAATCCAAGATGGCCGCCGTCATGGATGTCTGATGCCATGTATGTCTGAACCTTGTGAGCGGAATATCTTGAAAAATAAGCGAAGTACCAACTTCTAATCTGGTGTGTGGGTGTATCTTGGCATAAGCAAGAAAGCTATTGAAAATTGGGTCGCCACGTCAAAACCCAAGATGGCCGCCGCCATGTATGTCTGAACCTTGTGAGTGGAATATCTTGAAAAATAAGCGAAGTCCCAACTTCTAATCTGGTGTGTGGGTGTATCTAGGCATAAGGAAAAAGGCTATTGAAAATTGGGTCACTATGTCGAAATCCAAGATGGCCGCCTTGCGTCTTCCACTTTGTCAACTCACATCACTTCAACGACGGGGGACCTAGGCGTAACGCTTGTTTCACATTTTGTTATGTTGCTGCCTTATGCTGAAATCGTTTAAATTCATTTTTTCCCTCACCAATCTACACTCAATACCCCATAATGTCAAAGAGAAAACAGGATTTTAGAAAGTTTTGCAAATTTATTAAAAAGAAAAAACTGAAATATCACATTGATATAAGTATTCAGACCCTTTGCTATGACACTTGAAATTTAGCTCAGATGCCTCCCATTTCTCTTGATCATCTTTGTGATGTTTCTACACCTTGATTGGAGCCCACCTGTGGTAAATTCAATTGATTGGACATGATTTGGAAAGGCACACACCTGTCTGTATAAGGTCTCTTGTTGTTTTTGAATCTTGTTCTTTTTTAATCTTGTTTTTGAAACACAGAATCTTGTTTCTCACAGTCTGAGAGTCCTTTAGGTGCTTTTATGCAAACTCAAAGCGGGCTTTCATGTGTCTTTCACTGAGGAGAGTCTTCCGTCTGGCCACTCTGCCATAAAGCCCAGATCGGTGGAGTGTTACAGTGATGGTTGTCCTGGAAGTTTCTCCCATCTCCACACAGGATCTCTGGAGCTCAGCCAGAGTTTTCGTTTGCAGAAATCTGCCGATTTTTTTGTGATTTTGTCCCCTGGGATATTGGCTTTTGTTGCATCATCATGTGAATTTTCAGCTTTCTCACCCACCTAGAATGTACTACACATTTACGTAAGTGAATGAGTGAATGAGTCAGAGGTTAGAAGAGAATATATATATAATAAATAAATAAATAAATAAATATATATATATATATATATATATATATATATATATATATATATATATATATATATATATATATATATATATATATATATATATATATATAGATGCATATATGAAGAAGAACTCTGCCCAGGATGTGCAAGCCAGTATATCCAATGCTGGTCCCAGGCCTGGATTAAAGGAAGAGCGTTGGCGTCAGGGAAGACATCTGGCTGTAAAACTCAAATGCTGAAACTGATGGAATGTGGATCCTGAGGAATGTGGAGCATGCCAGGGTGTACCCCATATGCGATGAATAGACACATCGTCTGGTTTCTGTGAGAAATTGGCAAGGGTTACCGTTTCAAGAGTGGATGCGGTTAAATGAGCGAGTATGTGGGATAGAGAGATATATATATATATCTTATATATAGAGAGATAGAGATAGAGTGTGATAGAGCAAAAAGGTGCAGGTGGCCACATTGAATGTGGGAAATATGTCTTGGAGAGGCAGAGAGATAGCTGATGTGATGGAGAGGAGGAGTCTACAGATTCTGCATGGGCAGGTAACAATGTGGAGGGTAAACCAGTCGAGATAAATTGGGAACAGTTTCGAATTGAGATACAGTGGTGAAGATGGGAGCAGAAATGGTGTTAGCATGACATATTTATTTATCCAAACTGTCGTGGCCAAAAATATTGGTGCTCTTGCACTTTTTTTCCAATAATGCACCGTTTCTTCCAGAAAATTGTTGAAATGAAAAAATATTTTGGTATCCACATATGTATTTCTTTTGTTTGCAGTGGAACAAAAAAAAGAGCTGCCAAAATCACTAAATCTTAGCTTATTCCACACAGAAATCCTAAAATGGCCCGGACAATATTATTGGCTCCGATTAGAAGTTGTTAGAAATAATTAGATTTCAAGCAGGTGATTCTCCTTTACGTTGGAATTGAACTTACCTGTGGTGAGGTGCAGGTGCCTGCAATATAAAAATCACTCATTCAACCAGTTTGAATCGACAAAAGGAGTCATTCTGCTGTTTTGTGTTACTGTGTGTACCGCGATGAGCATGGTGTACGTTACTGTGTTTACCGCAAAAAGAAAGAAAACCAGAAAATTGTCTGAGGAGGTCAGACACAAGATTGTAGCCAGGCATTGGACAATCTCAAGGCTACAAGTCCATCTCCAGAGACCTTGATGTTCCTGTGTCCACCGTACGCAATGTTATCAGGACGTTTAAGGCCCATGGCACTGTAGCCAACCTCCCTGTAGACCGTGGGCCGTCGGTCAGAATTCTTAACTTTCGTGACCCACATCGAGTAACTAATCAATGTTGAAATATTATTGTCCAAAAACATGTTTAAAAGCATACCATATAACTCGGCAATCTCGGCAACCACCATTATTTTAAAAAGTGGAAAAAAACCTCAATAATTTCGACAAGGACCTCGCTAAAATTATCCAGTCATAGTTGTCCTTTCATAAACGCATCGGACTATCCCATAAGCAACAGCCAATCAGATAACACGTTTCAAAGAAGCGACTCTAGCAAACATGGCGACGCTCATGTCGTCTTCGGATGCTGATGCCAGTGGTGCATCTGCCGATGATTCAGAAGGGACATCATCTGGATTTTGCTGTATGCACGTCATTGCAACGCACAGCAGGGTTATTCCTCTTGCCGAGAAATCCTTCAAAAAATTCAAAGAATGTGCTAATCTCTGGAAGGAAATCGAAAACACGCCCGAAAGTAAAGTAGCACACAACGCAGACCGCTATGGCTGGGACTGTGTATCAGCGGCAGAGGCACCGGCAAAACAGCCGCAGCAGGTCGACGATGATGATGAAAGAAGTGGGAGGTAAGTACCTAGATCTTGACTAACTTTTTGTTAGATCTAACTTTAATTCTAGTAATAGGGTAGTCTAGATATAAGTTCAGACTCTAACTTAAGTCTAGAATTTAGAAAGCTTTCCGTGGCTCGGACTGTTGAAATTTGAAAACCTCCGTGATCAGGTGATTCGGACAGACGGGAAATCAGACAGACGGGAAATTTCACCTCTACACTGTTCTTGAGATGAATAAATTTTATATTTTCTACATACTTCCTCACCTTTAGGACGATGCTCATAGTAATAGATATTTAAAAAAATTAATTTACCTGTATTTTTTCTAACCTCAGGAGAAAACGAGGCACTCCAGGATATCATGCTGAATGCTACCGCCATTTTTGCAATATTACTGAGATCAACCGGGCCATTCGGAGGAATAAAAGGCAAAAAGGTAAAATATACCAACTTTACTTTTGTTTTCTCATCTACAAAAAAAAAAAAAAAATTTTGCAATTGTGTTTTTAGTGGAAAACCAAGAACCAAATCCTATTGAAAATAGTTATACTCACGTAAAAGGGTAATTATGAGTTGATATTGTAATTTCCAAAATCAAGTTTATTGCCTTTCATTGATCGACCTATCTTGGCTTAGTAATTTTGTAACCAAAAATCATTTACCTAAATTTGCTTAATTTTTTGATAGATATTTCTAATTTATAATTCAATAGGTTATATCAATTGTAATTGATTATTTCACAAATTAGTACAGAAAAAAAAAATCACATCTTGCAAATCATATATTGGTATGTATGTACATATTCGTAATGATGAATTTAATTTTGTGTAATTTTCAGAGGCTGCAACGAGCACATCAAGACTGGCTGTTATTCCAGAAGTTGAAGACTCGCTAGATGAAGAACCTCCCAAGAGATGTCTTCGCTCCTCAATTGATAAAGCGACACCATCTGTTGCAGGACGTGAGCATGTGTTGCCAGTACGATGTGTCATCTGCAGAACCAACCGGTATGTGAAGGACTCGGGAACAGGGAAGAGAAAGGTTGAGAAATTAATGAATTGTGAAACCATGAGTGGGGGACAATTATTAAATGCTGCAATGATGAAACAAGATCAAAGGTTGCTCTTAGATATTAGGGATAAAGACCTTGTCGCAATGGAAGCAAAGTACCACAAGTCATGTTACCTAAGGTATACTAAAGTAGTTCATAAATCTCAGACAAAAGTAGAGAGTTCACAGCAATTGTATGAGAAATCATACCAGAGTTTTTGTAGTAAAGTGGTTGAAAAGAGATTCTGCGACTTACTAAGTTAAACAGATTATTCATTAAAGAGGTGCAACATGTGGAAAGCATTGATGCCTCTTCATTCAAATCTGGTCGTCTGAAGACAAGGCTTAGGAGATCATATCCTGTTCTCTGCTTTTGCAAGCCATCACGTCAAAGTGAGAGTGACATAGTATTTGTTGAAACACTTGATGTTGAGGAGGTGGTTAGCCCTCCTTGCAACCTTGAAGAGACCATGATGTATGCCTTGAGACCATGTTAGCCTTGAGATGCAACCATGAAGAAGCGGACACTCGCTTGTTGCTTCATGCCCAGTATGCAGCCACAAATTATCCTGGTACTTCATCAGAAAGTGCCTCTAATCCAGTTGTGATGAAGAGCCCGGATACTGATGTCTTTATCATAGGAGTAGCGAGAGCAAAAGAGATAGGAAGTGAGTTGTTATTCCATACAGGAAGGGGCAACAACAGGAGGACTCTGAACTTGTCTGCCATAAATACCTACCTCGGGGAAGATGTTTGCAATGCACTTATTTCATTCCATTGTTTCACTGGATGTGACTCTGTTAGCAGTTTCCATGGCAAGCCCAAAGCAAAAGCATACAAGTTAATGGCAGAGAGTGCACAGTTCAAGGCCACATTCCAACAGTTAGGGAGATCATTCACAGTGAGCGAGGATGTTTTTTCTGGACTTGAGAGATTTGTTTGCCAGTTGTATGGACAAGAATGCGACGGTGTTAATAAAGCACGGCACAACATGTTCCTCATGCTGATTAAGTCAGAAGCTCGTCTTCCACCAACACAGGACTCACTGAGACAGCACATAAAGAGAGCAAATTACCAGGCTGCAGTACATCATCTCTGTCTGGAGCAGACCCCAGACATTCCAAGCCCACATGGACATGGATGGAAAGTGGAAGATGGAGGTCTAGATGTTGTCTGGGGTGAACAACCCCCTGCTCCAAGCAGTTTGCTTGAACTGACGTACTGCACTTGCAAAAAGATAAACTGCCAGATGCCAACTGGTAAAAACAAGGGAAGATGTTCTTGCCGGCAGCATAATGTACCATGTACTAATCTGTGCAAGTGCACTGATTGCCAAAATCCAGTGGCTGGAGAATCTTTAGATGAAGACTCCGACACAGAAGATGAAGATGTGTAGTGTTCACAACTTCACACTGTTAACCTGCTGCTGTAGCTTCATTCCATTTAGCTACTCTGTTGTGACACAGATATACGTGTAAGTTCTGGATGAGAGGGTAGCAGAGAAGCCTGTTATTTGGCCCCCAGATTGGACTCAGACATTGTGAATATTATAATAGGGCTGTATTTCCATGAGTCAACAGTCTGATTATTATCTTTTGGGTTACATTAGGCCAATAGCTATGAATAATTTGAAAACT
Organism: Myxine glutinosa; assembly: GCF_964187855.1. NCBI lineage: Eukaryota > Metazoa > Chordata > Myxini > Myxiniformes > Myxinidae > Myxine > Myxine glutinosa. Next base: position 89,834,374 of record NC_136261.1, on the reverse strand, counting down.
GTTTATTTTTTTTAAAATGTTGTTTTGCTACAGCCCTAAAGTGTGCCAACATAATCTAATATGACATAATCTAATCATAATATGACAGAGAGATGAGAGAGTGGGGTGGGATGAATTGGGCTCATTTGCAAAGATATATTTCGTTGAAGTGCCAATAATACTTTGAAAATAAAAGATGTATGTGTATGTAAATGTGTGTGTGCGTGTGTGTGTGTGTGTGTAAAATAGGGCACATTAATTTTGCAAGGAAAAGTTTCTTAGAAGTGCCAATGATTCCTTTGAAAACATTTCCAAAGAAATATATTGGTGAGTGCATGTGTGTATCTGGTTTTGTGTGTGTGTGTGTGTGTGCGTGTGTTTGTATGTGTGTGTGTGTGTATGTGTAGCTCATTGATTTTTTTTTACCGTTCTCTGTCATGTAAGTGTTGCTGTGTTTCAATTTGTCTATTTTCCATAGGTTTGTACATAACTTTTAATTTCTTGACAAAAGAGGGTGCTGTGCATCTGGATGATTAATACTAATTAAGAATACTAATTAGTGTGCAACTTTTGGACTTGCCGAGTGGTGAATTCTTGTTCAATGATTTTTTATCTCCCATCAGACAAAAATTCACGTGGTTACCAGATGTGGGTCACGAAAATGATAAACTAGAAATATTTCCACTGCTTGGCCCATGGTCTACTGGACGTGGCCGCAAGAGAAAAATTGATCGAAGATTGCAGTGAAGGATTGTTCAAATGGTTGAGAAAGCACCTCGATCAACTGCCAAACAGATTCAAGCTGACCTTCAGACACGAGGTATAACACTTTCAACACGCACCATCCGTCACCAACTCAATGAAAGTGGGTTCTTTGGTAGGAGCCCCAGGAGGACCCCAATGCTGAGAAAGCCCGACTGCAGTTTTCCAAAACACACCTGAACAAGCCAAAATCCTTCTGGGAGAATGTCCTGTTAACAGGAGAGGCCAAATTAGAGCTTTTTGGGAAGGCACATCATCTCTATGTTCACAGAAAACAAAACGAAGCCTTCAAAGAAAAGAACACCTTCCCTACAGTCAAACAAGGAGGAGGTTAAGTGATGTTTTGGGGTTGCTTTGCTGCCTCTAACACTGGATGCCTTGAATGTGTGCATGGCATCATGAAATCAGGAGATTACCAAGGCAATTTGGAGCGCAATGTTCAACCCAGTGTCAAAAAAAGCTGGGTCTCTGTCGAAGGTCATGGGTCTTGCAGCAGGACAATGACCCCAAACACACTTCAAAAAGCACCCATGAATGGTTCCAGCCAAAACGCTGGACTGTTCTGAAGTTGCCAGCAATGAGTCCAGGTCTAAATCCCATTGAACACCTGTGGGGATATCTGAAAACAGCAGTTGGGAGAAGACACCCATCAAAGCTGGGAGAACTGGAGCAGTTTGCACAAGAAGAGTGGGCCAAACTACCAGTAGAGCGGTGTAGGAAGCTCATTCATGGTTAAAGGAAGCGCTTGACTGCAGTTATTTTGTCCAAAGGCCGTGCTACCAAATATTAAGTCTTGGGTGTCAATAATTTTGTCAAAACCATTTATTTTTATTATCTGATTTAAAAGGATATATTATGTTCTGAATCAAAAACAAAGGTTCTGTAATATTACCAGTGAAATAAAGCATTGTGGAGACCAAAAACTTGTTAATTTCAACTTATTTTTAGAGAAAATTGTGCGTTATTTGAAAAAAGTGCAAGGGTGCCAATATTTTTGGCCACGACTGTATACAGTCACGTGAAAAAGTAAGTACACCCCATGTAAAGTTTTGACTTTTTCAGCATATTTCAACATACAGCTATTTGATCTTCATTTCAACAATATTGATAGATAAACGTGATATAATATAACAAATATCATGAAACATTTACATTTTGTAGTCCATTGTATAATTTAAATAAACATCAATGCAAATTTCGCATGTGGAAAAAGTAAGTACACCCCTACATTTATCACTACTTCAAATACCTAAAATTAGAATCAGGTGCACCAGCTCAGGTGCAAATGATGAGAACATCGTTAGAGAGGATCTTGGAGGAACCTGTCTTATTTAAACCTCAGACATTTAGTTAGGTTTGCTCTTTGTTGTTGAAGTGTGCGGCTCACCATGCCTAGATCAAAAGAGCTCTCTGAGGCTTTCAGAAAGAAGGTTATAGATGCCGACGAGTCTGGGAAGGGATTTAAAAAGATCTCCAAACAATTTGAAATCAATCATTCGACTGTCTGGAAGATCATCTACAAGTGGAGAAGATTCCAAACAACTGCCAATTTGTTCAGGCCAGGCCACCCCAGCAAGTTCAGCCTGAGAGCAGACCGCAAGATGCTGAAAGAAGTCTCTAAAAACCCCAGAATGACATCACGGGACCTACAGGTAGCTCTTGCCACTGTTGGTGTCAAAGTGCATGCCTCTACCATTTGAAAGAGGCTGCACAAATTTGATCTACATGGGAGGTGTGCCAGGAGGAAACCTTTGCTGTCCAGAAAGAACATCAGGGCAAGACTAAAGTTTGCCAATGAAGACCTAGGCAAAGAGCAGCACTTCTGGAACAATGTGCTCTGGACAGATGAGTCGAAGGTAGAGCTATTTGGCCACAGTACCAGAAGACATGTTTGGCGAAAACCAAAGACAGCATTTGACCACAAGAACCTGATACCAACTGTAAACATGGTGTTGGAAATATTATGGTTTGGGGCAGCTTTGCTGCATCAGGGCCTGGGCAGCTCACCATCATAGAATCCACTATGAATTCTTCATTGTACCAGAGGGTGCTTGAGGATAATGTGAGGCCATCCGTCGGAAAGTTGAAGCTCAACCGAAGGTGGACCTTGTAACATGACAATGACCCTAAACATACCAGTAAATCCACCAAGGAATGGCTGAAAATAAAGAAATGGAGGGTTCTGGAATGGCCAAGTCAAAGCCCGGATCTAAATCAAATCGAGATGTTGTGGGGGGATTTGAAACGAGCTGTGCATGCAAGAAACCCCTCAAACATCGCACAACTGAAAGAATTCTGCATGGAGGAGTCGGCAAAAATTTCTCCCAGTCGATGTCAGAGACTGGTAGACAGTTATAAGAAACGCCTACTTGAGGTTGTTTCTGCCAAAGGGGGCAATACCACCTATTAGAGCCAGGGGTGTACTTACTTTTTCCACATGCGAAATTTGCATTTATGTTTATTTAAATTATACAATGGACTACAAAATGTAAATGTTTCATGATATTTGTTATATTATATCACCTTTATCTATCAATATTGTTGAAATGAAGATCAAATAGCTGTATGTTGAAATATGTTGAAAAAGTCAAAACTTTACATGGGATGTACTTACCTTTTCACATGACTGTGTATGTATGTATGTGTATGTATGTATGTATGTATATATATATGTATATATATACATATACATATACATATACATATATATATATATATATATATATATATATATATAAATAAATATATATATATATATATATATATATATATATATATATTGTTACGGACACGGCTTAAGATGTTGCTTGACCGAGCGGAATGGCCGCCGTGTTCGCACAGTTTACCCGATTACCCCCAACTCACCCGATTCCACTCGAACGTTGGCCAAATCGCGCTACGCTAAATCAATGATGGAAAGGACACAACGACTGGGATAAATGAAACGACGCAAGGGGTACAGTTCTCAAGACCTCCGGAGGAGGATATAATTAGTGGTGGAGAAAAGGGGTAGATTACAAGGTAATGAGGTAAAGACACAGAAGAGATGGGCACTTAGTTACAGTCTTATCTTATCCCCGACAGACCACAGACAAACGGAACAAGACTGACTTACACAGGGATTGATGGCAGGGAAGGACAGGCAGTCGATAGCACAAGGTGCACCTTGGCTCAGGGACAGGATAAAGCATGGTCCAGTCCAGAGTTGCGGGGAGGTGTCACAGCGCTCGGAGGTGGCGTCCTTCTCTCTCCAAGCTCAGCGCGCATCTGACGTCACCTCCCTCTTCCTGCGCATGCTCAGCGGGGAGTCACACGCCCTCGGCTCGTTGGCTCCGCCCCAGATGGGACCGGTCCACCGCTTCTATTGGGTGCGGGGGTTACCGGGCTCCGCCCTTGACGAGGAGCTGACAGCGAGCCCCTACTTGGTAACCCCGTCGAGCACATGCTCGATGGCGGCTCGTTGGAAAGGCCTGGTGCACTCCCAACACCCCCTACCAACCAAGCCGGAGTGAGGCCGCGCACTCCCCGCGCCGCCGCCGTTGTTGTTGTTGTTGTTGTTGTTGCTGAACCGTGAGGAAGAGCTGCGGGGAGGTATTGGGAGGTCCTAAACTTCCTAACGGTGCCATACAATCACATTCTGGTGCAACGAAGAGTCAGAATTAATGGAAACGAGTCCTTAACTGACATAGATTAAGAATAACTAGCAAGATGTCCTATAGTTGTCTACGTGAGATGCGGTGGACCTGGATGCGACATTTAATGGGGGAAATAGGGGGAGGTCGGGTCTACAGAGTGTTGTTTACAGAAAATGGGACTAGGGAATGGGGGATTGGGGATAGTTGGGAAGTATGGAGGAAATAGGGGAATATTTACAAGCGGATATGGATGGATGCCAATCCCATATCCGCAACATTGCACCCTTCTCTACCTCGGGGCGTCCCGACCCGATAAATTTTTACCTACGTTAGTGTGGCACTCAGATGTAGTTCCCTCTACTATTAACTCAACCCTGAGTGCGACAGTTTTACAGATGTTCACAAATGAGTAAATATGTCCCCCTGCGACGTTGCACCCTTCTCCTAACAGAAACACACCCACAGGATAACCGAATCGCGGAAAGCATCCTCAAACTAAACATACAGCCGGTAGGGAGCATCATTTACACAAGACTACACTGATATTTACACTACGATCCAGGACCTGTTCTTTGAGGAACACATGCAGATGTTATGCATAGAGAGAGAGCACGCATGCCAGCATCGATACACCAACCCACGAGTGCCCTGTGGCCCTACGGCCTTTAATACTGTGCAGAGCACCCCATCCAAGCACCAAAAGCACCACCCCATACACACAGTCAGCACCATCCGGTGCACCAATAAAGTGTTCAGTAACAATGCACAATTAAGTGTCCATGGTCACCGGTGGTGTCGCAGCCGGCCGATGTTCTGCCGCTGGTCTTGCCTTCTTGGAGTGCACTTGGCCTTCTGGCTTCTTTAGGAATAAAGAAAGGCGCCAACCGCGTCCATTTCTAAATTGTGGCCGTCAGGGGGCCAACTAAAAGTGGTTCACCTGTATGGCATAGGTGCCACGTTGACCCAGAGGTCCATCAACGGGTGGTGCTTGCCCGCAAAAGAACTGCGGTCCATGGTGGGCGGCCACAAAAATTGCGGTCCATATGGTGTATCGATCCAGGCAGCAAGCAGCGGAAGTACAGGCCCACAACTGCGGAGCCAGCACCTCTCTCTCCTCTCTCTCTGCCCCAAAGCCAGATCCTCGGAGGTGGGAGACAAAAGAAGACAAGTGAGTAAGGTGGTAAGGGCGCAAAAGTGCACGCAATGCAAGGTAATGCACACTGGGGGCACATGGGAACCAGGTGAGACAGGTACGTTCCTACCATACGCCCCCCCCCCCCACCAGGTAACCTACATTGCCCCTCCCTTACCCCTTACTGTATCCACAAAACACAACACTACCCATAAACATCTACTTTACACATCAACAAACGTCCCTACTGTCTTCCCCGTTCCTCCCATAAACCAAATTCGTCTTCTCTCCCTCCTAACCAATCAAATTTGCCATTTCCAACTCTCATCAAAATTTGCCATCTCCAACTCAACATCAAAATTTGCCATCACCAATTCATCATCAGTCCCTCCTAAGGAGGGAGAGATGGAATCACCCCAATGTCTCATCCACGTCGTAATGCGTCTCACAAATCCACACAGCAATTCTCATTTCCTGCAACACAAAACAAAGAAAACACAGGTGTGGAGTCATCATCATCACCTCAGGTAAGTGGCTGCGTATGGTGCGACAGGTTCATCAATCCTAACTATCTCCTAAATGACTTTAACAACTTTACATTACCCGGGGTCTTTCCCTGCCAATCCATTGGCCAACTTACACTATGGGTTCTAAAAACCAATTCCCATTGACCAAACTGTGGTGCTTCTCAAGTTGGGGTCTCACTCCCCCGATTCATCACTCGGTGCCCCCGCACAATTTCGGTGGCTGGGTCGTGTGACGCTCCCAGTTGGTCCGCCCACCTGCACACCTCCACCACTGTTGTTGCCTACCGAGCTCACCTGCTCCTCACCCTAACCTAACTAACTGGGGAAGGCCCTCTCGCACTCTCACCCCCTCAGTGCCCTCTCTGGCACGGGCTGCCCGATACACACCCGGGATCCTCAGGCACCCACTGACACTAACGGCTCCCAGAGCCCACCTGCGGCCTCACCTGGCCGACATCTAACAGTGGCGGAGTGCCCAACCATTCACACTCATACTAACAGGCCACACGACCAGCCAATTTCACCACACCAATGCACCCATCCACAATACCATTCTGCAACCGCACCACAAATGCCAATATCCAACCACAATTTACCTATACCTTCTAACTATTCTTTAAACTACCCTCCCCGGGTACTCGTGAAAAGGGGTCCACTCTTCCCCCATCCACACCTTCGCACCATGCACACCACTCCGTACCACTTACTCCAACTCTCTCCACACCACTCATTCCAATACTCCATGTATTCCACACACCTGTACTTGCACACCTGTGCTCTCATACTTGGTGCCGCCTGCACCCTTCTCTCCCCCAAGCGCATTCGCGCTGATCCACAACACTCACTACTCATACACTGCTCCACACACCTGTCCAGTTCTCACACAGCATCATCTCATCTAACTACTTCCCTCTAAAACTTGCGCTTCCCAGTCGTCCCTTTAAACTATTGCGCTCCCTCGTCATTATCAAACACTAAGCTACTACGTCCCCACTACAGGTATCAGTCACTATCTAAACCTTAACGTTACCTAATGTCATCTTCTAGGGCCCTACACACAATATCCTAACCCACCCGGGCTAGTTTTCACTGCCATACACCCCATATACTATTGCGCATTTGCCCCCTGTTTGTGAGGGATGACAGAGTTGCCATCCCACCACATCGGGCACCTCCCACTACCAATTTTGCACATCAAATTTCAACAAATCAAAAATTTGCCAATCACTACCCATCATCTGCCAATCATTACTGCCAATCCTTTGCCAATCATCAAATTTTGTTTTTTTTCTAATTTTGGGGCCAAAACACTATCCTCGTCATTACAGTCTACTTACTAATGCCTCTCGGTGCGCCAATTCACTTCTAAAGCTCGGCTTCGTACAGCCAAGCCATGAATGCGGGTTGTTTTGTGCCAGCGGCTGGATACGTCCCGCATTCGGGGCAGGGACGGGGGCTTACCCGGGCCGAGATCCCACGCACCACCCCGGCGTGGAGCCATCCAATGTCCCGATCTCGACCTGCCGGCACGTCTCAACAAAAAGTGGTCGCCATGACGACCCTTCCTATCGGGCTGCCCGCTCCGCCTAGAGGAGCACGGACGCGGCCGTTCAAAGCGAGGCCCAGCGTGGATCGCGTACGGCGGTCCTTTCGAACCCGCCGTGGCTCGGATCCCCGCTGGTTCTCGCGGCACGCGAAGCCCGGCACGCACCGAGGGCCCGATTCGGCTATAAGTCGCTCTAACCGCTAACCCGGTTACCGTCGATGCCTCACCTGCATGCTTACACCCCGCAGCCCGTTCCTTGCTCACACATCCAGCCGTCTCCCTGCTCTTGGTCATTGCACCTTCTCTTACACACCCCGGTACACTCATTCCACTCACAGACTTGGTCACACACCTGACCACCGAACACTTTGGCACACATTCGTTGGTCGCACACCTCACCAACACACCTCTTCGCGCCCCTTCCTCGGTCACCTCCTCTGTGACAATCACAGGTGTGCTTTCACTCGCACACCCAACCACATGCCTCACGACCAACTCAAGTGTGCATTCCCCCACACGCTCTACCATTCCAGGTGTGCATCCTTCCATTCCAGGAGTACATCCTCGCTCACCTGTCACAACCAACTCACGCTCCGTGTCACTCTTACTACTCTCACCTCCACTCTTGACAGCGCACTCACCCTTACTCTCGACAGCGCACTCTTTCCTCATGCACCCGTCCGTTACACACCTTTCTCGCGCACACTCTCCCGTTACACCCTCTGTAACACTCACCACAGGTGTACACTCTTCCTTACTTTTGACAGCGCACTCTTTCCCCATGCACCTGTCCGTCACACATCTTTCTCGCGCACACTCTCCCGTTACATCCTCTGTAACACTCACCACAGGCGTGCATTCTCCCTTTACATCCTCCGTAACACTCCTCACTACGCGCTTCCATGTGCTCCCTCGCACACGCGCTACGACCGATTCACTCTCGACAGCACCCTCACTCCTTGGCACGCACTTTTTCCTCACACACCCCAGAGTCGGACTTTCTCGCACACCTCCTTTTTCGCACACCAGACCTGTCGCACACTTCACCAACGGCCTCTCACGAACACCCGGGTCCATCTCGACCCCCAAGCTTACTAAATCACCTGGCGCATCATACGCACGACCATATTGGTCACCACTTACACCGGGTCCTCTTTCTCTTCGCTTCTCCTCCATCACCTGCGAATCCCTCATCCGGTTAATGAGCACATCATCACGATCCGAACACAGACTTTGGACCAATTCTTTTACTTCCTCCTTCATCTCTTTCTTATCCTCTCTCCGTCGCTTCTTAATTTCGCTCACCCCTTCTTCCACTTCTTCTAATTTCTGCTTCACCTCCTTCATCTCCTCGTGCGCCCCCTTAAGTTCTTCCTCTAACTCCACCTTATTTTTTTCTATGTGCTCCCGCACCTCCCGCTCTTTAACCTCCATCACCTCTACCACCTTGTTCATTTTCCTCGTCAGGTCCTCATGTACCGTCTGACACTCTTTTTTAATTACCCCTATGTCCTTTTTCATCTCCTTCTGTGTCGATTTTAAACCCTCTATTACCGCTGTGTTCTTCTTTACCTGGTCCCCCAACTCCTTTTGTCCCACTGTCAGTTGTTCTACTCCCAGCGTCAACTCCTCTATACCACCTTGCAATTTTACAGTCCCCTTTCTCACCTCCTTCTCCATGCGCTCCTTACAGTGCCTCACCTCCTCACGCACTCCTCCGACCTCCTCACTCACACCTCTTCTGATCTCCTCTCCCATCACTTGCATCTCCTGCCCAGATGCCACCCTCATCTGCTCCATTTCCTCCCTGTGAGCATCCAATTTAGTTTCTACCCCCATTCTGACCCCCTCTATCTGCTGCCCCATTTTTTTAACTTCCCTTTCCGCTTGGTCCCTTATGTCCCTCAATTTTCCTTCCATACTGTTTTCTAACCCCTCTAACCCCTTTTGCATCCCTTCCATTTGATTCTCTTGAGCGGCCATTCTGTTTTCTACCCCCGTTAACCCATGTTTCACCCCTTCTATTTGATTCTCTTGAGCGGCCATTCTGTTTTCTACCCCCATTAACCCATTCTTTACCTCTTTTATCCCATTGTCTAACGCCTCACCGGTACCCCTCGCTTCGTCCCTCATTACCCCCAATTGCTCACTCTGAGCATCCATCCGGTTCCCCATTCCTAAAATTTGGTTTCTCATCCCCCTGTTCTCTTCCCTCTCCTCATCCGCCTTGACCATGAAGGCCTGCATCTGCTGCATGAATAGGCCCCAGTTCATTGGTGCTGCGGCCGCTGCTACGGTCACGGGTGCGGCAAAATTTGGTGCCGCTACACCCACGTGCGCGAGGACGCCACTTTGCGTGCCTGAAGCCTCATGCGCGAGGACGCCATTTTGCGAACCTGCCACCCTCACTGCTTCGCTCTCCTCTTGTCCCTCAATTTGGTCCTGGGTCGACCCTGCCTCACTCTCCTCTACCGGAACCCAGCCGTCTTGATCTGCCATAGCGCGACTTTCAAAATTCGGGTTTTTATTTTAAAACAAAACAAATTTCACCGTTAATAATTTCGAGCGCGTGAAGCGCGCTTCGGGTCCAATCTCACCTCCTGACACCAATTGTTACGGACACGGCTTAAGATGTTGCTTGACCGAGCGGAATGGCCGCCGTGTTCGCACAGTTTACCCGATTACCCCCAACTCACCCGATTCCACTCGAACGTTGGCCAAATCGCGCTACGCTAAATCAATGATGGAAAGGACACAACGACTGGGATAAATGAAACGACGCAAGGGGTACAGTTCTCAAGACCTCCGGAGGAGGATATAATTAGTGGTGGAGAAAAGGGGTAGATTACAAGGTAATGAGGTAAAGACACAGAAGAGATGGGCACTTAGTTACAGTCTTATCTTATCCCCGACAGACCACAGACAAACGGAACAAGACTGACTTACACAGGGATTGATGGCAAGGAAGGACAGGCAGTCGATAGCACAAGGGGCACCTTGGCTCAGGGACAGGATAAAGCACGGTCCAGTCCAGAGATGCAGAGAGAGATCCAGAGATCCTGGTCCAGTCCAGGTGTCACAGCGCTCGGAGGTGGCGTCCTTCTCTCTCCAAGCTCAGCGCGCATCTGACGTCACCTCCCTCTTCCTGCGCATGCTCAGCGGGGAGTCACACGCCCTCGGCTCGTTGGCTCCGCCCCAGATGGGACCGGTCCGCCGCTTCTATTGGGTGCGGGGGTTACCGGGCTCCGCCCTTGACGAGGAGCTGACAGCGAGCCCCTACTTGGTAACCCCGTCGAGCACATGCTCAATGGCGGCTCGTTGGAAAGGCCTGGTGCACTCCCAACACCCCCTACCAACCAAGCCGGAGTGAGGCCGCGCACTCCCCGCGCCGCCGCCGTTGTTGTTGTTGTTGTTGTTGTTGTTGTTGTTGTTGCTGAACCGTGAGGAAGAGCTGCGGGGAGGTATTGGGAGGTCCTAAACTTCCTAACGGTGCCATACAATCACATTCTGGTGCAACGAAGAGTCAGAATTAATGGAAACGAGTCCTTAACTGACATAGACTAAGAATAACTAGCAAGATGTCCTATAGTTGTCTACGTGAGATGCGGTGGACCTGGATGCGACATTTAATGGGGGAAATAGGGGGAGGTCGGGTCTACAGAGTGTTGTTTACAGAAAATGGGACTAGGGAATGGGGGATTGGGGATAGTTGGGAAGTATGGAGGAAATAGGGGAATATTTACAAGCGGATATGGATGGATGCCAATCCCATATCCGCAACAATATATATATATATATATATATATATACATATATATATATATACATATATATATATATACATATATATATATATATATATATATATATATATATATATATATATATATATATATATATATATATATATATACATATATATATATATATATATACATATATATATATATATATATATATACATATATATATATATACATATATATATATATATATATATATACATATATATATATATATATACATATATATATATATACATATATATATATATATATATATATACATATATATATATATACATATATACATATATATATATATACATATATATATACATATATATATACATATATATATATATATATATATATATATATATATATATATATATATATATATATACATATATATATATATATATATATATATATATATATATATATATATATATATATATATATATATATGTTGCGTAAAATAAATAAGCTTAGGTCCCATTCATTTTGGTGGGTGGGGCACAAAATGAATGGGACCTAAGCTTATTTATTTTACACAACGCAGGTATCACTATTGGGAAGGGCCTTATTCTACACATATACTATGACATAACTAATGTTCTCAGGTGGCCTACGTGTTGCATGTGGACTAGATATGGGGGCAAAACCTTTAACCTTTATTAATCAATATGTACACTTTCTCAGAACCGCAACAATATATATATATTGTTGCAGATTTGAGAATAAAGATAACTAGTGCGGTTGCCAAATCCAATTTTTTGCCTGAACCTGGAAATTTTATGCAAAGTTTTTTTTTGATTGATTTTGGTAGCCTAGGGTCTACTCTTTCAGAATCTGCCGGGTGCACTCCGTGCACCCTTGAGCGTTTTGAGAAATTCAAGATGGCGTCCAAGAAAAGTCCGGCGGAAGTATGACTGAACCTGGAAATTTTATGCAAAGTTTTTTTTTTGATTGATTTTGGTAGCCTAGGATCTACTCTTTCAGAATCTGCCGGGTGCACTCCGTGCACCCTTGAGCGTTTTGAGAAATTCAAGATGGCAGTGACAGTGTGACAGTGAGTGACCATCTTTCAGAACCTTCAATGCAGTACCTTTGCCAACCCCATAGCAGCATGCTACCGTATCACACCCAGTAAGAGCATGGGCTGGCAGGAGTTCATTCACAAAAGACACATGCTTCTCTACGGCTTTTCCAATGTCAATGACTGTTCGTTCCTTAATTGGTGATTCCATGGTGATACGATTTTTCATGCTTCCAGCGTGATAATAATGAAGCAAGAGAATGAAAACGTCAGTGTCATCGGATATCACAGTTATATCACTCTCTTCATTATTTCGAGCAGACAGCATCACCTGTTGGACAATGATATTGTCCGCTTCCTCATGACTAGTTGAAAGGTCCGCCCTTCTGATCACTACACCACCATGGCTGATCTCAAATGGGGCAGCGTCCTCACCAAACACTATCAACTTGTCGCTTTATCGTTGGAGGTATTGACTTATATAGGGTTGGTTTTCTAAAGCTTATATCAGAATATTAACTTATATCAAATGGGTCTTTTGAGGGGAAAGTGTGATGACGTCACCACGTCACGCGGCACGAATGCGCGCCTGTGTCGTTGGAGATACTGACTTCTACAGGGAGGCCCCATCACCCTCCCCCATCACCCTCCCCCATCACCCTGCCATCGCCCTCTCCCATCACCCTGCCATCACCCTCCCCCATCACCCTCTGCCATCACCCTCCCATCACCCTGCCATCACCCTCCCACCACCCTGCCATCACCCTCCCACCACCCTCCCATCACCCTGCCATCACCCTCCCATCACCCTTTATTGGACCATTTGACTTCTGTAGGGTTGGTTTTCTAAGGTTTATATCAAAATATCAAATAAATATTTTAAGGTGAAAGCGCGATGACGTCACCACGTCACGCGGCACGAATGCGCACCTGTGTCGTTGGAGGTATTGACTTATTTAGGGTTGGTTTTCTAAGGCTGTAGGCCGCACCTCATTTTGTCAAATAAAGTGGTATTCGGGTGGTTCCGGTATTTGGGACCGCAGGGACGGAAAGTGCAGGTACGGGGTGCTTGGCACTCCCCAGCCGGCCCGCTCTGAAGGTTCGGATCGGGACACCGGGATTCATTCCGGTCGCCCGGTCGGCCCGGAGGTGGGGGTGCGGGGCCTGTCACGGAACGTCAAAAGAAACTCCTCCCTCCCATCCCATCACCCTCCCATCACCCTCCCATCACCCTCCCCCATCACCCTGCCATCACCCTCCCATCACCCTGCCATCACCCTCCCATCACCCTGCCATCACCCTCCCATCACCCTGCCCCATCACCCTCCCCCATCACCCTGCCATCACCCTCCCATCACCCTCCCATCACCCTCCCATCACCCTGCCATCACCCTGCCATCACCCTGCCATCACCCTCCCATCACCCTGCCATCACCCTCCCATCACCCTGCCCCATCACCCTCCCCCATCACCCTCCCCCATCACCCTGCCATCACCCTCCCATCACCCTGCCATCACCCTCCCATCACCCTGCCATCACCCTCCCATCACCCTGCCATCACCCCCCCACCACCCTCTCGTTGGAGGTATTGACTTATATAGGGTTGGTTCTCTAAGGCTGTAGGCCGCACCTCATTTTGTCGAATAAAGTGGTATGCGGGTGGTTCCGGTATTTGGGACCGCAGGGACGGAAAGTGCAGCCGGCCCGCTCTGAAGGTTCGGATCGGGACACCGGGATTCATTCCGGTCGCCCGGTCGGCCCTGAGGTGGGGGTGCGGGGCCTGTCACGGAACGTCAAAACAAACGGCCTGCCGGGGCCGCCCAAAAGTCGGGCGTGAGGGGCGCGTCCACTAATGGAACGCCTCTCGCTTCCCAGATCGAGGGCCACGTGGTCAGGAGAACCTCGTCCCTTCTGGTTGCCCTGCCGTCCCACCGGGAGCGCTGGCAGGGTGTACTTCAAACTAAGCTTAAGTGTCAAGTGTTAAGTTCCTCCTTGCCCTTGCAAGGGAAAGGCTAGGGTCAAGCTCTTCCAAATTTCCAAACACTAGAAATCGGACGTCTCAAATTAATTAATTATTTGTTAAAACATCTCAGTCACCCGCGACCTCTCTAGCGCGGGCGTCGAACCAGTTCATTTCCGGTGCGACCGGGCCGAGTATCGGCCCGGCCGTGGCCGAAGCCGTTGATTCCGCCGTAGCACGCTAACGCGTAGGCTCGCGCGCCCCTGGTCCGCCGGGGCTCCGCGGGTGTCCTACCGTGCCTGGCTTGCCGGTGCCCGGGGACAGATCTCGCTGTCTAAACATGGTAGCGCTAGGCCAGTGGGACCGCCGGGACCCACGTGCACTCACATGGTGTTCTGCGCGTGGGCGGCAGTATCAGACCGGGGCGCCCAAAGGCGCCACGCACCCAAACGCTCCCTGGCTAAAGTTCATCCTGAAAGCGCCCACATTGTGCGGACAAACCAAGTCAAGGGCCACGTGGTCAGGAGAACCTCGTGCCTATCGGCCGGCCTCAAAGACCGAAATTGTGACGGTGACGATGTCAAGTCTGTATATATATATATCATGACTTGGCATTTAATATGGAATATATATTTTTTCTTGACTTGGGTTTACTTTCTTAACTCAGTATATCAATCTGGTGAGTTTCTTTTACACTTTGGTGATTTATTTGTTAAAAGAACCATGTCACTGATTGTCTGTCGCAGCAAGAAGTCAACAACAGGATTATATCACAGGTGGCATGGCAAAATGTACGGACAGGTGCATTTGATGATTGGCTTCACAGTCGGGTATACAAGGGTTGTTGCGTTCTGAATTAGTGGAAAACAACTGCTGCACGTCTCCAAAAGTTATTGCCGCTTCCTCTGGAGATGGTCCGTCAACTCGACAATGCTGTTTGTCATGGAGTGGTGGCTTTACGAAATTACGGCATGAAACAGCATGCTATTGCTCGGCAGTATGGCATCACTCAAGGTCAGGTGTCAAAGATCCTGAAACGAAATGCTCAGAGGGGTGTCCCTACTCCAATACCGAGGCCAGGACATCCCCGCAGAACCACAAGGAGGGATGATCGCCAGCTGCACCGGGTAGTCCGCAATGGCCGTACCAAGTCAGCTAATCGGCTTGGGGCTGAGTGGCAGCAACTGACAAATGTGCCTGTATCCAGAAGGCTATTCAACCAAAGACTGGTTCAAGCAGGCTATCGTGCCAGGCGTCCCCTGAGAAAGCCACGCCTGACCAGACAACACTGCCAGCGCCGATTGCAGTGGGCCAGAGAGCACCGTCAATGGCAGCCAGGACACTGGAATCACATGATCTTCAGTGACGAGTCTAGATTTCTGGTCTATCGTCAAGATGGCCGCGTCCGAGTGCGCAGACAAGTGCATGAAGCCTACAACAAAGATTGTATAGTGCCAAGAGTCCAAGCTGGAGGTGGTGGGGTGACCGTTTGGGCTGCTTTTCATGCAGGGGGCAAAACTGACCTGGTTGTTCTGAATGGAAACCTGAACCAGTTCAAGTACAGGGCCATTTTGGAAGAAACATTGCTTCCATTTGCTCGTGCAACCTTTCGAGGAAACTTTGTCGTCCAAGATGACAATGCACGGCCTCATTGTGCTCGCATGATCCAACACTTTCTTGCTGACCGTGGTGTAGAGCATATGGAGTGGCCTGCCATGTCCCCGGATATGAATCCGACAGAGAACTTGTGGGCAGAATTAACGCGTCAAATCGACTACTTGGACCAGCAGCTGACCTCTGTGCATGAATTGCAGAAGGCTATTGTCACTGCATGGCAAGCGATTCCTGTCCAAACCTTGGCAAATCTCGTGAACAGCATGCCTCAACGTGTACGTGCTCTCCTGAATGCTCGTGGGGGTTACACAAAGTACTGAACTGTAATTTTACTGTCCGTAATCCCAGTCGTAATTTAACTTTTGTTTTTGTTAAAAAAATTTTTGGCTAATGTGCAAAATGAAGAGATACTTCTGGAAAACGTACAGAAGTTTAACACAGTACTGTTAATGAATTGAGTTCGATATCAGTTTACATCACTTTCAAGGATCAATTTATTTGTTTCGAAATGTCAAATGTGGTTTTTGTTTCTTTTAAAGGTCACATTAACAAAATCTAGAATAGTTTCAACATAATTCCAATGAACTTTTGGTTCTAAGACATCTTGAAAAGTAAGTTCACCCACATAAAAAAAATATTCCATATTAAATGCCAAGTCTGTATATATATATATATATATATATATATATATATATATATATATATATATATATATACAGTGGAACCTTGACTTACGAGTGCCCCAACTTACGAGTTTTTCGAGATACGAGCCGTCGCTCGGGCGGTTTATTGCTTTGAGATGCGAGCCGAGATTTGAGTTACGAGCTTTCGCCACCCAGTCACGTGGTTATCTTTCCGTGAAAGTACAGTATCTGTCGTATAGCGCTGCATTTTTGTTTTCGCATGTTTCTTTATTTTGAGTTTACGCCGCCAGGTGGGTTCCGGTCACGTGGTTATCTTGACGTGCACGTACAGTATCTCTGTCGTATAGCGCTGCATTTTTGTTTTCGCATGTTTCTTTATTTTGAGTTTACGCCGCCAGGTGGGTTCCGGTCACGTGGTTATCTTGACGTGCACGTACAGTATCTCTGTCGTATAGCGCTGCATTTTTGTTTTCGCATGTTTCTTTATTTTGAGTTTACGCCGCCAGGTGGGTTCCGGTCACGTGGTTATCTTGACGTGCACGTACAGTATCTCTGTCGTATAGCGCTGCATTTTTGTTTTCGCATGTTTCTTTATTTTGAGTTTACGCCGCCAGGTGGGTTCCGGTCACGTGGTTATCTTGACGTGCACGTACAGTATCTCTGTCGTATAGCGCTGCATTTTTGTTTTCGCATGTTTCTTTATTTTGAGTTTACGCCGCCAGGTGGGTTCCGGTCACGTGGTTATCTTGACGTGCACGTACAGTATCTCTGCCGTCAACTTGTTCAGAGTGCCGGCGATAGCTCGCCTTCTCTTTGTGGAAAACACGGTACTGAGAAGAAGAGGAGGATGATGTGCTTGGATATAAAACACGCAATCGTCGAAAAACATGAGCGAGGTGTCGAGGAGGACGTATATAACGGCAGAGGAGAAGACCATGCCAGGCCACAACTTGTGGATATAAAACACGCAATCGTCGTGTTTTATATAAAACTTGTGCTTGGATATAAAACACGCAATCGTCGAAAAACATGAGCGAGGTGCCGAGGAGGACGTATATAACGGCAGAGGAGAAGACCATGCCAGGCCACAACTTGTTCAGAGTGCCGGCGATAGCTCGCCTTCTCTTTGTGGAAAACACGGTACTGAGAAGAAGAAGAGGATGATGTGCTTGGATATAAAACACGCAATCGTCGAAAAACATGAGCGAGGTGTCGAGGAGGACGTATATAACGGCAGAGGAGAAGACCATGCCAGGCCACAACTTGTTCAGAGTGCCGGCGATAGCTCGCCTTCTCTTTGTGGAAAACACGGTGAGATCCTTAACATCCAACAACTAATGGGACGCAAACGGGGCGCCCAGTTTAGCGGTACACACATTGATGAATCACCCTGCCTGTGATTCACCCATGACAGGTTATAGCTGGGTCGGGATTCAAACCCAGGCTGGACAGTTTAGACTTTAGAGTCAAGTGTGCGTACCTCCAGTCCAGGCCATCCTGCCAACTTGTATGCTGCATACAGGTGAAATATAAAGCGCGAGATATTTTTATATATACTGTATATTTAAAAAAAAACTGGTGTGGTTTTTGGCGGGCTGGAACGGATTAATAGCATTTCAATGCATTTCAATGGGGAAATTTGATTTGAGATACGAGCAATTTGAGTTACGAGCTCGGTCACAGAACGAATTAAACTCGTAAGTCAAGGTTCCACTGTATATATATATATATATATATATATAAATATATATATATATATATATATATATTGTTGCGGTTTTAAGTTTGTACAATAAAGGTTAATTTCCCCCTCATCGTTTAGTCACACAACAACACGTAGCCTTGCGATAGTTCAGTTATTTCTTAGTATGTGTGAGCATAGTCCTTTTCCTGTGTTAGTTTTGCGTTGAGTGGAATAATGAGAGTAGGTCCTTCATTGCCTTATGCCGCCTCTATTGCATTATCCCGCCTTACGCCTCCTTATGCCGCCTTTGGCTTTTTGGCGCGAATTAACATGAGGCAGGCCTGGCAAATCGAGGCAAGACTGAAGGAGGGCGGCGAAGAAGCTGACGGTAAGCGCGAGCCGCCAATCAGGGATCAAAGGGAGTGGCTGCGGCACTGCGTCACAGGGCATGGTTGGAACATTCGAGAGGGCTAAGGGGGTTCGCCATATAACCCGTTGCGCGAAGCCCCCACCCCAGCAGTTCGGTCAGTTATGAGCTCGCTCGGGGTTTTGTTGAGAGTTGAGAGTTATGGGAGAGGCGCTTGATGAGAGTTACGAGTTTTGAGAAAAGACGCGCATGAACCCAGCTATAAGTGCTCGTACCAAATTGGACGCTCAGTTGAGCTTGAGGCTGAGCCTCGATTGGGTTACGTGAGTGACAGCGCGCTGGTAACTAAACGCGCTGTGGAAAACCGCCCAGCCACGCGAGAGACGCGTACATTTCCCTCCTGCCTGCTGTGCCCTTTGTTCGAGATATGCGCTACAAGAATCCCTTCCACCACCTGCTTGCCTTCATCGCGGGATGTGCTGTGACCAGGGAGAGCCACGCCAGGCGGTGCCATTCCTGGACGGCCAAGGCAGCGCGTGAACACCATCCTACCTGCATTTCCCCTTTGTGAGTGTGATCGGGCCCGTGTCTGGGATTTAACGTAAGACTGCTTAAGACTGCCCTGTGTCTCTTCTTCTATCGAATCATTGTACACATAAGTGTAAATAATAATTAAATCGTGTTCTTCCTTTATTCGACCGTCTCGTTCCTTCCATCATTGACTAAGCGTGGTACGAATAGAACTGCTCGAATAGGGTTCCAATGCCAAGGTAACTGCACGGACCACATGGTACGCAATCCACTCGGTGTACTCAATTTACACGTGGCTCGTGCGAGGCTTGCTTCCCCGCTTCCGCGGCGGTGCAGGTATTTAGGTACGTGCGAGAATTGTCCCGAAACCCGGCCTTGCGTTTGCCCGGGAGGGGCGTTTCAAGTCTCGGTTGTGCCGACCCAAGAAGAACAAGGGGCTTAACCTCCCCTTGGTAAGGGCAGGAAGGGCGGCAGAAAACCGTAACATTTGGTGTCGGGGAGTGGGATTGGACCGGGAGTGCGCTTCACGCACTCGAAAATTACGAGTGGACGAAATTTAGTTATTTAAACCAAATTTGTATTCGTACCATGGCTAGCTAAGGCGGTCGAATGCCGGTGGGGGTAGATGATAAGGAAGAATTAATGACCCAGGACCAACAGGAAGGGTTGGTAGAAGATGAGGAAATTGATGAGGGGTGGTAGCTGGCAGAGAAAATTGTGGCGCCTCGCACGTGGCGGCGAGAGCCGAGTCCACGATGCCAAGGTACATGCAACTATTCCTGACCCAATTGAAAGAAATGGGGGACAAATCTACCAAGGAAATGGAAGAAATGAAGAGCGAATTGAAAGAAACCATTGGTGCCAAAAAGGACGAAATTTTGGGAATAAATAGTAGCATAAATAAAATAAATGAAAGAATGGCCACCCGAGGGGTGACATTAAAAAAGGTGAGGGAGGAATCCAGGTGTGATATGGAAAAATTGGGGGAGGACATTGGGTGCAGGTTGAGCGGGGAGGTCGCCTTGGTATGCGACGTGGTGACGCGATGTGAGGAACGCGTGGGGAGCGAGCTTGAGCGAGGCGCAGCTAAGTTGACTGGGGCTATAGAAATCGCGACGCAGGGTGTAGAAGAGTCGACGGTCGTCGAATTGGAGGACATAGAAATTTCATGCGCGCCGGCGGTCGTCGAGCTAGACAAAGAAATAATTGGGGCCGAAGAGACGTCAGAATCGGAAAATGAATCACAGAGGGAAGAAATGGAATGCACCCAAAGTTTGTGTTTGTACCATGGTGTCGGGCTTGCTAACTCAATGGAAAGTTTGCAGGTGCTGGTGGAAAAGGATGTCCCCAAGGTGAGTAGGAATAATGGCGCGAATGTGTTTGGCGCGAATGGGTTTTTGGTGCTCTTGGGAGAGAGACGAAACCCAGGCGGTCGCGGAAGGTCCATTGTACGGTGTACGAGGGCGACTGGTGCACGTGTGAGAGAAAAGTGTGCACCGGAGCACAGGTGTGAGAGAGAAAAGTGTGCGCCAGATTGTGCTGTAACGGGAGAGTGTGATACAAAGTGTGCGAAGGAGTGCACACCCAAGAGTGGGGGAAAAGAGTGTGCGATGATTGGGTGTGTAACAGGAAAGTGCACACCCATGGGTGTTACAGACTGTGTGCGGGAAGAGTGTGTAATGGAGTGTGTGAAAGGTGTGAGTGCGCCTAGGTGTGCAGGTGTGAGTACGGTGTGCGAGGGAGAATGCACACCAGAGGATGTGGAAGGAGAGTGTGTAACAGAATGTATGGGAGGCGCAGGGACGCCTGGGTGTGCGAGTGTGGAGTGCGTCGTGAGTAGTGAGAACGCGGCTCAAGCATCGACACCGACCGGGGTAGTGTTTAGTGCGACGGATAGCCGACGTGAGCCCTCGGGAAGGGCGGTGGAAAACCGTAACAATATATATATATATGTATGTATATATATATATATATATATATATATATATATATATATATATATATATATATATATATATATAATTATATATATATATATATAATTATATATATATATATAATTATATATATATATATATATATATATAGTATATATATATATATATATATATACACATACATATATATACAGTGCGTATAAAAAAAGGTAATCCGAATTCAAGGGGTTAACATGCAAAGGTTATTTATTTTGACAATTTACATGTGGTTTACTAATTAAGAGGAGATTCTCAGCTTTCCATTGATACCTTCCATGCATCATTGCTGTCACACATCATTGCCGAGTACATGTTCATTGAAAATGACAAGTTCAAATCGCATTTTTACAAGTATGGCTAATCGATGCAAGTCAGGATAACTGGTGCAAAATGAACGTCAAATGTGAACTTTTCTGAGGAATGATTGGCCTTTATGCACCCACACCTTCAACATGTCCACCTCCCCTTTCAACACAAAGCTCACAGTGGCGGAGCATGCCCTGAACTGCTCGTCTCACCATAGCCGGGTCATTGCGCCAAGCATCCACTTCATGTCGAATATGGCCCTGCAATTCGTCAAGATCATGGGGAGGAGTTACGAACACCTTGTTCTTTAAATGTCCCCTAAGGAAATAATCACATGGTGTGAGGTCAGGTGATCTTGGCGGCCATTCCACTGCATGGTTGAGGGTGATGACTCGGTCTCCAAAGAGTTCCCTCAGTCGATCTCGGACAGCGATACGACGATGTGCTGGGGCGCCGTCTTGGGCCCACCAGAGATATCTGAAGCCACCACGAACCTGTCGCTCAAAGTTCTCCTCCAGCTGCAGTAAAACTTTATCATTGATCATCTGCAGATACCTGTTACCATTGACATTTCTTTGAAAGAAAAATGGTCCGATCACCTGACCACTTCCACAAAGTCCCAACCAAACAGTCCACTTTTGTTGATTCATGTTGGTGTCAAAATTAAATTCCAGGGGTTGTGCTGTCGGTGCATATTCAAGAACATTATGGGTATTGGCGTTGTCGTCCATGGCGAAAGCAGCTTCGTCGCCGATAACAAGATACCGCAAGAAATTGACATCTGCTTCACAATGTGCTATCAACCATCTGGCAAGCACCAGCCTCCTGGCAAAATCCCCTGGCATAAGTTAATGCCGGATGTGAATCCAATATGGATGATGGTGGAGGTCCAGTCTTGTGATTCGGTTGAATGTTGCCGAAGGCAATCCCGTCCCAATTCGTCTTGCGCTGGTATCCCTAGGATGCTCCAAAACTTTCTGCCTTACTGCTGCAATGTTCATTTCCGATCGCCCAGTGCGCCTCCTACCAGAATTCTCCTTGTTGCGGTTGAGGCTAGTGCCATGCTCTTGGTATTTTCTAACATTCGCCCAGATGGTTTTGGCTGCTGGAGGCTCCCGATCTGGGAAACGTTCCCTGAACGCATCACTAGTTCACTGCAAACTTCCAGTTTGGTGAAAGGTTGTAACCACGAAGGTCCGCTGTTCAGTCGTAAGTTGAACCATCTTTTGAATGACTCAGACTGTCTCTAAACACATACACTGTAGGCCCATCTATATTATAATAGCCGTAGATGATTCTGTCTGTCTGTCTGTCTATCTGTTGGGTGTCTGTCCGGGGTGTGGCTTACTCGGTTTGCAGAGTAGCTCCACCCATAGCTCCACCCATTCTGGGAGTGGCTATAAACAAATATCCACCATTTTATTAACTCGCATAGCTTTGAGTCCTGTTTTGTAGGCCCGTGGTGTCTTGCTCTCCCCCAGTTTTATTTCAAATCAAATTCGATAAATCATTTCATTTTTCACAGTCGCTAACATAGTTTTAGACTCGGTTGAAAAAAAACGGGAAGAAAATCCGATGAAAGTTGCCGTTTATAGAACGAAATGAATTCTCAAAGGCCTGTAACTTCAAGGCCATTGAGTCTCTCTCACGCCTTTATCTCCAATCTAACTCACCATATGATTTCATTTTTATCGATGGTTTTACTTTTAGACTCGGTGTCAGCAATAATTGAGAACAATCCACACACGCGGGAAAATGCAGAGATATATTTTTTAAAATCGCGTCATGGTGTATCATACACCGCCCAACATGACACCGCCGGCAATGTGTCGATATATATTAAAAATTCGCTTTTGCTTTTCCGTTATGATATATTACTATTTCGTTTGATGATAGTCGTCACAAAAACGTCAACAATGATGCCGACATATATTTCTTCGTTTTTATTTCATTCAACATATTAGCCGGAAGTAAAATATGTTTCAGGAAATTACCGAGAGATATTTCTTCGTTTTTTTTATTAGTTATGTGCGCATACACTTTAAATAGGTTTATTTGAAATCTTTAATTTTCCACAAACATTCCACACACGCGGGAAAATGCAGAGATATATTTTTTAAAATCGCGTCATGGTGTATCATACACCGCCCAACATGACACCGACGGCAATGTGTCGATATCTATTTTAAATTCGATATATCATTTCATTTTTCACAGTCGCTAACATAGTTTTAGACTCGGTTGAAAAAAAACGAGAAGAAAATCCGATGAAAGTTGCCGTTTATAGAACGAAATGAATTCTCAAATGCCTGTAACTTCAAGGCCATTGAGTCTCTCTCACGCCTTTATCTCCAATCTAACTCACCATATGATTTCATTTTTATCGATGGTTTTAGAGTCGGTGTCAGCAATAATTGAGAACATTCCACACACGCGGGAAAATGCAGATATATTTTTTAAAATCGCGTCATGGTGTATCATACACCGCCTAACATGACACCGACGGCAACGTGTCGATACATATTAAAAATTCGATATATCATTTCATTTTTCACAGTCGCTAACATAGTTTTCGACTCGGTTGAAAAAAAACGGGAAGGAAATCCAATGAAAGTTGCCGTTTATAGAACGAAATGAATTCTCAAACGCCTGTAACTTCAACTTCAAGGCCATTGAGTCTCTCTCACGCCTTTATCTCCAATCTAACTCACCATATGATTTCATTTTTATCGATGGTTTTGGACTCGGTGTCAGCAATAATTGAGAGGTTACTGGCAAGTCATCAGATCCAGAAATGGTGTAAAAACCACCGTTTAGAGGCCATTTTTCCCCGCAAAGCGGGGGTTGGCCTTTTCGGGGACCGTGGTAGTTGTTGTTTTTTTGTCCCCTTTTTGAAGCAATGTTTTACGGCCGGATGCCCTTCCTGACGCCAACCCTTTTTGCCGCCTTCAACGACAAACAGGGAATTACCAGTGAACTGGTACTCAATTAGCCGACCTCGGAAGGATGACAGGCTGAGTCAACCCCCCTGGCATTAATTCGGCGATCGACCGAGATTCGAACCCAGGATCCTAAGCCGGCACCCTAGCCGCTAGCCCAACACCAGAAATGGTGTCATGAACACAATTTATTTACGCACAAGCACAAAAGCAAGACGGGCCGATTTCCGATTCCGACGGGCCGACGGGCGAGACGGGCCGATTTCCGATTCCGACGGGCCGATTTGGAGCAAGAAAAAGAACGAGACGGGAGAAAAAGGAGAGAAACGAGACGGGGAAAGCCGATTGGAGAGGCGAGTGAGGCGCGATTGGAGAGGAGTGTGAGGCGCGATTGGAGAGGAGTGTGAGGCACGATTGGAGAGGAGTGTGAGGCGTGATTGGAGAGGAGTGTGAGGCACGATTGGAGAGGAGTGATTGGAGGGGAGTGTGAGGCACGATTGGAGAGGAGTGTGAGGCACGATTGGAGAGGAGTGTGAGGCGCGATTGGAGAGGAGTGTGAGGCGCGATTGGAGAGGAGTGTGAGGCGCGATTGGAGAGGCGTGTGAAGGATTGGAGAGGAGAGGAGTGTGAGGGATTGGAGAGGTGAGGGATTGGAAAGGAGAGGGATGTGAGGGTTTGGAGAGGAGAGGAGTGCTAGGTGGAGAGAGGAGAGTGTCAGGTGGAGACAGGAGAGTGTCAGGTGGAGACAGGAGAGTGTCAGGTGGAGAGGAGTGAGGGGTCACATATTATGTGAAATAACTAAATTCACACCATTTCTGGATCTGATGACTTGCCAGTAACCATTTTGTAAAAATGAATGTGCAGCATATAACTCAATATGTCGAAATGTCACACACATCCATGCCCGTGGGATTCCCACGGGTGACCCCGCTAGTCTTAAATACCCATCTTAAACAAAGGATGACACAACCGACGATTACCAGACCAGCTTAACAATTTTACATAATCAACTTGGCAGTCGACAAGTAATGTGTCCATTTCAAAAACTGTCTTGCACCTTGTAAAAGTCAAACTTGTAAAAATGCGATTTGAACTTGTCATTTTCAATGAACATGTACTCGGTCATGTGAGACAGCAATGATGCATGAAAGGCATCAATGGAAAGCTGAGGATCTCCTCATAATTGGTAAACCACATGTAAATTGTCAAACTAAATAACCTTTGCATATTGTCGTGCGAATCCCTCCGGTTAATACCAGGGACCGCAGAAGACCAGAACGGATTTACTTGAGGCGATAACCAAACACGGATTCTACTTGTGTAGCGCGGGAAGAAGAAGGAAAGTGGAAGCTGCGGTAAAAGCGCGTACCTGTGGAAGGCGAACGAACTCAAACAGAACCAGATTTGTGGGGAATGGAAAATAATACAAAGGTTTATTTCAATAAGAATCGGGACAGGGAAACGCGGCAATAAATCTAATTCCTAAATTGGGATCCCACACACCGACTTCAGATACGAACAAGGGAAGATTAATTAATAAAAAGAAACGTCGTGTACTGTAAAATGTTCTGTGGGTGCGGCCTTATCTCGTCTGTCGTTTTGTATTGTCTGCCGTCCAAACACAGCTCCGTTCGGCCCCGCTCGCACGCCACCGGGCCTCGCTCCAAGCTCCAATCAATCGCACACCACAAGGTCCCTCGCTCCGAACTCCAAGCTAAAGAAGCACCGATCGCACACGAGGCCCCAAAGCACCAAAAGCACCTCACCAAGCACCACATGGTCGCGAGCCAAGACCACCAGGACCTCTCATGATGAAGAGGAAAAACGCAGAGAACACAAGACAGCCAGGGAGGAACGTGCACAAGAGAGTTCGAGCTGCCAGAGGAAAGCTGCGCAAGCAAGAAGAAGACGTGCTGCGCAAGACTTCAGCCGGATGTGCAAGACTAACTGCTGGATCTGCCAGAGTCGCAAGAGGGAAAATGTCGTTCGGCACGCCCCTATATAACCTTGCGGCGATGACGTCAGCCTTGGTGCACCACCCAATCAGTGCCCTCCACCGAATCACAGGCCTGTAGCGTGGTCATAGCGCATGCTACTCGATGTGGCTAGGCCTGTAGGAGGTGTAGCTGGCTGCAGCCATCATCGGCGGTGTCCTGGCCTGGTTTCCTTTCCTGTTCCTTCCGAAGTCACTGTCAGGGAAGGGAATTATTTAATGTTGCACTAAGGGCCTGTCTAAGTGTCTATGTTGGTGTGCATTGCCATAAGGGACAAAGGTTTGACTACCAGGTTTGACACACAGGGACTGTTATCTTTAATCCCTAACTACCTAGCACACAACAACCTGGTATGTTCACAGGTATACATCTTAACCCGACAAACCGGACTAACACACAACTTATTACAAGGTAGATTCCCTATCGCGACAGTTGAAGCATGTTACCTATTCAGATCTACCTGACTCTCGATATTGCTTTACCCTACCGACATAACACAGCCCCACCTCCCCCCTGGAGCCATAGCTCCTGATAGGTTCACTGCAGGCGCTACCATTCCAGTCTTAACACTTACTGTCTCACACTTAATTAGCCTAGGAAATATATCAGGAGGGCTGTGGGAAGTGAGCCGGACTTCCTACCTATACTTCTTAACATGCTAATCCCCTTAACAGTCATGCAATCAAATATGTACATTTCATTCGTTGTTCCTGCGGAGGGAGGAAACAAACAACACTCAAAAACTAACTTCACCACAAAACTTAACCAACCTTACAAAATTCCAAAACTCTATGAACATTTATACAACCCCGGTCTACAGACCGCATCCCCCGGTGGATGCTACAAGACGCAACCCTACCTGCGGGGCCATCCCAATGTACCCCTAAGTTTCCGCGGGCCCTGTCCAGATGTTACAGGTGAGGGACATGGCTCGGTGGATTTCGCCCACATTCACACAACACAACCCCTTATCCACGCATACTCATTCCATAAGTCATCACACACAAAATCATTACAAGCATGTACTTAATACACCCCCCCCCCCCCCCCCTGCAGGACCATGGCATTGATGTCATTCGTGTGTGCATTTCTCTCAACTAGGCAGCAGGGAGGTACCGCACAAGTAAGATGGTGGGGGTGATTCAGGCTGCGGTGCCCGCAGTCCACAAAAAGTCAACCGACTTACAAGTTCATTGCCCCCCCCCTTACCTCTTGGCCCCGTGACAGCCCAACAGCCCTTTCCGCCGTTACCCCACCGGTGAGGGTCTCCACACACCAGGCTCCATTGCCTCCTGCTGCCGCGCAGCTACACGGGTCGCCGGGGGTCTCCTTTACCCCACGGCGCCCAACCAAACCCTCCACCGACAAGCTCCAATTTCCAGATACCACTGGCTGCCAGGGGTAATTGCCACAGAGGAGGGCCGCAGGCATCGCTCTTCAGAGCCTGATCTGTACCTGCGGACACACACACCTTCCCCACCCACAAGATCCCAAAACACATTTCCTCCCCCGCTGCCATTCGATTTTCCAGCACAATTCCAGAGAAGATGGTTCAAAAGGTGTTACAAAAAGTTGCCATGGCCTGCTACATGTGAAATTCCCCCGCTCACAGTTCAAATCATTACATTTACACAAGCGCATTTCAAAACTCTCAATAATTATCACTCATCCGTTTTTCCATTCTCCACGACCACATAAAAACTCATAACCACAACACGAACACAAACGCCACCCACAAATTTTGAACGAAAAAACATAGTGAACCTGACTACCGCCCCCAACTCCAAATTACATGTCCCCAAAATTTCCATAAGCAAGTCCTGAAGCCTGGGACACATCCAACACTCACCTCAAGTGCAGGTAGTTGCAGGTTGCTCAGGCCCAAAGTGCCATCCACCCTTCAAAATCCCAAAATTTCACATTGGGCCTACCAAATTTCTCCAAATTTCACTTTTGTCCCCACTATACTGGCAGGTATGTGGGTCCGCATCCAACGGTGATTATCACTACACAACTACATGTGGCCTCGACAGCTCGGCACCTCTACCGTGCAAGGGTCATCGGGACAAGGTGAGCAGTCAAAACGCCAACATGGCCCATGAGTGTCCACAAGGGTGAGACCCACTATCCATCCTTCGGCCCCCCTGCGAGGAACAAAGCTGCACCAGCCCCGGCTGGCCAATGTGGTGAGCACCTGCTGCCACAAACACTACCGCACGCACAACCTCGGCCCTGGGGGAGACGGTCGCAGTGCGTGGCATTCCCCTCACGTCACCTATGCCGCCCTCATCCCCCAGTCCACAAAACTGCAGCCCCCCAGTGCCCACCCACACTTGACCACACCAAGGTCCAGTTGACAGCCATGCTCCACCAGGAGACCCACCCAGAAGACATGGTCCACACACCTTGGACACGCACAGCACCACGTTGACCCCCAGACCCCCAACTCCATCCCCATGATCCCGCGTCACAAATATCAGCACAGTCGCCCCTGCAACCAGTTGAAAGCTGTGCCTTGCTAAACTGTCAATTTTATCACAGCCAACATCACTTTGGTCTGCACACCTGGATCAATAATGTTGTCACAACTGTCAGTGACCACCATGACATTTCAAAATCCACCCTTAAATTTACATCTAACCTTCAGATTACCCATGCCAAACATTTTTCACATTTCACCAATCTCACCAAAGAAAGATGCTTTGCCATACACATGCCAGCCGAGCATGGCCCATATGCTCGGCTCGTTACACATTCCCGATCACATCCCCATGGCTCCCTTCCCAAACCGGGAGTCCATAAATCATAACGGAACATCTGCGGAAGATCACTCTCACACCATCACGTTCCACAGATGCCCCAATGGTTGTCCGGCAGGCTATCTCCATCCCTGTCCATGTGGTTCGACCCGCGTCCATAGACCAGCACGGCATGGCAGGTCACCACATGCCGGCTGTCCCAGAGTCTCAGGGAGAGGGTGTCAGGCCGCATGCCCGGGTGGTCACCACATCAGGCCCAAGTTGGCCTTCCGCAGTGCCACCACCAAAGCGCGACCCACAACACCTCCCTCTAGTGGTCCTCAATAAATGCCATCCCAGGCTTGAGAAACCACCTCGGACTACCTGGAGGTCTTAACACCCACCAAGGTCCTGTGACCCTGTCAGCCCGAGCCACCCGCTCGGCCGGTGCCCCGACGGACAAGGGACGCCACACTCCACCAGACCCCCCTGTAGGGCCCAGGTCGTACCATGACACCCATGGCTGGTCCAAATCTCGCCAGCACAGCCCTCCAGCTGGCTGGCATAACAAAATTTCCAAAGGGGCAACTTTTGCCCGAGGCCATCCCCATTGACCTCTCCTGGTCCACATTCCACAGCCCTGGGACCAACTCCCTCCAAGGCTGCTCCAAATCCAACTCCCATTTTAATTTTATTTTAGATTTTATTTTAAAAATTTTGGCCTCAGGTGTCCAATCACTGCAGCTGCAGGTAACAACCTCTATCACAGGTTGTTCTGCCCCTCCCTGCAGCTGTTCCAAATTCCCTATGGGGACCAAATCTCCTGAGGCTCGATCTCCCGATCTTCCAATGTCCAAATCCAGCCCTGAGTCAAAACACTCCCCCAACTGGTCGTTCAATTTCGGAGCCTCCTGTTCCCAATTGTTATGCATGGTGAGGGTCCCCTCGGTCACCTCCTCGGACCAACTCATCTCATCCCCCAAACTCCTTTGGGCCTGGTCAAACCCTACCTCCACGGGACTGTCACAGGTCTCCAGCCGCTGGATCACATCATATACATCATCCCCATTAACAATTTGCGGCCCCGACAGGTCTTCCCCAATAAATACCCGGTCCGGCTCCCCACTAACGTTCTCCCCTCTTGCTCTGCACCACCGCCCTGGTGCTGCAAGAATTCAAATTGCTCCCTCGGCTGGGGTGTTGTGACATCCACACAGTCCCGATAAAACTCCAGGCCAGCAGGTGGGAAACATCCTCTATTACAATTTTCACATTCCAAATTTCCTTTCCCATTCACCTGTGGGCACTCCACATTTGCCTGTACATTTGCAGTTTCCCGTTTTAATTCGCTTGCCATTCCCGGTGCAATTCCCAATTTACTTTCCCCCATTCCGATTCTAATTCTGCCACCGTTGGCTCCTCCTGGGCCCCAACGCCACCATTCTTTCGTTCCTCCTCCAACTCACTCGTAAATTCATCAATTTTAATTCCCATTCGCTGACTCCGAGCATCCATTTTGTTAATCATTCGCTTCATGTTATTTTCCAATCCCCCAATTTGATTTCCCAATCGCTCACCCATTCCCTCCATTTTGTTATTCATTCCCCGAATTTCCTGAAAGAATCGATCCCACATCTGGTCGGGTATCAGGGCCGCTCCAATTGTTCCCGGCTCCCCGGTAGGGGAGGATGGGTTGGTGCTCGGGACGGGGGAGGTTCCACGACTCACCTCCAATTCCCCTACCTCCGGCTCACTCCCAATGCTTCCCGCATCTTCCTCCTTCCTTCCTCCATATTGCCCACCTCCTCCATCCGTAAAGGAGGTCGCTTTCCCGCTCACGTATTTAACAGGAATAAAATTTAACTTTTACGGACGCTCGGTCAGCGTCTCGCGCACCGATCGCCGAAGCAAATTTATCGCCTCCTACTACAAAAATTTTGTTTCCAAATTCTCCACACTCCTTGACACCAAATTTTACTACGGGGTTCAAATCCCACTCCTCGACAACAGTTGTCGTGCAAATCCCTCCGGTTAATACCAGGGACCGCGGAAGACCAGAACAGATTTACTTGAGGCTATAACCAAACACGGATTCTACTTATGTAGCGCGGGAAGAAGAAGGTAAGTGGAAGCTGCGGTAAAAGCACGTACCTGTGGAAGGCGAACAAATTCAAACAGAACCAGATTTTTGGGGAATGGAAAATAATACAAGGGTTTATTGCAATAAGAATCGGGACAGGGAAACGCGGCGATAAATCTAATTCCTAAATTGGGATCCCACACACCGACTTCAGAAACGAACAAGGGAAGATGAATTAATAAAAAGAAACGCCGTGTACTGTAAAATGTTCTGTGGGTGCGGCCTTATCTCGTCTGTCGTCTTGTATTGTCTGCCGTCCAAACACGGCTCCGCTCGGCCCCGCTCGCGCGCCACCGGGCATCGCTCCCAGCTCAAATCAATCGCACACCACGAGGTCCCCCACTCCGAACTCCAAGCTCCAGAAGCACCGATCGCACACGAGGCCCCAAAGCACCAAAAGCACCGCACCAAGCACCACTCGGTCGCGAGCCAAGACCACCAGGACCTCTCATGACGAAGAGGAAAAACGCAGAGAACACAAGACAGCCAGGGAGGAACGTGCACAAGAGAGTTCGAGTTGCCAGAGGAAAGCTGCGCAAGCAAGAAGAAGACGTGCTGCGCAAGACTTCAGCCGGATGTGCAAGACTAACTGCTGGATCTGCCAGAGTCACAAGAGGGAAAATGTCGTTTGGCACGCCCCTAAATATAACCTTGTGGCGGTGTCGTCAGCCTTGGCGCGCCACCCAATCAGTGCCCTCCACCGAATCACAGGCCTGTAGCATGGTCATAGCACGTGCTACTCGATGTGGCTCGGCCTGCCGGAGGTGTAGCTGGCGGCGGCCATCATCGGCGGTGGCCTGGCCTGGTTTCCTTGCCTGTTCCTTCTGAAGTCACTGTCAGGGAAGGGAATTATTTAATGTTGCGCTAAGGGCCTGTCTAAGTGTCTATGTTGGTGTGCATTGCCATAAGGGACAAAGGTTTGACTACCAGGTTTGACACACAGGGGCTGTTATCTTTAATCCCTAACTACCTAGCACACGAACATCCTGGTATGTTCACAGGTATACATCTTAACCCGACAAACCGGACGACACACAACTTATTACAAGGTAGATTCCCTATCGCGACAGTCGAAGCATGTTTCCTATTCAGATCTACCTGGCTCTAGATATTGCTTTACCCTACCGACATAACAATATTAACCCCTTGAATTCGGATTACCTTTTCTTTGATACACACTGTATATATGACACTGGAGTCATAGACAGCACTGACACTGGAGTTATAGACAGCACTGACACTGGAGTCATAGACAGCACTGACACTGGAGTCATGGACAGCATTGACACTGGAGTCATGGACAGCACTGACACTGGAATCATGGACAGCACTGACACTGGAGTCATGGACAGCACTGACACTGGAGTCATGGACAGCACTGACATTGGAGTCATAGACAGCACTCACACTGGAGTCATTGTCGAAGTGCTGGTAGGGGAAAGTGGTTTGAGAATGTGGTTTGGAAATGAAGCATGAGAATTGAGATTTGAATACGGGTGTCGGAAAATGAGGGTTTGAGGATGGATGATTGGGAATGTTTAAATACAGAGTTGGAGAATGAGGGTTTGGGAATGAAGAAGAGAACAATGGGGAAGGTTCTAACTGCAGGCACAAATGCATTTCCCTGTCCACTGACACGAGTAGAGAGGATGGGTAACGGGTAACCTCACTAAAGAGAATCACTATGGAAATATCTAAACTCCAGGGTTATTTTATGTGTTAAATGTAACTCCAAGGGGTTATTCCAAAGCCACAACACTACCCCATCCTCCGTACCAGACTCATCCTGAGTCTGCCGGCTCAGTACATGTCAGGTGTAGTTCCCTTTAACACAATTACCTCACCCAACGGATCCCTGAGTGCGACATTGGTTTGGACACAAAAAGTTTCATACATGTCCCCACTACAAAAAAAATAAAGAAACCTAGTGTGGTATGTGACTAGTCCTGCACATTCACTCGATGCTCGTATTTACACAGTTCTAAATTGAATTCTGAACACATAACCAGGTGGCCTCAAACACTATGCACTATGTACACTGCGTGGAGGAAAAATATTCATTTTTGCTGATGATTTCCACCAAATTCTTGCAGTCATTCGCTGAGGATGCAGGCCTGATATCATGGATGCGTGCATGACAAAGTCCCCACTATGGGAGCATTGTGCTAAGCTGGAACTGCGCAGCAACATCTGCTTACTGAACAGCATCAAATATCATGATGATGCGGGGCATGAGTGCCTTGAAAATATTGCCAGTTGATTGGTACAGCTCAGAGAAGGAAACTTGCCAAAGGTTTGTGGTACACCCTAAAATGAGGCCATTGAATTGCCACCAAATCTCTGTGCATAGTCGGAAGAGGAAGTGATCAACCATGTATGTAATGTTTGTGGAAGACCAAGACCAACACACAAAGCCAAGCGGGCTCGGGGAACGCGCTGTGTTCACGTCCAAAAATGCTGATGTTGACTGATTGAATGACAGCATCATGCGGCATCTCCAAGGCAACATGTGTGTCATCACAAGTGCTGACACTATTGCTTTGACAAACCAGGTGACCCTATCCAGCAGAATTCCTCAACTGCATAAATCTGTCTGGACTGCCACCACCCCAGATGACATTGAAAGGGCATGTTGAAGGAGCCGGGGCTCCCACGTCGATCGGAAGAATGGACGCGACAAAAAGCTAGAATTCATCTGAGTTGCTTTAATGAAATCAAACACTCAGGCACTCTGAAAAACCGTTTATCAGTCAGCAATATATATCTATTCCGCCAGGGGGTTTGCCCAGGCCCGGCGCCAGGGGGCTTGGCCCAGCGTCCTGGCTGCGGCCTGGCAAGTTGAGGGCGAGCCTGCCCGGGCATGCCCGGGCATGCCCGGGCGTCCCGACTGAGGCCTGGCAAGTTGAGCGCGGGCCTGGGCGTCCTGGACGAGCCCGGCATGGTGATCGCTCCGCGTCCTTGATAGGTGCAAGGCGATTGTGAAAACTCAGCGGCAGCCGCTACACACGTCCCCCCAGAATCGACTTGCACCGGCAGGGTCAATTTGAGGGGGGTCCTGATGACCCGGCCGAAGCGACCCCTGGCGGGTCGTGGGAGGGGGTCCGGTGAGGTGGTGGGCGGTCGAGTGGGGGGCACCGTGGACGGGGGACGGCCTCGCCGCGGCGGAAGGGCCACCCGTGGTGGGTGGTCGACGTCCACGTGCGCCGGCTTGAGGCGGTCCACAGCAATCCGGTCCGACCTGCCGCCGATGTCGATGACGAACGACTTGTCGTCCCGTCGCAGCACCCGGAAGGGCCCGTCGTACGGCGGCTGGAGTGGCCACCGATGTGCGTCGTGACGCACAAAAACATACTCCGCTGTGCGGAGTGCTGGGGGGACGTAGGACTGGGGGTCACCGTGGTGGGATGTTGGCACGGGGGCAAACCGTCGGGCGGCCTCCTGGAGGTCCGAGCGCTGGTGAGCTGCGGACCAGGGACTGGTAGCGTCGGGCACAAATTCGCCCGGGACGCGTAGCACCTGGCCATAGACAAGCTCGGCGGTGGATGCCTGGAGGTCCTCCTTGGGGGCCGTGCGAAGGCCCAAAAGGACCCACGGCAGCCGGTCGGCCCACCCGACGTCTTGAAGGCCGGCCATGAGCGCGGCCTTCATGGAGCGGTGGAATCGCTCGCACAACCCGTTTGCTTGGGGGTGGTAGGCCGTAGTACGGTGGAGCTTGATCCCCAGGTTGCGGGCGACCGCGCCCCACAGCTCGGAGGTGAACTGTGGACCGCGGTCTGACGAGATGTCCGCCGGTGCGCCGAAGCGGGCGACCCAGGTGGCGATGAAAGCCTGCGCCACGTCGGCGGTGGTGGTGGAGACGAGGGGAACGGCCTCCGGCCACCTGGTGGTCCTGTCCACCATGGTGAGCAGGTGTGTGAACCCCCGTGACGGGGGGAGGGGGCCCACCAGATCCACGTTGACGTGGTCGAAACGTCGTTCGGGCACGGTGAAAGGTGCCAGCGGGGCCTGGGTGTGTCGGTGGACCTTGGCCCGTTGGCAGGCCGTGCAGGCGCTGGTCCAATCGCGGACGTCCCGACGAAGGCCGTGCCAGACGAAACGCGCCGACACCAGCTTCTGGGAAGCTTTCCGGCCCGGGTGGGAAAGGCCGTGGAGGGAGGCGAAGATGCGGCGTTGCCAGGCGACGGGCACGATGGGGCGAGGCTGGCCTTGGGAGACGTCGCAGAGCAGGACAGTGTCCGCGCAGGGGATGTCGGCCAGGCGGAGGCCCGTGTCCGCCGCCCGGAGGGCTTGCACCGTGGTGTCGGTGGTTTGGTCCGCCGCCATAAGCGCAAAATCCACGCCCAGGTGGACCGCGTTCGCGCTGGCCCGGGAAAGACAGTCGGCCACGGCATTGTTTTTGCCGGCGACGTGCTGGATGTCTGTGGTAAACTCCGACACGGCGGAGAGGTGGCGCTGTTGGCGGGCCGACCATGGCTCTGTGACCTTGGCCATGGCGTAAACCAACGGCTTGTGGTCGACGAACGCCGTGAAAGGTCGGCCCTCCAGGAGGTGGCGGAAATGGCGGACGGCCAGGTGTAGACCGAGGAGCTCCCGGTCAAACGTGCTGTATTTGAGCTCGTTCGGCCGGAGCTGCCGGCTGAAAAAAGCGAGTGGCTGCCAAACCCCGTTCACCCATTGCTCATGTACGGCGCCCACCGCGTAGTCGGAGGCATCCGTGGTGAGGGCGATGGGAGCGTTGAGCACCGGGTGAGCGAGCAGTGTTGCGTCGGCGAGGGCCCGCTTTGAGCCTTGGAAGGCCGCATCCATTGCTGCGGACCAGGCGATGTCGTGCTTGGCCGGCATGCCCCGGAGGGCTTCGTAGAGGGGCCGCATGAGCTGAGCAGCGCGGGGCACGAAGCGGTGATAAAAATTCACCATTCCCAGGAATTCCTGCAGGGCCTTTATGGTGCGGGGACGCGGGAACGTGGTGATGGCCTCGACCTTGGTTGGCAGCGGCACGGCCCCGTTCTTGGTGATGTGATGGCCCAAAAAATCAACGGCCGTCGTGCCGAAGTGGCATTTGGCCGGGTTGACGATGAGGCCGTGCTCGCTGAGGCGCTCGAACAGTGTCCGGTGGAGGAGGTGCTCGGCCCGGGACGTGCTGGCGACGAGGATGTCGTCCAGGTAAACGAAAAGGAACGGCAGGTCACGCAGCACGCCGTCCATCAAGCGCTGGAACGCCTGAGCCGCGTTCTTGAGACCAAACGGCATCCGCAAGAATTCGAATAAGCCGAACGGCGTGATGACTGCCGTTTTAGGGACGTCGGCCGCCCTGACAGGTACCTGGTGATATCCCCGTATGAGGTCAATTTTCGAAAAAATGACCCGTCCCGCCAGACGGGCGGAGAAGTCTTGGATATGCGGGATCGGGTACCTGTCGGGGGTGGTAGCGTCATTGAGACGGCGGTAGTCGCCACACGGGCGCCATCCACCCCCCGGCTTTGGCACGATGTGCAGTGGCGAGGCCCACGCGCTATCGGAGCGCCGCACGATGCCGAGGTGCTCCAACGCGTCGAATTCGGCCTTCGCTACGGCGAGCTTGGCTGGGTCGAGGCGGCGGGCCCTGGCGTAGACCGGTGGGCCCGTGGTTGGTATGTGGTGCTCGATCCCATGCCGTACTGCGACGGCCGAAAACGTCGGCCGCGTGAGGGCCGGGAACTCCGTGAGCAGGCGAGCAAACTCGTTCGCCGCCGGGACGGCGCATGCCAGCTCGGTCGGCGCGGAGCTGCTCAATGTGCATACCAGGGAGCTGAAGGTTTCAGCGTTGATTAAACGACGCCGTTGGACGTCCACCAGCAGTCCGTGTGCGCAGAGGAAGTCGGCGCCTAGCAGAGCCACGGGCACGTTGGCGGTTACAAACGTCCAAGCAAAGCGTTGGCCGCCGAAGCAGAGGGTGACGTTGCGCGGGCCGAAGGTGCGGATAGTCGATCCGTTGGCCGCAACTAAGGAGGGGCCGCAAACCGCGGATTGCCTGTCCTGGTCAGAGGCGGGTATGACGCTCAGTTGGGCGCCGGTGTCGCACAGGAAGCGCCGTCCGGACGCTTTATCCGTGATGAACAGTAAGTTGCCCGTGTGGCCGGCGCTCATGGCTGGTAATGAACGCCGGCCCGGCCGTTTCCCGGCCTGCCGAAGGTGCACGGGGGTCGGCATGTCCGGGCCTTCTGTCCGAACCTGGCATGATAGTAACACCACGCTTGGTCAGGTGGAGGCCTCGGTCGTCGTGCCGGAGGTGGTCGGCTCGGTAGAGCGGCCGCCAATGGCGTCGGCAGTTCGGCCGTCGACCGTGCCGGGTGCTCGGGCGCCCTGGGTGTTGCGTCGGACGGCGGTGGGTCCCATGTCGCCGCTACGATGCGCTGTCCTGCGGCGGAGATCTTGTCGGCTTCTCTGGCAAGGGCCCGGGGATCTGTGATCGTCGTGCTTGCCAGGGCGAGGCGTACCGGGTTAGGCAGCTGACGGAAGAACAGCTCCCGGAACAGGAATGCCGGAGAGTGCTCGCCGAGCAGTGAAAGCATGTAGTCCATGCGCTCGGAAGGGCGCGTGTCGCCGAGCTCAGGCAGATCGAGCAGGCGCCGTGCGCGTTCCGCCGATGGGAGGGCGAAAGCATCGAGGAGCAGCTTCTTAATCGCGCCGTATTTGTCAGCGGCTGGCGGGCTTTCGAGGAGGCTCAGGGCGCGGGCCGCAGTAACCGACCCGAGCGCAGCTACCACATGGTGGAAGCGGGTGTCGTCGGCCGTGATGCCTCGCAGGGCGAACAGGGACTCCGCCTGTGCGAACCAAACCGCCGCGTGAGCCTCCCAGAAGGTAGGCAGTTTAAGGGCGACTGCCGTGTCCATGTCGATAGGTCACCAATGAAGGAGCCGGGGCTCCCACGTCGATCGGAAGAATGGACGCGACAAAAAGCTAGAATTCATCTGAGTTGCTTTAATGAAATCAAACACTCAGGCACTCTGAAAAACCGTTTATCAGTCAGCAATATATATCTATTCCGCCAGGGGGTTTGCCCAGGCCCGGCGCCAGGGGGCGTGGCCCAGCGTCCTGGCTGCGGCCTGGCAAGTTGAGGGCGAGCCTGCCCGGGCATGCCCGGGCATGCCCGGGCGTCCCGACTGAGGCCTGGCAAGTTGAGCGCGGGCCTGGGCGTCCTGGACGAGCCCGGCATGGTGATCGCTCCGCGTCCTTGATAGGTGCAAGGCGATTGTGAAAACTCAGCGGCAGCCGCTACAATGTGCCAATTATGCTCCTGCGGAACCTAAATCCATGCAATGGACATTGAAATGGCACCAGGTACATCCTGACTTCCGTCACAGAGAGACTTCTCCAGGCATGCATACTGGCTGGAGAACATACAGGATCACTGCTGATGATTCCCCACAGCTTGCTGTCACCATCGGATACAGATCTGCCCTTCACTCTGTGCTGTCGCCAATTCCGCATCAGATCAGCCTTCACAATGTCCATCAACAAGAGCCAGGGCCAGAGTCTGAAATGTTGCAGACTTCATCTGTCATTGTCAAACAAACGGTGTCTTCACACGTGGACAGTTGTATGTGGCAGTAAGCCGATTTGGAGATCCGCAGCATCTGCGCATTTTTGCATTCGAAAGATACGAAATCGAAAAGTGTAATACCGAGCGATTCCTGTGGACCCGTTGCTCAAACTTTGATATTTCGAATCCGGATAATGGGGGATCCTGGAAGAAGGGGAGGGGGGACGTCGGAGGGGTGAGTTGGTGGGGCGTTACCCCTCAAACGTCGGATCCCGACTCGTCCCTTCTTTATCAACCAATTGCTCTGAAACTCAATACGGCCCTTCTACTCTATGGCCGCACAATCGCTCAGTCTTCGATTTGTTTTGTTTGTTTTTAAGGATCATGGTAGCTCCCAGGGGGCTTACCTACCCAATAAAGCTTACACAATAACAATTGACCCCCATTATAAATCAATATTTATAATGGGGGTCAGTTGTTATTGTCTTTATTTATTTATTTTTTTACAAAACGGTTGGGGGTTTTATAGCATATGGTTGGAGCTTTTATAGTTCCCAAATGGGGGTTTTATAATGGTTGGGGGTTATATAATGGTTTTATAATGGTTGGGGGTTATATAATGGTTGGGGGTTTTATAGCAAATGGTTGAGAGTTTTATAGTTCCCAAATGGGGGTTTTATAATGGTTGGGGTTTATATAATGGTTTTATAATGGTTGGGGGTTTTATAGCAAATGGTTGAGGGTTTTATAGTTCCCAAATGGGGGTTTTATAATGCTTGGGGATTTTATAGCAAATGGTTGGGGGTTTTATCGTTTCCAAATGGGTTTTTTTTATAATGGTTGGGGGTTACATAATGCTTTTATAATGGTTGGGGGATATATAATGGTTTTATAATGGTTGGGGGTTACATAATGGTTTTATAATGGTTGGGGGTTACATAATGGTTTTATAATGGTTGGGGGTTACATAATGGTTTCATAATGGTAGGGGTGTTTTATAGCAAATGGTTGAGGGTTTTATAGTTCCCAAATGGGGGTTTTATAATGGTTTGGGGTTATATAATGGTTCTATAATAGTTGGGGGTTTTATAGCTCCAAAAATGGGGGTTTTATAATGGTTTGGGGTTATATAATGGTTCTATAATGGTTGGGGGTTTTATAGCTCCAAAAATGGGGGTTTTATAATGCTTGGGGATTTTATAGGAAATGGTTGAGGGTTTCATAGCTCCCAAATGGGGGTTTTATAATGGTTGGGGATTTTATAGCAAATGGTTGGGGGTATTATAGCTCCCAAATGGGGTTTTTATAATGGTTGGGGTGAGGGAGCTGCGCTCCAACGCGAGTCGAAAGAAGTGACGCGACCAAAGACGGAATTCGTCCGAGTTGCTTTATTAAAACAAAACAGCTCAGGTATTCTGACAAAAGCCCGTTTATCGGGCAGCAATATATATACACATTTATGTCGGGAAGTTTGCCCGGCAAAAGCTATACCGGGCATGCCCGGGTGTCAAGGGCGAGCCTTGGAAAGGCGAGTCTGGACCTGCCCGGGCGTGTTTGGCTGCGGCCTGGCAAGTCGAGGCTGGGCGTGCCCGGGCGCTCTGGACAAGCACTGGAAAGGCGAGAGCGGGCATGCCCGGACGCTCTGGGCGAGCCCTGGAAAGGCGATAGCGGGCATGCCCGGACGCTCTGGGCGAGCCCTGGAAAGGCGATAGCGGGCATGCCCGGACGCTCTGGGCGAGCCCTGGAAAGGCGAGAGCGGGCATGCCCTGGAAAGACGAGACCGGGCGTGCCCGGGAGGTTCGGGCGTGCCCGGGAACAGTGAGTCCGGGCATGCCCGGGAGAGCCGCGTCTGGCCGTGTTCTGGCCGGTGGAAGGCGATTGTGTGCATCCAGCGGTAACCGCTACACACGCCCCTCCAGAATCGACCTGCACCGGCAGGGTCAATTTAAGGGGGGTCCGGATGACCCGGCCAAAGCGACCCCTGGAGGGTTGTGGGGAGGGGTCCGAGGTGGTGGTGGGTGGTCGAGCAGGGGGAACTGTGGACGGGGGGCGGCCTCGCCGCGGAGGAAGGGCCAACCGTGGTGGTCGGTCGATGTCCATGTGCGCCGGTTT
Organism: Myxine glutinosa; assembly: GCF_964187855.1. Taxonomy (NCBI): domain Eukaryota; kingdom Metazoa; phylum Chordata; class Myxini; order Myxiniformes; family Myxinidae; genus Myxine; species Myxine glutinosa. Next base: position 89,793,444 of record NC_136261.1, on the reverse strand, counting down.
GAGGCGGTCCTCAGAGATCCGGTCCGACCGGCCGCCAACGTCGACGACAAAGGACTTGTCGCCCCGTCGCAGGACCCGGAAAGGCCCGTCGTACGGCGGCCGGAGTGGCCCCCGGTGCGCGTCATGACGCACAAAGACGTACTCCGCTGTGCGAAGCGCCGGTTGGACGTAGGACTGGGGGCCACCATGGTGGGACGTTGGCACGGGGGCAAATCGGCGGGCGGCCTCCTGGAGGTCCGAGCGCTGGTGTGCGGCGGACCAGGGACTGGTAGCGTCGGGCACGAACTCGCCCGGGACGCGGAGCGGCTGGCCGTAGACGAGCTCGGCGGCGGACGCCCGGAGGTCCTCCTTGGGGGCCGTGCGGAGGCCCAAAAGGACCCACGGCAGCCGGTCGGTCCAACCGTCGTCCTGAAGGCCGGCCATGAGTGCGGCCTTCATGGAGCGGTGAAACCGCTCGCACAACCCGTTGGCTTGGGGGTGGTAGGCCGTGGTGCGGTGCAGCGTGACCCCCAACGAGCGGGCGACCGCGCCCCAAAGTTCGGACGTGAACTGTGGGCTGCGGTCGGACGAGATGTCCGCCGGTGCGCCGAAGCGCGCGACCCAGGTGGCGATGAACGCCTGCGCCACGTCGGCGGTGGTGGTGGAGGTGAGGGGCACGGCCTCCGGCCACCTGGTGGTCCTGTCCACCATGGTGAGCAGGTGGGTGAACCCCCGCGATGGGGGCAGGGGACCCACCAGGTCCACGTGGACGTGGTCGAAACGCCGTGCAGGCACGGTGAAAGGTGCCAGCGGGGCCTGGGTGTGGCGGTGGACCTTGGCCCGCTGGCAGGCCGTGCAGGCATTGGCCCAGTCGCGGACGTTCCGTCGAAGGCCGTGCCAGACGAAACGCGCTGACACCAGCTTCTGAGAAGCTTTCCGGCCCGGGTGAGAAAGGCCGTGGATGGAGGCGAAGATGCGGCGCTGCCAGGAAACGGGCACGATGGGGCGAGGCTGGCCCTGAGAGACGTCGCAGAGCAGGACGGTGCCCGCGAAGGGGATGTCGGCCAGGCGGAGGCCCGTGTCCGCCGCCCGGAGGGCCTGCACTGAGGTGTCGGTGGTCTGGTCGGCCGCCATGAGCGCGAAGTCCACGCCGAGGTGGACCACGTTCGCGCTGGCCCGAGAAAGACAGTCGGCCACAGCGTTGTCTTTGCCGGCGACGTGCCGGATGTCCGTGGTGAATTCCGACACGGCGGAGAGGTGGCGCTGCTGGCGGGCCGACCACGGCTCCATGACTTTGGCCATTGCGTAGACCAACGGCTTGTGGTCGACGAAAGCCGTGAACGGGCGGCCCTCCAGGAGGTGTCGGAAATGGCGAACGGCCAGGAATAGACCGAGCAGCTCGCGGTCGAACGTGCTGTATTTTAACTCGTTCGGCCGGAGCTGCCGGCTGAAAAAAGCGAGTGGCTGCCAAACCCCGTCCACCCATTGTTCATGGACGGCGCCCACCGCGTAGTTGGAGGCGTCCGTAGTGAGGGCGATGGGCGCGTTGAGCACCGGGTGAGCCAGCAGCGTTGCGTCGGCGAGGGCCCGTTTTGCGCTCGCGAAGGCCGCGTCCATGGCCGCGGACCAAACGATGTCATGCTTGGCCGGCTTGCCCCGGAGGGCCTCGTAAAGGGGCCGCATGAGCTGAGCAGCGCGGGGCACGAATCGGTGATAAAAATTCACCATGCCGAGGAACTCTTGTAGGGCCTTGATGGAACGGGGACGCGGGAACGTGGTGATGGCCTCGACCTTGGTCGGCAGCGGCACGGCCCCGGTCTTGGTGATGCGGTGGCCCAAAAAGTCAACGGTCGTCGTGCCGAAGTGGCATTTGGCCGGGTTGACAATTAAGCCGTGCTCGCTGAGGCGACCGAACAGTGTTCGGAGGTGGAGGAGGTGCTCGGCGCGGGACGTGCTGGCGATGAGGATGTCGTCCAGATAGACGAAAAGAAATGGCAGGTCGCGCAGCACGCCGTCCATTAAGCGCTGGAACGCCTGGGCCGCGTTCTTGAGGCCAAACAGCATCCTCAAAAATTCGAACAGGCCGAACGGCGTGATGACGGCCGTCTTCGGGACGTCGGCCGCCCGGACAGGTACCTGGTGGTATCCCCGTATCAGGTCAATTTTGGAAAATATGACCCGTCCCGCCAAACGGGCGGAAAAGTCCTGGATGTGCGGGATCGGGTACCTGTCGGGGGTGGTAGCGTCGTTGAGGCGGCGGTAGTCACCACACGGGCGCCATCCGCCCCCCGGCTTTGGCACGATGTGCAGTGGTGAGGCCCACGCGCTATTGGAGCGCCGCACGATGCCGAGGTGCTCCAACGCGTCGAACTCGGCCTTTGCCACGGCGAGCTTGGCCGGGTCGAGGCGGCAGGCCCTGGCGTAGACCGGCGGGCCCGTAGTGGGTATGTGGTGCTCGATCCCATGCCGCACTGCGACGGCCGAAAACGTCGGCGGTGTGAGGGCCGGGAATTCCGCGAGCAGGCGAGCGAACTCGTTCGCCGTCGGGAGGGCGCATGCCAGTTAGGTCGGCGTGGAGCTGCTCATCGTGCACGCCAGGGAGCTGAAGGTCTCGGCGTTGACAAGGCGACGACGTTTGACGTCGACCAGCAGCCCGTGCGCGCAGAGGAAGTCGGCGCCCAGCAAAGCCATATGGACGCAGGCAGTCACAAAGGTCCACTGAAAGCGCTGGCTGCCGAAGCAGAGGGTGACGTTGCGCGGGCCGAAAGTGCGTATGGCCGAGCCATTAGCAGCGACCAAAGAGGGGCCACAAACGGCGTCCCGCCTGTCCTGCTCGGAGGCGGGTATGACGCTCAGTTGGGCGCCGGTGTCACAAAGGAAACGCCGCCCGGACGCTTTGTCCCGAATAAAAAGCAAGTTGCCCGAGTGGCCGGCGCTCGTGGCTGGGAATGAACGCCGGCCCGGCCGTTTCCCCACTTGCCGAAAGTGCACGGGGGTCGGCACGTCCGAGCCTTGTGTCCGAACCTGGCGTGGTAATAACACCACGCCCGGTCAGGTGGAGGCCCCGGCCGTCGTGTCGGAAGCGGTCGGTGCGGCGTGGCGGCCGCCAGTTTCACCGGCAGTTCGGCCTCCAACCGCGCAGGGCGCTCGGGCGTCGCCTCGGACGGCAGCAGGCTCCAGGTAGCCGCGCCGATGTGTTGGCCCGCCGAGGAGATCTTATCGGCTTCCCTGGCGAGGGCGCGGGGATCGGTGATCGACGTGCCAGCCAGGGCGAGGCGTACCGGGTGAGGCAGCTGGCGAAGGAACAACTCGCGGAACAGAAAATCCGGAGAGTGCTCACCGAGCAACGAGAGCATATAGTCCATGCGCTCGGACGGGCGCGTGTCGCCGAGCTCGGGCAGGTTGAGCAGGCGCCGTGCGCGTGCCGCCGGTGAGAGGGCGAAAGCGTCGAGGAGGAGCGTCTTCAGCGCGTCATACTTGTCGGCAGCGGGCGGGTGCTCGAGGAGGCTCAGGGCGCGGGCCGCGGTGGCGGAACCGAGCGCTGCCACGACGTGGTGGAAGCGGGTGTCGTCCGCGGTGATGCCTCGCAGGGCGAACTGGGAGTCCGCCTGGGCGAACCAAATAGCCGTGTGAGCCTCCCAGAAGGTAGGCAGTTTAAGAGTCACTGCCGTGTCCATGTCGGTAGGTCACCAGTGAGGAAGCTGCGCTCCAACGCGAGTCGAAAGAAGTGACGCGACCAAAGACGGAATTCGTCCGAGTTGCTTTATTAAAACAAAACAGCTCAGGTATTCTGACAAAAGCCCGTTTATCGGGCAGCAATATATATACACATTTATGTCGGGAAGTTTGCCCGGCAAAAGCTATACCGGGCATGCCCGGGTGTCAAGGGCGAGCCTTGGAAAGGCGAGTCTGGACCTGCCCGGGTGTGTTTGGCTGCGGCCTGGCAAGTCGAGGCTGGGCGCGCCCGGGCGCTCTGGACAAGCACTGGAAAGGCGAGAGCGGGCATGCCCGGACGCTCTGGGCGAGCCCTGGAAAGGCGATAGCGGGCATGCCCGGACGCTCTGGGCGAGCCCTGGAAAGGCGAGAGCGGGCATGCCTGGGAAAGACGTGACCGGGCGTGCCCGGGAGGTTCGGGCGTGCCCGGGAACAGTGAGTCCGGGCATGCCCGGGAGAGGCGCGTCTGGCCGTGTTCTGGCCGGTGCAAGGCGATTGTGTGCATCCAGCGGTAACCGCTACAGGGGGTTATATAATGGTTTTATAATGGTTGGGGATTTTATAGCAAATGGTTGGGGGTATTATAGCTCCCAAATGGGGTTTTTATAATGGTTGGGGGTTATATAATGGTTTTATAATGGTTGGGGGTTATATAATGGTTTAATAATGGTTGTGGGTTATATTTTAGGAGTCGCGGAAGGCGAGAGAACGAGGCCATTCATAGGGTTCGAAGTTGGTTTGTTGTAACAGCAAGATCCAGCACACTAAACTCGAATGGAAGTCAGCATGCTTATATAAAGCCAAAAGCCCTCTTCGGAGGGCGTGGCTCCGGCAACCGCGCGTGCGTCACGTCCGCACAACCACAAGTCCAACAGGCCCGTGCACGTGTATTATGCCCAAATAAGGTAATCACATAAGGTAACCGCCACATACGTCCCCCCAGAATGCACGCCACGGGCCTATGCGTAGGCCGAGGCGACCGAGGGGCTGGGCAAGTCCTCGGGGGAGGCTGCCGAGGTTCCTCGCGGGCCTCCCGAGGTTGCAGGTCGCGGGTGCAGTGCCGAGAAGGCTCGAGCGGTGCACGCGAAAAGCGGGTGAGCCAACCGAGGGGCAGGTCAAGGCCTCGGGGGAGGCTGCCGAGGTTCCTCGCGGGCCTCCCGAGGATGCAGGGTCGGAGAAGTAGTTGCGGTTGTAGTTGTAGTTGCGCGAGGGTGACGAAGCGGCCATGCCGCTAACGTCAGCGTGTGCCCGGAGACCTATGGGTACAGGAGCGTTGTAGATGGTAGCCTGCTATAGGTAGCCTGTTGGTGACGAAGCAGCCGTTCCGCCAACGTCAGTGCGCGCGAAGGTGACGAAGCAGCCGTGCCTGCGGAGGGTCTTGGAGTAGGCTCGCCCCTCCGGTCGTAGAGGAGGAGCCGAGCGCGGTGCGTGAACCTCATAGTCATGGCCGTCGTCGTTACCGAAACTCCGGCATTTCGAAACCGCGTTCGAACTGCGCCCGAAGCCGTGCGGGAGAAGCCGGCGTCACCGGCTTAGGTGGCTTCCCTGGCTAGGGCGCGCTTGCCGTGTTCATTCACAGCCCCCAAATCCGTTCGGGGGCAGTCGGAGATCACCAGTTTAGGAGTCGCGGAAGGCGAGAGAACGAGGCCATTCGTAGGGTTCGAAGTTGGTTTATTGTAACAGCAAGATCCAGCACACGAAACTCGAACGGAAGTCAGCATGCTTATATAAAGCCAAAAGCCCTCTTCGGAGGGCGTGGCTCCGGCAACCGCGCGTGCGTCACGTCCGCACAACCACAAGTCCAACAGGCCCGTGCACGTGTATTATGCCCAAATAAGGTAATCACATAAGGTAACCGCCACAATATAATATATATATAAAACACAGTTTGTGTGTGTGTGTGTGTGTGTGTGTGTGTGTGTGTGTGTGTGTGTGTGTGTGTGTGTGTGTGTGTGTGTGTGTAATGTTACCGGTAGACTCCTAAACGGAGAGGCTCACGTACTTGATATTTGGCACAGACATGGCCATTGAGCCTGGGACGAACATGGCCGACCTAAAAATTGATTTCATAATATTTTTAAACCATATTTTTACCTCAGCGCATTTCAGCGAGGACTTTATGCACGGAATCTGACCGGTCGCAGAGCAGCGCGCTGATTCGCTCAGAGCGATCACGTGATGTTCCTTGCCGCCATTAACTCAGTTACGTGTTCGCACGTATTTCAGAGCGAAAAGCAATTGCCTTTTTTCACATTTCAGCGAGGAACATTGCCATTCACACCACATAGGTTTTTTTCCCTTTCATCTTTAGATCCATATTTTTTGCCATAACGTAGCGCATTATGGCTTTCTCGAGCTCGAGTTAGCCAATCACCTCGGAGCATGAGGCCACGTTGGCCACGCCCACGACAGGACGCAGAGTTGCAATCCATCGCTCAGAGTGATCACGTGATGTTCCTTGCCGCGCAATTGCGTTTTTTCACATTTGAGCGAGGAACATTGCCATTCACAGCACATAGGTTTTTTTTTCTTTCATCTTCAGATCCATATTTTTTGCCATAATGTAGCGCATTATGGCTCTCTCAAGCTCGAGTTAGCCAATCACCTGGGAGCATGAGGCCACGTTGGCCACGCCCACGACACGACGCAGCGGCAGAGTTGCAATCGTGCGTTTGCGTCGTTTCTTACCACGTGTAAACGTGGTATTTTGTCTACGAGTATTTTGAATTTGGTATTTTGAATTCGTCTACGAGTGAGTGACTGGAAGACTGACTGTGATAAAGGCAATGGCACCGAAGAAAAGAAATTTGTCACGTTCAACCTCCCGAGCAAGGAAAATCGCTGATCGGAGACTCCATGAAGCCGATGAAGATACTTTTCACCATCGACAAGCCAATCAAGAACGTGTCTCTAGATTCAGACAGCGAGAGACAGAAGATGACACAGAGGCACGTCTAAACGCCAATCAACAATGTCTGGCGAGGGCCAGACAGCGAGAGACAGAAGATGAGACAGAGGCACGTCTAAACGCCAATCAACAATGTCTGGCGAGGGCCAGACAGCGAGAGACAGAAGATGAGACAGAGGCACGTCTGAACGCCAATCAACAAAGTGTAGCGAGGGCCAGACAGCAAGAGACAGAAGATGAGACAGAGGCACGTCTAAACGCCAATCAACAAAGTGTAGCGAGGGCCAGACAGCGAGAGACAGAAGAACAGCGCCAAAAACGACTCAACAAATGGCAACCATCAGACAGACGGCAGCCGGCCATTGCATGGGAGAAGGCTGCATTCAGTTACAATCCGAACACTGACTACTCCTCAAACGTTGATATTGGCTCCATGTCGTTCACCTGTCAGTTTTGCCATGCCTTGAAATGGAAGGGAGAAACACCAGGAATGTGTTGCAGGGGAGGCAATGTCGTTTTGCCTTCTCTCCAATCTCCACCGGAACCTTTGAAAGAACTACTTCAATCAACTACGACTCAATCCAGACACTTCCTGAAGGAAATCCGTAATTACAACTCTTTGTTCCAAATGACCGTTTGGAGCAGATCGCGTCATCACTGAGCAAGGATTCATGCCTACATTCAAGGTGCAAGGCCAGGTATACCACCTCATTGGCTCTATCCACCCTCAACCAGGTGAGCAACCGAAATTTTTACAAATCTATTTTATGGGTGACCACCGAGAAGAAGCTGCCCGACCCCCCTCCCCCCTCCCCCTGCCACTCCCACTCCCCCCCCTCCCACTCCCACTCCCCCCCTCCCCTCCCCTTCCCTCCCTCCCCCTCCCACCTCCCCCCTCCCACTCCCCCCTTCCCCTCCCCTCCCCCCTTCCCCTCCCCTCCCCCTCCCCCCTTCCCCTCCCCTCCCCCCTTCCCCTCCCCTCCCCCCTCCCCCTTCCCCTCCCCTCCCCCCTCCCCCTTCCCCTCCCCTCCCCCTTCCCCTCCCCTCCCCCTTCCCTTCCCCCCTCCCCCTTCCCTTCCCCCCTCCCCTCCCCCTCCCCTCCCCCTCCCCCCTCCCCTTCCCCTCCCCTCCCCTTCCCCTCCCCTCCCCTCCCCCCTCCCCTCCTGCCCTCCCCCCTCCCATCCTCCCCCTCCCCCCTCCCTCTCCCCTCCCATCCCTCCCCCCACCCTCCCCCCTCTCCTCCCCTCCCCCTCCCCCTCCCCCTCTTCTCCCCTCACCCCTCTTCTCCCCTCCCCCCCTCTCCTCCCCTCCCCCCGTTCCCCTCCCCTTCCCCTTCCCCCTCCCCTCCCCTCCCCCTCCCCCTCCCCCACCCGGCAATGCCGGGTACTTCTGCTAGTGGTTTTATAAAGGTTGGGGGTTTTATAGCAAATGGTTGAGGGTTTTATAGTTCCCAAATGGGGGTTTTATAATGGTTGGGCGTTATATAATGGAAATATAATGGTTGGGGGTTTATAGCAAATGGTTGGGGGTTTTATAGCTCCCAAATGGGGGTTTTATAATGGTTGGGGGTTATATAATGGTTTTATAATGGTTGGGGGTTTATAGCAAATGGTTGGGGTGTTTATAGGTTCGGGGTTGGGGTTTTTTATAGGTTTTTTATTTTTATTTTTTATTTTTACAAAATCGTCATTCATATAGCTCTGTTTTTCTAACCAGGACTAAAATATCAGCCATCAATGGAAGGAGGAGAGACCACGAAATCACACCGATTTAGTTGTTATTTTCCTAGGGAGCACAACGGAGTGCAAAGATGCACGGAATCTCGTCCTGTGGTCCATCATTTAAGAGACCACTGCAGAATTTGCCCTTTTCAGTTTTGCGTTCAACTAGTTCTGATTTTTTAAAGAAATCTTCATCAGATTGAACCTGTATGTGCATTTTTGCGAAAAAAAGTTTCTCATTGAGTTTAATTTTAGGCGAATGTTATCCAGATCATTTTCTCAGAAAAACGTTTAGCTCATGAACAACGAATATTTTGTCCAATGTTTAGCAGTTTGTTTTTACCTTGTTTTCAACTTTGTTTTTATTTTCAGATGATGCCTATGGCTAACCAGTTCATGAGGTAGGTTTATCCAGGCATGACTAAATGGTAGTCAGTGGTTGGTTCTTCTCTTTAGCGGGTGTTATGCCTGTTATGTTCAAATGAATCAGCATTGTAAAAGTCTGTTGCATATATGATTAAGATATATGGCCATTGGAGACTCAGAGGATGAAGCCAGCAACACTCGTAGTATCCTGCCTGTTCCGCCACCAACAAAACGAAGGAAAAGACCAAACAACGAAAAATGTGTTTTTCGTCAATAATTTATGGAGGAGGTTCTTCGAAAGGCAAAAACATCTTCCATGGAGACTGATTTCTGCACTACATCGTATGAAAAATCATATGAGCATTTGCTGCCAGATTTAGAGGCACTCAAAACTACAGATGCATACTGGCACTCAAATTGCTACAAGACATGCACTCGCACGCACAATCTGGATCTCATTCAGAAGAGACGTGGGCCATGTCATTCTCCTTCGGAAGCATCAGGATTTGACATGACAGACACAAGCCAGCTAGGGAGACAAATCTATGCTCCTTTCTTGGTGAGATTTGGTGCCAAATGGGTCAAGCAGATATACAGCAAGGTCTTCACCTTGTACTTAGTAGAGGTTTGAAGGATGGGGAAAAGTGTGTGGACATCACTGAAGGCAAGTGTGACATAATCCAGACCCTGGCATCTGACCATGAAGAGGCAGACACCAGAATGCTGCTGCACACTAGGCATGTTACCTCTGAAACTGACAGACTTATTATCCAGTCTCTGGATACTGATGTGGTTGAGTGCTTTGTGTTACCTATTTCAAGAACCTAGGATGCAAAGAGCTGTGGTTCCAAACTGGGGCGAAGGACAAAATGAGGTATATACTTGCTCATTCCATGGTACAAAAGCTGAGTCCACAACTGTGTGCTGCACTTCCAGCTTATCACACACTGAGGAATGTGACAGTAACGGTTCCCTTTGTGGCATTGGTAAAAAGAAGTCATTTGGCATCCTCAGTAGTAGTCCAGTACACCAGAAAAGACTGGCAAAACCTGGACTTGCACTCACACTCGCACTCCCTCACGTCCTCACCCACAGGCGGGGCAACCTCAATCTCCTGCACCCGCAGCTTAGGTGCACTGGAGTGAACACTTCACACACCAGTGGTTCGGCGTTGGCCATGCACACCCACGATCTGGCATCGGTCTTGGGCACAAGTGGCTTGCATCTGGGCTCAGCATTGCACAGCAAAAATCCCTACACACACCCCACTGGGAAGAGCCCCCAACCCATCCTCTGTTAGCTGGAATTGGTTCTCCTTCACACCATGCATGAGTGTGTCCCCCTACTCCCTACTCTCTCTTCCTTCACCACTCCCTGAACCCCTCATCTCTTCTAACCCTGCCCTTAATCCTTCCCCCATTTGAGCCACCAAATGCTGCTCTGTGATCTTTATGTCAGCCGCCATCTGCTTCTGCCTGCCCGAGACCCTGTCCTACTTAATCTGGCCAGCCTTTATTTCCGTCCTCAGTTCGGCTTAGACAGCTCCATTGGCCTCCAGCTTGGCCTCAATGTTCTTAAACGTGGCCATCATTGCACAAACTGCTGGCTAATGTCCAGCTGCAGTGACGAAGCTGGCCTGCTGCCACTTGGTACTAGACTACAGGGTAGCTCCTGGCTACCGCATGGGGAAGAAGCTCCACTGCACCCTCTACCAGGTTCCCCCCATGTCTATCTCCTATGGGGCCACAGTGGTGCCTGTCCAAAAATGTCCCACCTCAATCGGGGGACAGCGGTTGCTCTCCATAGACCTTCTTACATATTTTTGATTTGAATTGAAAAGAAATTTAGAATCCAATCGTTTCAATTTTGATTCAAGGGGAATTTTCTTTCCCTCAAGTCTCAATTGGTCTCCTGACAACAGTGTAATGGTTGCACATCGTCCACCATGGTCGTGCCACCGGTGGGTCAGGGTCGAAAATGTCCCCGCATCCGCCTGGTTAATTTGGCACGCTTAAGCCTGAACCCAATCTACACATTTACGGCTTAATTTGCCAATATAATATGTTGTAGCGGTTACCGGAAGCATGACACAATCACCTTGCACCGGCCAATGACGTAACCGGCGGGCGGTTACTTGCCCGGACTCGCCCGGATGTGTCCGGACTTGCCTTGCCCGGGCGGACTCTCGATTTGCATACCACGCCCCATTGAGAGGCGTGGCTGACTTATTTGCATACCACGCCCTGCCTGAGAGGCGTGGCTTTTGTGTGGTGAACTTTTCATATAAATTGCCGCCCGTGTTAACGGGCTATTCAGTGCTTTTGAGTTCTTTCGAGTTGAGCTAGAATAAATAGCTCAGTGAAACTTTGTTCCTAGTGTCGTCCATTTTGTCCGGCTTTATCGTGCGAGCATAGCTCCACAATTGGTGACCCCTTTTCGAGAACACGGCGATGGAGTCATCTGTAGCTTTGAAGCTCCATGGCTTCTGGGAATCACACGCAGCCGTCTGGTTCGCCCAGGCAGATTCTCTCTTCGCCCTGCGGAACATCACGTAGGACACGACGCGCTACCACCATGTGGTCTCCGCGCTCAATGCCTCCACTGCTGCCCGGGTCCTGAGCTTCCTACAGAACCCGCCGAACGCCGACAAATACGACGCGCTCAAAGGCCTACTCCTCGGTGCGTTTGGACTCACGGACACCGAACGCGCGCGACAGCTGCTCGACCTCCCGGACCTGGGTGAGACCCGTCCATCCGAGCGCATGGACCACATGCTGGCTCTATTCGGCGACCACAGCCCGGATTTCTTCTTCCGCGAGCTGTTCCTCCAGCAGCTACCCAGGCAGGTACGGTTAGCTTTGGGTAACTCACCCATCACGGACCGTCGTGCCCTGGCCAAGGAGGCCGATAAATTTTTCTCGGCCAGGCGACACGTCGGAGCGGCCACCTGGAACCCTGGGCCGACCGAGGCAACGCCCACGCCACGACCGGCGCCACCACCAGCCGAGTCAGCGCCACGGGCGGCAGCGGCTGCAGCGACGCCCCGTCGACCGAACCCGACGCGACCGCCTGAGCCTCCACCAGAACGGACCACGTGCTACTACCACGCCAGGTTCGGGCAGAAGGCCAGAACGTGCCGCCCACCGTGCACTTTCGGCAGGTTGGGAAATGACCAGGCCAGCGCTCGCTGCCTGCCATGAGCGTCGGCCATTCAGGCAGCCTTCTGTTTATCACGGACACAGCGTCCGGGCGGCGTTTTTTGTGCGACACCGGCGCTCAGCTGAGCGTGATACCCGCCTCGGTGCAGGACAAACAGGCCGCGCTTTGCGGCCCTGCCTTGGTCGCCGCAAATAGCTCCTCCATCCGCACCTTCAGTTCGCGCAGCGTCGCACTCTGCTTCAGGGGCCAGCGCTTCAGGTGGGACCATCACGGCAAACGTGCCCATGGCCTTGCTGGGTGCAGATTTTCTGTGCGCGCATGGGCTTTTGGTGGACGTCAAACGGCGGCGGCTCATCAACGCGGAGACCTTCAGCTCGCTAGCTTGCTCATTGAGCGGCTCCACACCAACCAAGCTAGCCTGCGTGCTCCCGGCCGCGGACGATTTCACCCGCCTGCTCGCCGAGTTTCCCGCCCTCACGCAGCCGACGTTTTCAGCCGTCGCCGTCAAACACGGCGTCGAACACCACATCCCGACCACAGGTCCACCGGTCTACGCCAGGGCTCGTCGCCTCGACCCGACCAAACTTGCCATGGCGAAGGTGGAATTCGACGCGCTGGAGCGATTGGGCATTGTGCGGCGCTCGAATAGCGCGTGGGCCTCGCCCCTGCACATCGTGCCCAAACCGGGTGGTGGATGGCGACCATGCGGCGATTACCACCGCCTCAACGACACCACCAGCCCCGACTGGTACCCGATACCACACATACAGGACTTTTCCACCCGTTTGGCAGGGCGGGTGATCTTTTCCAAGGTCGACCTCATTCGGGGCTACCACCAGGTACCCGTCCGGCCGGCCGACGTGCCGAAGACGGCGGTAATTACACCTTTTGGCCTCTTCGAGTTCCTTCGCATGCCGTTCGGCCTTAAGAATGCGGCCCAGGCCTTCCAGCGGCTGATGCAGAGCGTGCTGCGCGACCTCACCTTTCTTTTCGTCTACTTGGACGACATTCTCGTCGCCAGCACTTCCCGGGCGGAGCACCTCATCCACCTGCGCATGCTTTTTGAGCGCCTCGGCCAGCACGGCCTCATCATCAACCCGGCGAAATGCCAGTTTGGCGTAACGGCCCTCGACTTCCTGGGGCACGGCATCACGAAGCGCGGGGCCGTCCCGCTGCCTACCAAGGTGGAGGCAGTCACAAGTTTCCCGCACCCCCGCTCCATGAAGGCCCTACAGGAATTTTTGGGGATGGTAAATTCTACTACCGGTTCGTGCCTCGCGCCGCCGAACTCATGCGCCCCCTGTACGAAGCCCTCCGGGGCAAGCCGGCCAAGCATGACGTCGCCTGGACCAAAGAGATGGACGAGGCGTTCACGGGCGCTAAGCTGGCCCTCGCCAACGCGACCATGCTGGCGCACCCGGCGCTCAATGCACCCATCGCCCTCACCACGGGCGCTTCCGACTACGCGGTGGGTGCCGTGCATGAACAGTGGGTGAACGGGGCTTGGCAACCGCTGGCCTTCTTCAGCCCGCAGCTTCGCCCTAACGAGCGCAAGTATAGCACTTTCGACCGCGAGCTCCTCGGCCTTTACCTGGCCGTTCACCACTTCCGCCATCTTTTAGAGGGCCGCCCGTTCATGGCGTTTGTGGACCACAAACCCCTGGTCTTCGCCATGGCCAAGGTTGCAGAGCTGTGGTCGGCCCGCCAGCAGCGCCACCTCTCTGCCGTGTCCGAATTTACGACGGACATCCGGCACGTCGCGGGCAAGGACAACGCTGTGGCCGATTGCCTCTCCTGGTCCGGCGCGAACGCCGTCCACCTCGGTGTGGACTTCGCCCGCATGGCGGCTGACCAGACCGCTGAACCCATGGTGCAAGCCCTCCGGACAGCGGACACAGGCCTGCGGTTGGCTGACGTCCCCTTCGAGGACACAGGCACAGTTCTCCTGTGCGACGTTTCCCTGGGCCAACCTCGCCCCATCGTGCCCACCGGATGGCAGCGGCACATTTTTGATGCCCTCCACGGCCTTTCCCACCCGGGCCGGAAAGCATCGCAGAAGCTCGTGGCAGCATAGTTCGTCTGGCACGGGCTCCGTAAGGACGTCCGCAACTGGGCCAATGCCTGTGTCGCCTGCCAGCATGCGAAGGTCCACCGGCACACCCAGGCCCCGTTGGCACCATTCGACGTGCCCACGCGGCGCTTCGACCACGTCAATGTGGCCCTGGTGGGACCCCTTCCTTCCTTGCGGGGCTTCACCCACCTCCTCACGATGGTGGACAGGACCGCCAGGTGGCCGGAGGCTGTCTCGCTGGCATCAACAACATCCGCCGACGTGGCGCAGGCCTTCATTGGCACCTGGCTTTCCCGTTTCGGCGCCCCCTCGGACATCTCCTCCGACAGAGGCCCGCAATTCACCTCCGAGCTTTGGGGCACGGTCGCCCAGGCCTTGGGGGTCAAGCTACACCGCACCATGGCCTACCACCCCCAAGCCAACGGCTTGTGCGAGCGGTTCCATCGCTCGATGAAGGCCGCTCTCAGGGCCAGCCTCCAGGACGACGGTTGGGCCGACAGGCTCCCGTGGGTCCTATTGGTCCTCCGAACGGCCCCTAAAGAGGACCTCCAGGCTTCCACCGCCGAGCTGGTCTACAGCCAGCCACTGCGCATGCCGGGCGAGTTCATCCCTGACGCCACCGGCCCCTGGTCCACGGCTCGCCAACGCTCAGTCCTCCAGGAGGCCGCCAGGAGATTTGCCCCCGTGCCCACGTCCCACCACGGCTGCCCCCAACCCCACGTCCCCCCAGCACTTCGCACTGCGGAGTCCGTTTTTATCCGGAACGACGCACACCGGGGACCACTCCGGCCGCCGTACGATGGACCTTTCTGGGTCCTGAAGAGGGACGACAAGTCGTTCATCATTGACATCGGCGGCAAACCGGACCACATCTCCGTGGACCGCCTCAAGCCGGCCCATTTGGACCTCGACCAACCTCCACGGTTGGCCCTTCCTCCACGACGGGGCCGTCCCCCGTCAACCAAGCCCCCCGCCCGACCACCCACCGCCTCGCCACCTACCACCCCCACACGAATCGCCAGGGGTCGTTTCGGTCGGGTCATCAAGACCCCCCTCAAACTGACTCTCCCGGTGCAAGTTAATTCTGGGGGGAGGCGGGGGGGGGGGGGGGGGAGCGCATGTAGCGGTTACCGGAGGCATGACACAATCACCTTGCACCGGCCGATGACGTAACCGGCGGGCGGTTACTTGCCCGGACTCGCCCGGACTTGTCCGGACTTGCCTTGCCCGGGCGGACTCTCGATTTGCATACCACGCCCCGTTGAGAGGCGTGGCTGACTTATTTGCATACCACGCCCCGCCTGAGAGGCGTGGCTTTTGTGTGGTGAAATTTTGATATAAATTGCCGCCCGTGTTAAGGGATATTCAGTGCTTTTGGGTTCTTTCGAGTTGAGCTAGAATAAATAGCTCAGTGAAACTTCGTTCCTGGTGTCGTCCATTTTGTCCGGCTTTATCGTGCGAGCATAGCTCCACAATGTGATATTTCCCGTACTCCCAATGACCAAACAGTTCTCATTCACAAAAAGGGTTTATTTCAAGAAAATGGGGCACGAGGGGAAAGGGGGAGAAGAAAATGACAGTGAAGTGGAGATCACAACTGTAACAAATGACTATAAATGAAAACCTTCATGCCCTCAGAACCATGACGCACAAATTACAACAAAATTAAGTTGGAGGGTTGGAGGATTGGGGGGGGGGGGGGGGAGTAAAGAAGGCAAGGGTAGCGCGAGCAGTGGAGGGTGGGGTGGGGGGCAGGATAGAGGAGAACGCTAGAGCGTGGTGAGCAGAACATGGATAAGGTTAGAGCAGGTGAGGAGAGGGAAAGGGAGTGTGGAGAAGGAGGGGGAATTGTAGAACAGGGAGGGAGAAGGAAGGGGAATTGTAGAGCAGGGGTGGAGAAGGAAGGGGAATTGTAGAGTAGGGGTGGAAAAGGAAGGGGAATTGTAGGGCAGGTGCTGAGAAGGAAGGGGAATTGTAGAGCAGGGTGGAGAAGGAACGGGAATTGTAGAGCAGGGTGGAGAGGAAATGGAATTGTAGAGCAGGGTGGAGAAGGATGGGGAAGTGTAGAGCAGGGGTGGAGAAGGAAGGGGAATTGTAGAGTAGGGGTGGAAAAGGAAGGGGAAATGTAGAACAGGGTGGAGAGGAAAGGGAATTGTAGAGCAGGGTGGAGAAGGATGGGGAATTGTGAGGACATCAAGGAAGGACCGGGGTAGGATGGAGCTGGCGTGATGAGGGCAGGAGGGTGTGTGATTATCATTTACGTATATCAGACTATAATTGTGAAAATGATTTCATTATGTTACATATCTTGCCTCAAATCCTTAGGGTACAGTGTGGTGGTGGCGGTCGTGCGGTGACGGGAAGGGGATGGGCTTGGGGAAGCCGGGTAGGTGTGAGAAAATGTGACAGGTTAACCTTTCGAGTGGAATATATAGATCATACAGTTTTTATTTCGTAGAATGTAGGCCTTCGTGTCTTCAGGTTTGATGGGAATTTAATATAATTTATAGATATAAGAACACTCTACGTTTGTGTGTGTGTGTGTGTGTGTGTGTATGTGTGTGTGTGTGTGTGTGTGTGTGTGTGTGTGTGTGTGTGTGTGTGTGTGTGTGTGTGTATGCATGTGTGTGTGTGTGTGTGTGTGTGTGTGTGTGTGTGTGTGTGTGTATTAGTGTGTATTAGTGTGTTCCCGTATGTATGTGTATGCATGTGAGTTTTTTTTGCCTGCCATCTTCAGGAGATGGAATGGAGATCTGCCGGGTCTCATGGTATCCACCTCCATCAGCGTGTGTGTGTGTGTGTGTGTTTGTGTGTGTGTGTGTCCGTGCGAGTTTACGTTTATGTAAGCGCATATGTACGTGTGTGTGTGTATGTGTAAAAAAAATAGATTTCTCATGGTTCTCCTCTGGTGTTGGTGTTGGGCCCTGGTGTTGGGTGTTGGGCTAGCCCTGGTGTTGGGTGTTGGGCTAGCCCTGGTGTTGGGCTAGCGGCTAGGGTGCCGGCTTAGGATCCTAGGATCCTGGGTTCGAATCCCGGTCGATCGCTGAATTAACGCCAGGGGGGTTGACTCAGCCTGTCATTGAATTAACGCCAGGGGGGTTGACTCAGCCTGTCATTGAATTAACGCCAGGGGGGTTGACTCAGCCTGTCATCCTTCCGAGGTCGGCTAATTGAGTACCAGTTAACTGGTAATTCCCTGTTTGTCGTAAAAGGCGACAAACAGGGTTGGCGGCAGGAAGGGCATCCGGCCGTAAAACATTGCTTCAAAAAGGGGACCAAAAAACAACAACAACCACGGTGCCCGAAAAAGGCCAACCCCCGCTTTGCGGGGAAAAATGGCCTCTAAAGGTGGTTATTTTTTTTGGGGGGGGGGTTCTCCTCTGAGCGTAGCATAATGCTAAACCACTTTGCCATGCTCCTATTCTTGCATCATGCCTACTCAAGGTCTTGTTTCTCACATGTTTGAGGTGTTGCATTTTTATGGCGTAGCCCATAGGCATAGGGCAATGCTGTCTCGAACACATTTACCTGTCCCTATGTATGTCCTCACAAACATACACCAATCAGAGCTGAGGTTCTGGTCACATAACAGGGGGACACGTTTAGTAACCTCAACAATTGCATATTTAACTAAAAGGAAATATAATAACCTTCCGTGGAACGTTTTGGGGTCCTAGCGGGGGTCGTGAGGTAGGTAGGAGGTTTCAGAAATTCCTCAATACAATTATTATTTTGAAATGCGATCGACACGGACCTTGCTCCCGAATCCGGAAGTGAACAGATGATGACGGTTCACTGGTTTCATAATATCTCAATGCAATTGTGATGTAACATTATATTTCGATATATTAATACTATCACGTCTGAAGCTCCTGTTAAAACAGGAACCACTGGGCCGAGTTAGACTCGAAAGATGGGCTGAATTATCTTTTATTAGTTTTTGCATTGCGTTAATTTAATTAATTTGAACTTTACTGTTCTCCAAGTAGCTTCAATTGGGCTGAAATAATGGCGGCTTACGGACACGTTAACAGACAGATGAAACACGTTTCTTACCTTTTAAAGGGTTTATTTGTAAAATAAACAGGGGAAAGGGTAACAAGACGCTATAAACAAAAACGTAACGAACCAAGTGAGGTAAATAGACACAGATAGGTAAATGGAATATTCAAACTTATATGTACAATGATTGGTTAATAAAACAATTCCTAACCCACTAGGCACCACAGATCAAACTCATGAGGTGTTCATGCCCACATATTAAGAGCTAACCTGTCTATACATTACATATGTTGCCTCCTCAGCGTCACGTGGAACGAACGACTTAACCTGACAGGTCCCGGTTACATGTCAATCTAACCTGGAATGAAAATATGGAGATATTGTGTTTAAAGCAGAATGGGGAAATGATGTAAGGGTTACCATCCGTGACATTCGCGGATTCCCCATTTGCAGTTTCGCCATTGACTGGGTACGTTTTTTTGTCTGCAAGTCCTTCACGAACCTGCTGCCAATGCCTGACGTTCAACTGAAGGTGGCTCAGAAATGCGGAATTTATTGGTTCATGGTTTAGTATTCGCCTTTTTTTTTTACCCAGGTCATTCACGAACCGGCTGTCCATGCCTGAAGTCAACAATTTTTAAAACTTACATTAAATTTGCTAACTGCTAACTGGTATCCCCACACAGGTAACCAGGTCATACTATCCTCTTCAACTAAAGTATCAAACAAGACTATCGCTACGCCGTTGTTAGACTATTGGTCTTGGTTGAATTTGCACACCACACGTGCTATACTGAATGTCACAAAAAAATATAAATTTCTATTTGGGGTTCGTGGACAATATAAGAAGCTACCAATTATTATTCTTCTTAAACGGCCACAATTATATCCACATTCTTTGAGGCTGGGCAGGGGAAATTTTTTGCAAAGCCTTTCACGAAAGGGCTGTCCAGGCCTGACGTTCAACTATAATTGAGGCAGGAATGTTGGAATTTTGGCCATTGTACCGGCGATAAGTCGCGTACTCTTGTGTTGACGAAAAACACAGTGGGATCTTTAATATCTACCAATGAACGCTGGCAGTGGCAGTCAGCAGATGGGGCACTCGTTTAACGTCCATCCAAGGGACGGCACACATATTGATGAATCTCCCTGCCTGTAAAACACCACGATGACAGTTTATAGCTGGGACAGGATTCGCACCCAGGCCAAACATCTTAAAAACGACCGTGCATACCTCTAGAGTCGAGGCCATCCTGCCAAAAGCCACACGAGGCCACCACTGGAAGGCATTCAAGTTTGAGGATGAATGATAGTGGATAGGATAGGCTCAATGAACCAATGTAGTAAGCTGGTTGGAGAATGTGCCAGGTAGGTGTTCACCTGCACATTTAATGCTGAACCAGGCGTAATTTATATATATATATAAATAAATAAATAAATATATATATATATATATATATATATATATATATATATATATATATATATATATGTATGTATATATATATATATATACATACAGTATATATATCAGTATATGTATATACACATATTTGTATCTACACAATACATATATGTATGTACACTTTTTTTTTTTTTTTTTTTGGGATACAAGATCGAGGCTCGTGAAAGAGCGAACATTAATCACACAGAAAGACAAACCGACACATAAAACATATAACATCGGGAGCGGTAGACAAGATGGGGAGAGAGGGGGAAGGACACAAACACAACATTTGAGAGCAGGGACCGAGAGATCTGTGAGAGGGAGAGGGCTTTGGGCGGGGGGGCATGGGAAGGGGGGGTGGTGGGAGAGGTATAAAACATATGGACACTGCCAGGACTTCCAGGAAAGAAGTTGGAATTTCAAACAAGGTGGATCTGGGGTGAATTAGCGGGGGTAGAAAAGATCAAGGTTTTGGATGGGGGAAGATAAGAGATGGTGGCGAACAGCTGTTTTAAAGACCTGGAGGGAGGAGTGGGATTGAAGGGAGTGAGGGAGTTTGTTCCAGAGGTGGGAGAAAAGAGGAATGAAAGAGTGAAGGTGAGCAGAGAGCCGAGATTTCGGCAGTTTAACCATCAGAGGGTTGCTGGCAGATCTTGTGCGACCTGTAGGAATATTTGCGGGACAGAGCACAGAGAGAGCTGGGGGTGCAAGGCCGGAGAGGAGTCGGTAGAAGACAGAAAGACCACCTACCTGCCTGCGGTGAGTGAGTGAAAGGCCCTCAGAGATAGCTTCATCGCAGGAGATTCCAATAATTCTGAAAGCTTTGGTTTCAACAGCGTGAAGCCGAGCTAGGTGTGAGGCAGGAACACCGGCCTATAGGGGAGAACAGTATTCCATTGAGCTGCGGATGAAAGCCTTGTATGTGGTGAGGAGTTCAGGTGTGCCGAGGAAGGACTTCGCACGACGGAGGATGCGCAGTCGGCGACTGGCTTTGGAGGCCATCTTGGAAATGTGGTTTTCCCAAGAAAGATCATGGCAGATAGTGAGACCCAAAAGCTTGAGCGACAGAACTTCTTGGAGAGGATTGTTGAGAAAGTAGATGGGAGGGTTGTCCAGTCGATCTTTTCGGAGAGACATAGTAAGAGTGTGAGATTTGTCAGGATTGAAAGACATGTTCCACTTGTTTGACCAGTCTGTGATTTTCCCAAGTCTTCAGAGAGTGAGGAGGCTGCAGACTGCCGATCTGAGGGAAGAGGAATGGGGCGGCAGAGAGTGGAGTCATCAGTAAAGAGATAGAGAGGATTTTCCAGAGAGTCGGAGAGATCATTGATAAAGACCAGAAAAAGCACAGGGCCCAGAACACTGCCTTGGGGAACTCCAGCCTGAACAGGAAGGGGAGATGAGAGAAATCCATTCAGGGCCAGAGAAATCCATTCAGGGCCACAGAAATCCATTTGCACTTATATATATTGTTGCGGTTGTGCCATAAAGGCAAAACCCCCTTAGTTAAATTCCATGACAACATGTAGCCTGCAGTAGTTATGTCTTATTGAATGTAAAGATTAGCCCTTTCCCATTGTGTAGTAATCAAGACCAATATGCGTTGAAGTTAAGCAGGATGTCAAGCCTTTGTGTGGCTGGGAGAAGCCATTACTAATGTGCAGGAAGGCGTGGCCAGAAGCACAGGCCTACGTGACCAGCGAGGAGGCGGGAACACCTTGCCAGGATGCGGGAAACCTCAGCCAATGGGAGGCTGTGGAACATTTTGGAGGCGTGGGCGGATATGGTAAAAGCCCGCGCGGATCGCATTTCTTTATCTTGCCTTTTGGGACTTCGCCGAGGACACACCTGAGCTCTTGCCTTTTTCGACACACCCACGACGAGACCTCGCTCGCTTTTTCGTAGCTCCCACGACACGTGTTTGGCCTTTGTGTTCTTCGTCGGCACCCATCGCTTCTTCACCGATCTCTCGCTCTGATCAGGCTGACCTGCAAGCGTTGGTTTCTCCTGCGACTCACCTTGAAGCTGAAGCTCGTCCCACCTGCGCTGAATCTAGGTCAACCTGCACTGAAGTTCATCTACCTGTGCTGAAGTTCGTCCATGCCAACTTCGAGGCGGCGGTTCATCCTTCGGACCTTACCTCATCCAGGCTGCACGTCCGGATCGGGCATTGAACTGCGAACTGCGCACACCAGACTACGTGGCAATTGCGAGGCAATCCCAGCACGTACATCGGTACACCCTTAACCAGAGTGTTGTTCCCTGAATGAGTGTGTCAGAGTGTGAAGTCGCCAGTGGGGTTTATTATTAGGTAAGAATTGATAAGCTGTATGTTTTGTCTATTCTCTGTGCCTTCAAAATAAAAGGCTGTACATTTGGTTACTTTCCAACCTGTTCAGATATGTCTTTTCTCCATTGGCCGAGCATCATCCGAGACCGAATTTGGCTAGATTCAGGTCCATAAATCTCGTGAGGTAACGCCGCTTTTCACACCGTGCAAATCCGCTCGGCATGCAATTGAATAAGGTGCGTGAAAGCGAGGGTTCGATCCCCGGTTTCTCCGGTCACGTGTCTTGAAGGTATTTGGGAATATTGACCAGTAAAGTCTTCGACGCGTGACTGGGAAATTGGCGATCGGAATTGCTTAGCAATCTGTCAACCACGAACTTAGTCGTGGACGGCGGCCTCAGTGGACCCGGAGTTTGAGGTGGAGAAGGGCATAAACCCCCCTTAGTACATAGACGAACCCGGGGTCCGTATCATTATTGGTGTCAGAAGTGGGATTCTTGAACCACCGCAACATTATTGTTGTTCAGGAGTGGGATTGGACCTGGAGTACGCTTCACATACTGCGAAATTATGAGTGTGTGGAAATTTAGTTTAAAACAAAAAAAATTTAAATAAAATTTAAATTAAATTCGAATGATGGCTGGCCAAAACGAGCAGGTTCCGGTGGATATGGGAAATGTAGAGAATGAGGAATTAATGGCCCAGGACACAGGCGAACAGATTGAACTTGGAGTTGATCACGGCATGGCAGGGAGTGAAGACAATGGCGGCGCTTCGTGAGTCGGGCCAGCGGCAGTGGCTGAACCCGCTGTGCAAACGGGTTTTAACATGCAGTTATTCATGACGCAAATCAGAGTACGCATGAAAGAGTCAATATGCCAAATGAATAAATTGGTTGATCGGATGGATAGGAAGAGTGAGGAATCGAGCTGTGAAATGAATAAATTGGTTGATCCGATGGCTAAGAAGAGTGAGGAATCGAGCTGTGAAATGAATAAATTGGTTGATTGGATGGATAAGAAGAGTGAGGAAATGAGCTGTGAAATGAATAAATTGGTTGATCGGATGGATAAGAAGAGTGAGGAATCGAGCTGTGAAATGAATAAATTGGTTGATCGGATGGATAAGAAGAGTGAGGAAACGAGCTGTGAAATGAATAAATTGGTTGATCGGATGGATAAGAAGAGTGAGGAATCGAGCTGTGAAATGAATAAATTGGGTGATCGAATGGACACCATGGGGGCAGAGTTTGGGTGAAAGATGAGCGAGGAGGTCGCGGTGGTGCATGCCGAGGTAAAGCGGTGTGAGATGCGTGTCCAGTGAGAGTTGAAGGAGAGTACGGCCAAACTGACTGGGGGAATGGAAGTATTGATGCTGGGGGTAGAGGAACCGACGAAGGTCGAGTTCGAGCAGGAAATAGTAGAGGTGCAACGGGAAATAACAGAGGTGAAACAGAAGCTGGGGAGGTGAAAGAAGGAATAATTAAAATTAAAAAGACAAAAGGAGAGACGGAGAATTAATTAGGGAAGGAATATTGATGGAATGTGTGCAAGAGTGGTGCTCGCAGCCTGATGAAATACCTGCTAATCAAATAGAAAGATTACAGGTTCTTGAAGAAGACCGGGAAAAGGTGAGTCCCGAAGTGAGTAGCGATATCGGGAATGTGTTTGGTGCGATCGGGTGTTCGGCTGGCTTAGGAGAAAGGACAGACCCAGGTGTTCGTGAAGGGCCCATTGTGAGGGGTGCGACTGAGACAGAGTGTGTGAAAGGTGTGTGTGCGCCGGGGTGTGTGAGTACGGATTGTGTGGAGAGAGTGTGTGCACTGGTGTGTGCAAGTACGGAGTGCATAGAGAGAGTGTGCGCACTGGTGTGTGCGAGTACGAAATGGAGTGTGAGGGGTAATCAGGCTCAGGCATCGACGCCGACCGGGGTAGTGCTTAGTGAGATGGATCGAGTACGCGAGACCCCAATGAGTGGTGTACCTTGGGGACCGGAGGGGGTCGGCCCCGCAAGGACCGGCGTGCAGGATTCGTACCTCCGGCACCCGCACGGTATTGTTGGCACCGTATCACGGCAAGAGCGATAGGCGGGGTTCGAGGGGAAATTTGGAGTTTCGGACGAACGCACCTTACCAGGTGAGGTTTTGTAACCGTGGTCAGTTGGGTCATCGTGCGTGGGACCGCAAGGCCCTGCGCAGAGATGGACCCCGGCACCTGGGACCACCAACTCCACCCCCCTCAGATCGTCAATGCCGGCCGGATAAGACCCTACAAAGACGAGCAGGCATCCTAATGGATCGCTCTGGCCTTAGAGGCCGTATCGCGACAAAGTACCTCCACAGATGGGGGCTCATAGTGTAGAGGAATGGGGGAGTATTGTGCCCCCCCCCCCCACGTGGGGGTGTGGTGGTGTGACCATTCCCCATGATGGTGGGCCAATGGGCACTAGTTTAGGGGGATAGCATTGTAAGGCCCATGGAGTGGCCAGCAATGGTTGCTCCATGGGGGCACCGAAGCACTAGCTGAGGGAGGGCTAGGATAATGATTAGGGATCTAGAGAGACCATAGGAACAAAGATTTAAGTAGTGACCATGACCTGTAGTAGGGACGTAGAGAGTTTTAGATGGTTATTAAAAAAGGGGGTGTGCGTAGTTTAAAGGGATGACGAGGGAAGCACGAGTCATAGGGGAAATTAGTTCGATAAATGATGCTGTGTGTGTGAGAATAGATGTTATTGAGTTGTGGTGTGAAAATAAGTGGTGTGGAATGCATGGTGTTGATGCATGGTGTGAAGGATTGAATGGGGGAAGTGGAACCCATTCACGGAGGCCTGGGTGGTAGTTTAAAGTTAGATAGAGGGTGCAGGTAAATTACCTGGATATTGACACCTGTGGTGCTGATTGTGGAAATATATATATATATTTTTGTGAGGTGCATGAGGCGGTGGAATGGCTGGGCATGTGGCTTATTTGTAGTAATAGTTATTGGGGCACTCCGTCACTGGTAGCTCGTTGGCCAAGTTAGGCCGCAGTTAGGCTCAGGGAGCCAGTTAGGTTAGTATGAGTGGGGCCCGAGGATCCAGAGGATGGACCGGGGTTGCCCAATGCCAAGGTGGGCATCAAGGGGTAAGCGCCAAGGAGGGCCTTCCCCAGATAGGTTAGAGTGAGGAGCAGGCAAGCTCGGGAGGCAGCTCCAGTGAACGGAGGGGTGCAGGTAGGTAGACCTGCTGGTAGAGCCACACGACCCAGCCCCAAAATTTTGCGAGGGCACAGATGGAAAAATTTGAGGGGTTAGACCCAAATTTAGAGGTGCACCACAGTGTGGGCAATGGGAATTCGGGTTCTTAGAACCACATAGTTTAAAGAAGGCCGATTGGCAGTGTACGACCCGGGGAGATTAAAATATGTAAATGATGTCAGAGTAGTTAGGATTTTGTGAAGACCCCTTCGCACCATCCACAACCATCCACAAGGGGATGGATTTTGCACCACGGGACTCAATGTGTGATTGGTGAGTACGAAACATTGTGTGTTCATTCCACCTTTCCTACCTGGGAGAACCTGGGGGGAGTTGGGGACGAATTTGGCAAAAAGAGGGGACGTGGGAGACAAGACGTAGAGACGAATTGTAAATACAAGGAGGGCTAGGGTAGTGTAGTTAATGGTGGGGGGCACATACGGGTAGGGCCAGGCTCGAGTTCACTCTGCCGGCGTTCCTCTCACCCGCTTGTCATATCTGTGTTTTGCGTTGCAACCATGTCCTTTCCTTTTTTTGCTCGTTGCGTCTTCTCTTCCTCCCTGATCCAGGACCATCAAGAGGACTTACCTTGCCGTCGCAGCATCTTGCTGCAATCCATAACTCACTCCCATCATCCCATCCATCACATTATGGACCACTGGCTCTGTGGCCACACCCATCTCCATGATTTCACCTCTTGGCTGCCTCATCATCTTGCCACACATGGATCACCTGTTGAGTGGCACTGACGCCACACAGTTGGACCACTTGTCAAGTGGCCCCACGCACGAAATAAAAAAGTGACCCATGTGTGCAAGTATGAAGATTTAGATGGCCCTGATCTTGAAATGGCCTGTATGCTGGTCAGGGCCAGCCGGTTTTGTTAGCCCATCTACCAAGACAAGAAGCCACTCCAGCAACAGGAAGATGACGCCAGCAACAAATTCTCCAAGCTTTATTCCTCAAGTCCAGGTCCTGGGTCATAGTTTTTGGTAAAATAAATTGTGTGTTGTGTAAAATGTAAAAATGTTGCCCACCGGTTATGTGTTTAGTTTCAAAATTCCGGCAATATGTGAACAGTATAAGGTTGTGGGTGTGAATCTGTTAGGTAGGTTCTCAACGCATTAGGAGGGACATATTTAGTTTAAAAATGTACATTTAAATGTAAAAAAAAAAAAAATAAGCCGCACACATTGGGATTAGAGTTTGAAATGTTAGGGGAATCACATCTACATGTCACACTAAAAGTAATGTTTAAATGAATGCCAGCTCACCCCAGCCACTCCATGTGGACGACTCGGGTCGAGTCTCGGTGAGAGGAGGGGGTAGTGTTGCGGTTGTGCCATAAAGGCAAACCCCCTATAGTTAAATTGCACGACAACATGTAGCCTGCAGTAGTTAGTTATGTCTTATTGAATGTAAAGACTAGCCCTTTCCCATTGTGTAGTAATCAAGACCAATATGCGTTGAAGTTAAGCAAGATGTCAAGCCTTCGTGTGGCTGGGAGAAGCCATTACTAATGTGCAGGAAGGCGTGGCCAGAAGCACAGGCCCACGTGACCAGTGAGAAGGCGGGAACACCTAGCCAGGATGCGGCAAACCTCAGCCAATGCGAGGCTGTGGAACATTTTGGAGGCGTGGACGGATCTGGTAAAAGCCCGCGCAGATCGCATTTCTTTCACTTGCTTTTTGGGACTTCGCCGAGGACACACCTGAGCTCTTGCCTTTTTCGCCACGCCCACGACGAGACCTCGCTCGCTTTTTCGTAGCTCCCACGACACGTGTTTGGCCTTTGTGTTCTTCGTCGACACCCATCGCTTCTTCACCGATCTCTTGCTCTGATCAGGCTGACCTGCAAGCATTTGTTTCTCCCGCGACTCACCTTGAAGCTGAAGCTCGTCCCATCTGCTCTGAATCTAGGTCAACCTGCACTGAAGTTCATCTACCTGTGCTGAAGTTCGTCCATGCCAACTTTGAGGCGGCGGTTCATCCTTCAGACCTTATCTCATCCAGGCTGCACGTCCGGTTCGGGTATTGAACTGCGAACTGAGCACATCAGACCACGTGGCAATTGCCGGCAATCCCAGCACATACATCGGTACGCCCTTAACCAGAGTGTTATTCCCTGAGTGAGTGTGTCAGAGTGTGAAGGTGCCAGTGGGGTTTATTATTAGGTAAGAATTGATGAGCTGTATCTTTTGTCTATTCTCTGTGCCTTCAAAATAAAAGGCTGTACATTTGGTTACTTTCCAACCTGTTCGGATACGTCTTTTCTCCATTGGCCGAGCATCATCCAAGACCGAATTTGGCTAGATTCAGGTCCATAAATCTCGTGAGGTAACGCCGCTTTCCACACAGTGCAAATCCGCTCGGCACGCAATTGAATAAGGTGTGCGAAAGCGAGGGTTCGATCCCCGGTTTCTCCGGTCACGTGTCTTGAAGGTATTTGGGAATATTGACCAGTAAACTCTTTGACACGTGATTGGGAAATTGGCGATCGGAATAGCTTAGCATTCTGTCATCCACGAACTTAGTCGTGGACGGCAGCCTCAGTGGACCCGGAGTTTGAGTGGGAGCAGGGCATAAACCCCCCTTAGTACATCGACGAACCCAGGATCCGCAAAAAAAATAAAAAATATTGTTGCGGATCTCGGACGTCGGCTCTCCCCTTATCAAGGGGGGATTAATCCCCTTGTCTTTTTATCTGGCCGACCCGAGTCCTGGAAGTTATACGCTCCTTCCGGTCGGTATTAGGTAGGGTTATTGGTCAATTTAGTCTGAATACCTAATTACTAACCCCGATCGTGAAGCAGGGAGATAACTCCCGCCCGAACCACGGCGTTAGTGGACATGCCGAGCGAAGCGAGCCGCGATTCAGGCCGTTAACAAATGACTAGACCCGATTATAGCGGTTCCAATCGTGCCACGTTTACCCAATTAGAGAAAAGACGGATGCGATCGGATAAGAGGAAACCAAGAAAGAACAGGGCAATTATTCACAATGTACAAGAAGGAGAAGAGGAAACGAAAGGAATGTACAGGATAGGAAGAGGAAGAAGAAGAACACAGGGCAGCCTTAAACAGTCTTATTCTTAATACCCAGGACAAACATACACACTCACACGGGGATTGTAGATGGTGGATGGTCACCAACGCGTACAGGCTCCAGTCGGCTCCAGTCCGGCGGGCGAAACCCGGTAGGCAGCTCCGCGTGCAGTTGGAACGCGATCGGACAATTCAATATAACGGGGGGAAGGCTGGTGTCCTATGGCATAAGTAATAAATGCACACTCGTGCCAAACGCCCCCTCTCTCCAAGGTCCTTTCGCACAGCGCGTTTCCAACCAGTCCTTTACAACGCCGATCGTACGACGCCGTCTTGGACAGTTCTCTCATCAGGCGCGCCATATATCTCTTCATAAAGGTGCGCTCTCCCGATAAGCCCTCCTTTAATAAGGTCCTTTTGCAACGCGCGTTTCCCAGTAAGTCCTTTACAATGCCAATCATATGACGCAGTTCTCCAGGTCCCCCGAAAGGGCTTTGCGTTCGCGCTTATATAAGCCAACCAAGCGATCACTCCGCGAGCCCCAAAGCCACGCCTGTCGGCGATGTCACTTCAGCCCTGGTTGGCTGGGGCTTGCTTACTGGCCCCGCCTTTGATGGCTGGGTGACGTGGCCACACCTTCTTCCTGGCGTTCCGCCCCCTTTCGCGGGCCTTGCCTCGTGGCTTATGGCGGCCTTGAGCGAGCACTAAGGCAGTTGCTGCTGGTCGAGGCGCGTAACACTTGGGAGGGGCCATGGGCAGACTGGAGGGCGCGTAATGGCGTCGCTTGGAGAGGCAGGCTTTCAAAATGGACGAATGGGGACCTACTCCTTATTTGATTGACACAACGCAGATTCAACTATTGGAAACATGGCCTTATCTAAACTCATACTAATGAAATAACTGAAGTCCTATGGTGGCCTACATGTTGCTTGTGGCCTCCCTATGGGGTGCAACCTTTAACCCTTTAATGTCATATTTACACGTGTGGGTTCTCAAAACCGCAACAATATATATATATATATATATATATATATATTATATATATATAATTATATATATTATATATATATATCTAATTTCAAAACACACCTTGTCACAAGTGTGCCTTACTGACCTGGTCCTCAAACGAGGTCCTCAGCATCATCCCATTTCGGCCCTTCAACCTCAATACAGTCAGCTAAGGTGGGACAGCAGGGGCACATAGGACTCCACATGCAGTAGCTACACCTGGATGTGTACATACCCCCACCCCCAACCAGTGAGAACACAGACTACAACAACAAAACCACCTCCAACTCCCAGAATCCACAGCCCTCCTCACCCACTCACTCACACACCAAAAAAAACACACACAACCAACTGACCACCAACCCTTACAACATGCACCACTCAAACAAAAACACATTCATGTAAAAGCACACCCACTCCTGAAACACACACACACACACACACACACACACACACCATTCACACACACACACACACACACACACACACACACACACACACACACACACACACACACACACACACACCATTCACACATCTCCATTTCTCTTCCACGCTCAGTCACGACCCCTTTTGGCTGAAATGAACCACCACCCACAACCTCAACCTACACCGTTCGACATGCCTCCATAAACTTCCTCCATATACAAAGTGAGCCTTTCAAGGCAACCTGGGCCACTCTGTGACACATCCTCCTACTTTCTGTCCCACACACTCCAAGCTGAGCAAGAAATGCAGAAAAGGAATTGCCAATATACCCTCGACACCCCACTTCAAATGGCTGACAAGAAACTCGCCAACCATTCTCCCGACACTCTGCCTCCAGCCCACTGTACTTTCTTCTCTTCCTCCCATGTACCTCCTCCATGTTCTCTTCCCAAGGTCCGGACGATTCCCCTAAGATGATCTGTCTTGCTGCACCTGACCAGATAACAATTTCAAGCTGCAACCTTGTCACACAGATCTCCTCTGGGAATACCAATTGTGGCTTTAGGTCTGCCACCACCTGCCAATCACAAGCATCTGACAGCCCTCTTGCTTTCCACCTCCTCCTCTTTCCACCTCTTACCACTTAACCCTCTTTGACAAACAACACCTCTCCCCCATCGGTCTCCTTCTCCACTCTTTTCTCTGTCGATCTCAGCACCTCTTGTTGCACCATCTGCACTGCCACAGCCAGTACCTGATCATGTCGCCACTTGTATCTTCCTGCTGCCAATGCCACTGAGCATGCACTCAGTGCATGCTGCACCATTCCCAAACCTTCACTCAAACAACATCTCTCCTCCTACAACAACCCCCACAATGTCAAGTTCACTGGTGATGGAAGCACATCATACGTTGCCCGCAACAGGAAACTCAACAATATTGGCTCCATCCTCCGTATCTCTTACCACTTCAATGTCCTCACCTGCACACCTTCCCACCACGTCCAAGCACCTTGCTGTGCCTGTCCGATTGCTTTCACATATCTCCCCTCCTCCTTTCTTCTCACCTCCCTCTCAACCATCTTCCTGCTCTTTTTCACACATGCCTTTCCCATCGCTCATGCTTCATCCACCCCAAGCCATGCTTCCCGTGCTGTACCATGCCCACGACCTCCTCCTGTTGCACCCGCTCCTCCATCTCATCCACCTCTGCTCTTGCATTCCCCTTCTGACTTCCCTTCTTCTCTGGGAAAGCATTCTTTACCACTGAATCACTTGAATCCCGCAACATCATTAACTCCTGCACCCTCACCACCTTAAACTCCTCGGTTGATGATGTCAAGGGAAACCGGAGTTTTCCAACCTGACTATAAAAGGTAATGTTTGTCAAACAGCGTGGCACTCCCAACTACCTCCTCACAAACCCGCTCACCACAACCTCCATCCTCTCTACATGCCCAATCGCAATATCATACATCATCAATGGCCACAATACTCGTGGCATCAATCCAAACTTCAAACACCATACCTTCAACTTACCTGGCAAACCACATCCATCAATCCTCTTAAAACCTCTCAAAAGCTTGTTCCTCACACCCTCCACCCTTCCCACATCATTCAAATCCACTGTATACCATCTTCCCAAACTCTTCACAGGGGCCTCCATCAATGATGGAACCACCTCCCCTCCCAGCTCAAAACTGTGCATGTCATCCACCACTCCTCGTCTCACTATCACACTCCTCGACTTTCTTGCTTTAAAGCCCATTCTTGCCCACCGCATCAACCTTTCCAGTCGTCCCAGTACCTCTACTGCTGCATCAGCGGACTGTTGGACAACTGGCAGGTCATCCATGCATGCAAACATTGCTGGCAACCTCTGACCAGGGGCTAGCTCCACTTCTTTCCCATGTCCACTCACCGCACGTATCAACAACTCCATAACCAGCACAAACAAAATAGGGGAGATGGTACATCCCATCGGGATCCCCACTTCCAACTTCTGCCACTCTGTTACATAGGACTGTGTCGCAAACCGCATCCAAAACTGATCATAATATGCCATCAAAAAATCCCTAAATCTCCGTGGCTCCCAAAATAAATCCATGGCATACCTGATCAAGGCATGCGGCACTGACCCATATGCATTCTCCAAATCCAGCCATACCACCACAACATCCTTCCTTTGCCTCTTTGCCTCCTGTAACACTTGCCAGACCATTGCCGATTCAATGCATCCTGGTGATCCTGGTATTCCTGCCTTCTGCACAGAACCATCCACAAAACCATTCTCTCTGATGAAGCCTGAGAGCCGTGCCGCAAAGACACTCATCAATATCTTCCCATCTACATCGAGCAATGATATTGGTCTAAACTGCTCAAGTGTCACAGCCTCCTCCTGTTTTGGAATATAAACTCCTTCCGCCCTACTCCATTGACTGGGCACCACTTCTTGCCTCCATACCACATTCAGAGCCTTCCACAGATACTGCCTGATGCCTTCACAACTCTTAAACACCTTGTAGGGCACTCCACTTGGACCTGGAGCCGATGCCACCCGTGCCTTCCTCAAAACTGCCTCAACCTCAGACATATTTGGCTCTGACAAATCAAATGCAACACCTGGCTCTGTCGGTCTCACCAAGCCTTCGATGTCCTCCACCACTTCGTCCCTCCTTGTGTCTGCATACATGACTCACAAATGACCTTCCAAGTCTTCCTTCGGTACCTTCAGTACACCAAATCGAGACTGCTCCAACAGATCCTTCATAAACCGAAAAGGATTCTCAAAGAACCTTTTTCTCTTCCTCTGCCTCTTCTTTCTTAGCCTCTTCATCCTTTCTACTCTCTTCAACTTCACCAACCTCACCGTCACCTCAAGCCAATTCCTCTCCCCTTCCACTGCCCTCTTCCATCTTCCATTCAAGCTCCTCAACTCCATTGAGACCTCCGGAGGTCCGAAGTCATTTCTCATGAGCACCTACGATGGTGCGGGCGACGGTGGTGTGATGGTGCGGGCTTCCAGGGGGAAGTGTTGCGGGCCATGTTTTGATGGCGGCATCACGGACAGCCAATACGGCCTGATGTGGTGACCGCCCGGGCATGCGGCCTGGCAGCCTCTCCCTGAGACCCTGGGACAGCCAGCATGTGACGACCTGCCATGCTGTGCTGGTCTATGGACGTGGGTCAATCCGCATGGACCAGGAACATTCATAGCCCACCAGACAACCATTGGAGCCTCTGTGGAATGTGATGGTGTGAGCATGATCTACCACAGATGGTCCGCTGTGATTTATGGGCTCTGGGTTTGGAAAGAGAGCCCTGGGTTCAATTGGCATGGGATAAATGAGGAAACTTGGAGTGGTGGATGACCCTCTTGGACCCGACCAACCTGTGACGACCTAAACTTAAGGTAAAGTGCCTTGATGTTTACTGTCCCAAGTGTTCAGTTTTGCTTAGAAATTGGGACATGGGTAATTGGAATGGGAGTGGGCGAGAATGACCGCCAATGGTCGGTAAGTGGATCGGTTTTAAAACCAAAAATGTCTTGTTGTGGATGTCTGTTGTGAGTCAAGGGTTTAGTTGTATTTGTAGGTGTGAATGTTTTGGTAGGAATGTATGCAGGCCATGGCAGTTAGGAACACAACCATTATCCGCATTCCCGGTGTTTGAGAATTGCATGGCAGCGGTGGAGGGAAGGATATTTGGGATTTTGTGGGTGGGGAAGGTGTTTGTGTCTGCAAGCACTGATCAAACTCTGGAGGAGCGGTGACTGCGCCCCCCCCTCCCCCCGAGGGAACTCGTCCTTAGCAGCCTGTGGTGTCTGGAAATGAGGGAACTCGTCCTTAGCAGCCGGTGGTGTCTGAAAATGGGGGCCCATAGGAGGGGGGTCTGATTTGGCGACCAATGGTAGGGACCCCTTGGCGACCCGGAAGAGGCCAAGAGAGCCTGTGCGGTGTGGAGACCCTCTCCGGCGGGACATACAGTGAAGGAGCTGTGTGGCTGTCAGCGGCCGAATAGTTGAATGGGGAGGGGGGGGTAGGGGGGGTGAAGAAGTCATAACGGCAAGTGACTTGTTTTTGGACTGCGAGCACCACAGCCTGAAGCGCCCCCCACCATCTTGGTTGTGCAAGATCTCCCTGCTGCTTAATTGAAGATCACACATGTGTGTAATAAGAATTATGCCATGGTTTTGCAGAGGATGGAATGCATGCTTTGATTATTGGTGTTATGTATGAGTGTGTGTGGGGGGGGAAGTCTACCCGATCCATACCACTTGAACTGTGCCAGAAGGACAGGGCACGGCTCTGCAGGTAATGTTGGGAATTGTGGCATCCACAAGGGGAATGTGGTCTGTATTAAGGGCTTGTACAAACGTTATTGAGTTTTTGGCA
Source organism: Myxine glutinosa (assembly GCF_964187855.1). Lineage (NCBI taxonomy): Eukaryota > Metazoa > Chordata > Myxini > Myxiniformes > Myxinidae > Myxine > Myxine glutinosa. The sequence goes on along the minus strand of NC_136261.1, from coordinate 89,759,675 downwards.
AAGTAAATTGTCTGTTAAGGTAGGCCTGCATGTTTTGTTGTTGGTTTTGCATCATTTTCTACCTGCCCCAGGAGATAGGAGTGAGGAACCAAAAGGAATTTGTAAGTATTTGAATTGTTGTGTTAAGGGGGGTAGAACGTTAAGGAGAACAGGTAAGTTAGTTACGGCTCGTTCCGCACAGCCCCTCCTAATTTATTTCGTTGGCTAATTAGGTGTGAGTCAGTAAGTGATAAGGCTGGAACTGTAGCCCCTGCATTGAACCTTGTGCGAGCTGTTGTTGTGGGGGCGGGAGGGGGAGGGGGGACGCATATACATATTGTCGTGTCCGTAGCTAGATAAGACCAGCCTTCGCCGAATAGCTGAACTGCTTTAACTCCTGAGGCGAGCTTCCATCTTTTGACGGCTATGGCGCACAGGGGGAAAGAAGAGACACGGAGCGTTTGTCTACTCGAAGAACACGGGTTTATTCCAAAACCACGAGACAAAGAAACACGACAAATGAAAATACAACAATAATGATTTAATAAAAATAAAGCATGGAATGAAAATGTCAAAATAAAAACTGAGGTAAATTAATTTCCAAACTGAGGTACCTCACACAGACTGACTCACAAACACGACAAGGCAAAGATAAAATAAAAACAAAATTCTCCCTTTTTGTGCACTTATCTGTGTCCCAAATGAGTTATTCTCGGCGGTGGGTCGCGTTTGAAGCTCAATGCCACAAAGGTGGGAACTTGGCATGATAACGACGGCCGACGAAAGGCCCGCACGTTGAAGCGCCCCAAAAACGTGGCAGCACCAATTGTCAAAAACGCCCAGGAAAGTAGCCAAGACGGCCTCCTTTTAGGTTCCCAGGCCTGGCAAGCACAACGCGGCCCCCAGTTCCCCCGAAGAGCACCACAGCCACCAACACCTCACGCCGGTACAACAAAAGCTCCAAAAGTGCGCACACCAAAATGGCTAAGCCTTCTTTTCCGATGGCAGAGAGAGCAACCTCCTCCACCTCACACCGCCAGAGGCAATCACCGAACATCCCTCCCATTTCGTCCGCCCACCTCCTACCAGCCAATTGCGTACCTTGGGGCATGGCCTGCCGGCTTTTCCCTCTGCCCCCTGATTCCCCGCCTCGCTCGTGGGCAGGGCCTTTTGCCTTTGAGGTCCATCGGGGTGGGGCTTAGTTCAAAAACCTGCTTGCTTGTAGTTGGCAGTTGTTGTTGTTGTTAAAATGAGGTTTTACATGGCCGACCTTGTCAGCAAAAACGTTAGGGTAAGATTACAGAGGGTAAGCATGCAATGAGGAAAATTATCCTTAAACCCTACCACTAATTAGCACTGCAAGACCCCTCATGTGGTGAACATTTAAACGACCTTCAGTGACAGTCTCCCTACTTATTACATCAAAATTCTCCTGCTCGTTACGTGGTCTAAGCTATTAATGATACAATTCTATCTTTCCTACGGTATTCTTTCACCTACCCCCCATAAACGTAACAATATATAAACATATATACATACATATACATACACTACCCCAACATAGGATGTAGCATAATGGCATGAGCTTCCTCAGGAAACTAAAACATGTTGTTCAAGTGTGTAAAACTTGAGCCGTTAATTACTGGCCTTGCATGAAAGCTGAGACAGCCATTCACCGCCTGCTGCAGCCATTAAAGAGGGCAGTTCACCGACATTTCATGTCAATGTGAGGCACAGGGGTTGTCGATGTCCAAAAACAGACTTATCAGTGTCCTCTAACCGTTTACTGTCCATGAAGCACCAGTTAAAAGGCCAATTAGTGTATGTAACACGTTTACCCTCATGGGGTAAACTCCTGGAGTCCTGGTGTGTCGTGGTGTTTGACCATGGTGTGGCAAACCTCAGGTATGACAATGGCATGTTGTTGGCAACAAAACTGATAAATGAATATGATAACATGCTGAGTTTCGTTCACATCTTTACTACCTGACAGCTACTTTGCCAGATAGTCGTCGGGGGAACAAATATCGGGATTGAGTGGGTGTGGGGTGCATGGGGTTAGGTTATTATTTAACAACAGTAGTTACACTATAACGAAAGTACAGCAAACAGGTTATTCTTTACCTTTAACCAAGGGCAACCTCCAGCCAGAAATTCAAACGAATAATAATGATCTGCTTGGTATACCTTTTGTTGCTTTTCAGACATTTAATTAAAATGTGCAAAATACGATTGAAAGGGGGAAAATTGGGGTTACAAGTAACTTATTACATAAATTTATAGGAGGAAAATAAAACTCCATTCAAACAAGCATTCTGAGTATTGCGCTGCAGTACATGTCCCCTACCGGCAGTCTGTCGTCCGGAAAACTGTTGGGGAAATTACCAAAGTTTAAAGTGCCATAGCTTTGTCAAAAATGATCGAAACGTCGTGAAGTTCGAACTTGACCTGTAACTTATCATGAGGAAACCATGTGCCAAGTTTGAAATCATTAGCATTAAGAATTTGGAAAAAAAGTCCGGAAAACTGTTCTTTGCGTGACGGACTGACAGACTGACGGAGGGACGGAGTGCAAACCTATAGTCCCCTCCGGTGTACACCGGTAGGGGACTAATAACACAAATAGGGCCAATACCCCTGGGCGCTCACCTGGCAGAACAAGCATTCTGAGTATTGCGCTGCAATACATGTCCCCTACCAAAGTTCAAAGTGCCATAACTTTGTCAAAAATGATCGAATATGCAAATTTAAGCACGGTTGATGCTGGTTTTCAAACTTGATCTGAGGTATGCTGAGACACATGTGTGTACAAAATTTTGTTGAAATCAGCCAATGTTTGGTGCAGTTATCGTACGGAAACCAAACTGTGACAGACGAACAGACGAACCTCATTAAATATGCAAATTTAAGCACAGTTGATGCTGGTTTTCAAACTTGATCTGAGTTATGCTGAGACACATGTGTGTACAAAATGTTGTTGAAATCAGCCAATGTTTGGTGGAGTTATCGCACGAAACCAAAGTGTGACAGACGAACCTCATTAAATATGCAAATTTATGCACGGTTGAATGTGGGCGCGGATGATGTGAGACCGGGTTATCCTGACCAGGTTATCCTGACCAGGTTATCTGCGGACCGTGGAAGCTAGGTTACTTCTGACGCGTACTGTGTATACTGCTAAGAGGGCAGAGTATCAGATACATATTTAAAGAAGTATTCACGCAGATTATACGCACAGAAGCATATGGTAAAGTGACACTCCAACCTCCCTGGATGTATTGTTGATTTATTGGTAAACTATGTGAATTCAATGTATTCTTGCCTGACATGACGAATTGTGTCAATGGAAATAAAATTCAGTGAAAACGTGTTTGACTTGATGCTTATTCTAGGAAAGCATTTTAAAGAACAGTCCACGATTACAGCATATTGTACACAAGGAATATTAACAGCTTTGACTTACCGCACTCCAAATTATAGTCCCGAAAACTGTTGGGGAAATTACCAAGGGTTATTTACCTACAGGTTCTGAATCGTTCCCAATCACTAATAACCTCAGGACGGGCTCACCTGTGATTCGCACTCGGGACTTCGATTTATACACCTCGCAGACAGGTCAGCAGAAGCACGAGAAAATACGTTGTTTTTCAAGATCAATGATCGATGTGTATATATATGTTGCTCGGCTTGGCTCCGCCCCTCCTGAAAGAGCGTGCTGTGTCGCGCTTTTCACGTTCGCGAGACGAGGCTGAGGGCGCGCGTTGCGGCTTGAGGAGAACTCGAGAATAAACAAAGTGCCATAACTTTGTCAAAAATGATCGAATATGCAAATTTATGCACGGTTGATGCTGGTTTTCAAACTTCATCTGAGGTATGCTGAGACACATGTGTGTCATGCCTCGCCTCGTTGATAAGCTCGCAAGGTCGCTCCGTGCAGCGGCCTGCAGCCCTGCACGTATTGCACTGTGTGAATTATATAAATTATTGCCAACTCACGGTCTGAGGTACTGGCGATTCAAGAGATATCCATTAAAAAAAAAAAAAAAATTCGTTTAATTAACGATATCTCCCAAACCACGTGCCCTATCACAAATTCCAAAATGACATTTTAGTAGACTGACATGCTGAACAGTTTTTTTTTTTTGTTTGTTTTTGTGTACAGAGTCGAGGCTCGTGAAAGAGCTAACAATTATCAAACAAACAAATCAAACAAACAAGCAAACAAATTATATAAAAAGGGGAGCGGTCGACAAGATGGGGAGAGAAGGGGAGGAATCACACAAACACATCATTTGAGAGCAGGGACATCGGGAGATGTGAGGGAGGGAGAGGGCCTGGGGGGAGGCAGGATAGGTATAAAACGCAAGGACACCAAGGATTTCCAGGAAAGAAGACAGAAGTCACCTCAAAAAAGTGGATTTGGGGTGAAATTAGCGGGGGTAGAAAAGCTAAAGATTTTGGATTGGGGAAGACAACAGATGGTGGTGAACAGTCGTTTTAAAGACCTGGAGGGAGGAGTGGGATTGAAGAGAGTGAGGGAGTTTGTTCCAGAGGCGGGAGAAAAGAGGAATGAAAGAGTGAAGGTGAGCAGAGAGTCTTGATTTTGGCAGTTTAACCATAAGAGGGTTGCAGGCAGATCTTGTGCGACCTGAAGGAATATTTGGGGGACAGAGCCCAGAGAGAGCTGGGGGAGCAAGGCCGGAGAGGAGCGAAGTTTGTGAATTTGTGGTTTCCCCTCGATTGGATCAAAAATGAGGGAGGAGCTCGGTTTTAAAGGTTCATGCTTAAAAACGTCATAACTCTGAAACCATGTGATGCATGACGTCATGGTCGCTGACTTTTTTTTTTTTTGTACACAAGATCGAGGCTCGTGAAAGAGCAAACATTAATCACACAGACAGACAAACCGACACATAAAACATATAACATGGGGAGCGGTAGGCAAGATGGGGCAAGAGGGGGAGGAACACAAACACAACATCTGACAGCAGGGACATCGAGAGATCTGTGGGAGGGAGAGGGCTTTGGGGGGGGGGAGGCATGGGAAGGGGGTGGGGGGGGGGTGGGAGAGGTATAAAACACATGGACACTGCCGGGACTTCCAGGAAAGAAGTTGGAATTTCAAACAACGTGGATCTGGGGTGAATTCGTGGGGGTAGAAAAGATGAAGGTTTTGGATGGGGAAAGATAAGAGATGGTGGTGAACAGCTGTTTTAAAGACCTGGAGGGAGGAGTGGGATTGAAGGGAGTGTGGGAGTTTGTTCCAGAGGTGGGAGAAAAGGGGAATGAAAGAGTGAAGGTGAGCAGCGAGTCTAGATTTCAGCAATTTAACCATCAGAGGGTTGCTGGCAGATCTTGTGCGACCTGTAGGAATATTTGGGGGACAAAGCACAGAGAGAGCTGGGGGAGCAAGGCCGGAGAGGAATCGGTAGAAGACAGAAAGACCACCTACCTGTCTGCGGTGAGTGAGTGAAAGGCCCTCAGAGATAGCTTCATCACGGGAGATTCCAATGATTCTGAAAGCTTTGGTTTCAACAGCGTGAAGCCGAGCTAGGTGTGAGGCAGGAGCACCGGCCCATAGGGGAAAACAGTATTCCATTGAGCTGCGGATGAAAGCCTTGTATGTGGTGAGGAGCTCAGGTGTGCCGAGGAAGGACTTCGCACGACGGGGGATGCCCAGTCGGCGACTGGCTTTTGAGGCCAGCTTGGAAATGTGGTTTTCACAAGAAAGATCATGGCAGATTGTGAGACCCAAAAGCTTGAGTGACAGAACTTCTTGGAGAGGATTGTTGAGAAAGTAGATGTGAGGGTTGTCCAGTCGATCTTTTCGGAGAGACATAGTAAGAGTGTGAGATTTGTCAGGATTGAAAGACATGTTTCACTTGTTTAACCAGTCTGTGATTTTGTCCAGGTCTTCAGAGAGTCAGGAGGCTGCAGACTGCTGAGCTGAGGGAAGAGGAATGGAGCGGCAGAGAGTGGAGTCATCAGCAAAGAGATAGAGAGGATTTTCCAGAGAGTCGGAGAGATCATTGATAAAGACCAGAAAAAGCACAGGGCCCAGAACACTGCCTTGGGGAACTCCAGCCTGAACAGGAAGGGGAGATGAGAGAAATCCATTCAGGGCCACACGTTGTCTACGACCAGAGAGGAAGTCCGCAAGCCATGCATGGAGATTTCCATGGATACCATAGGAGGAGAGTTTGGTGAGCAGAGCTGGGTGCCAGACCGTATCGAAGGCACGTGATATGTCAAGGGAGACGGCTCTGATTTCCTGTTTGGCATTGAGGACCTCCATCCATTTTTGAGACAGCAGAAGCAGCATGTCCAGAGTAGAATGACCTGGTCTGAATCCAAATTGATGATCGGAGATCAAGCCATTGGAGAAGAGGAAGGATTTGATATCCGAAGCAATGATGGATTCCATGACTTTGCTGATAATTGGGAGCAGGCTGATTGGTCTGTAGTTGCAAGGATATGTTTTAGCACCTTTTTGTATAAAGCGGTAATGTTTGCTGATTTCCAGGATTCTGGCAGATGACCTTGAGCAAAAGAGAGGGTGAAAAGAACAGAGAGAGGGTGAGATAGAGTGGCAGAGCAGGATTTTAGGACACGTGGGCTGATGCCGTCTGGTCCAGTTGCAGAATCAGAGTCGAGGTTTGACAAAAACTCCTCCACCTTGTCAAGAGAGAAGGACACAGAGTCCAGGAGTAGTTGGGTTCGACTGGGTAAGGTGGGAACAGAGAGAGATGGGTTTGGGACACAAGATTTTGGGGCAAACACAGAGTTGAGGCATTCGGCTTTGTCACGTGCGGTGTCAACTGTGTAGCCATTTGAGGGAAGGGAGGGGATGGAGGGGGAACAAACACCAGAAACGGATTTGACCAGACGCCACCAGGATGTGGAGGAAGGAGACAGGTTTGAGAGTTCATTCTTGAGTGTGGAGAGATCGTGCTTCCTGGCACTCCTGAGGGTAGACACACACTTGTTCCGAGCTTGGTGGAAGGAACTGAGATTGCCTTCAGTTGGATTAGCCTTTCAAGAGGCAAAGGCAAGTTGTTTCAGGGCAACTGCCTCACCACAAGATTTAGTGTACCATGGGTATGGTACACTGTTCGTCATGGGTATACGATTCTGCCTGCAAAGTTTGGCCTCGATCTGTTCAGCCGTTGCAGAGAAAAAGGGTTTTTTGTGATTTCACGAAAAACAATATGGCGGCCGAACCACGTGACCTGTGACGTCATAATTACCATTAAAATATTCTCCAGACCGAGTCGCTCCTACGGTGAAAATTTGATCTCAATCAGTCCAATTATTGCAGAGAAATTGGTTTTTAAAGGAAATTAAAACTTAAAATGACACTGAGTTAAGGATCATCAGAATTATCAGAATTCCCAAAGTTCAAAGTGCCATAACTTTGTCAAAAATGATCGAAACGTCGTGAAGTTCGAACTTGATCTGTATCTTATCATGAGGAAACCATGTGCCAAGTTTGAAATCATTAGCATTAAGCGTTTAGAAAAAAAGTCCGGAAAACTGTTCTTTGCGTGACGGACTGACGGACTGACGGACTGACGGACTGACAGACTGACAGACTGACGGACTGACGGACTGACGGACGGAGGGACGGCGTGCAAACCTATAGTCCCCTCCGGTGTACACCGGTAGGGGACTAATAAAGCAGTGTACTACACCGACTAAAAGTATGTTAAATAGTATAAGGGTATTATATGTGTCGTGTCAAGGTACGACGAGCTATACATTATTAGTCCCCTACCGGTGTACACCGGAGGGGACTATAGGTTTGCACTCCGTCCCTCCGTCTGTCAGTCCGTAAGTCTGTCAGTCCGTCACGCAAAGAACAGCTTTCCGGACTTTTTTCTAAACGCTTAATGCTAATGATTTTAATCTTGGTACATGGTTTCCTCATGATAAGTTACAGGTCAAGTTCGAACTTCACGACGTTTTGATCATTTTTGATAAAGTCATGGCACTTTGAACTTTGGGAATTCTGATAATTCTGTTGATCCTTAACTCAGTGCCATTTTAAGTTGTGATTTACTTTAAAAAAGATTTTCTCTGCAATAATAGGACCGATTGAGATCAAATTTTCAACGTAGGGGGGACTCGGTCTGTATAATATTTTAATGGTAATTATGACGTCACAGGTCACGTGGTTCGGCCGCCATATTGTTTTTCGTGAAAACACGAAAAACCCTTTTTCTCTGCAATGGCTGAACAGATCGAGGCGAAACTTTGCAGGCAGAATCGCATACCCATGACGAACAAAAAAGTCAGCGAGCATGACGTCATGCGTCACATGGTTTCAGAGTTATGACGCTTTTAAGCATGAACCTTTAAAACCGAGCTCCTCACTCATTTTTGATCCGACGGAGGGGAAACTTCACAAATCTGTCCAGCATGTCAGTCTACTAAAATGTCATTTTGGAATTTGCGATGGGGCACGTGGTTTGGCAGATATCGTTAATTAAACGAAAATATTTTTTAAAAATGGATATCTCTTGAATCGCTAGTACCTCAGACCGTGACTTGGTAATTATATAATTCACACAGTGCAATACATGCAGGCCGTTCCGGAGCGACCTTGCGAGCTTATCAATGAGGCGAGGCGTGGCACACGTGTCTCAGCATACCTCAGATCAAGTTTGAAAACCAGCATCAACCGTCCATAAATTTGCATATTCGATCAATTTTGACAAAGTTATGGCACTTTGAACTTTGGTAGGGGACATGTATTGCAGCGCAATACTCAGAATGCTTGTTTTATGGGTATTTTGGCAACATTGTTGTACTGGACTGTCAGTTGACAAACTGTAGCCCATCTGTTGCTCTGCACAATTCATGTCAGCCTCCGTTGGCTTCTCATCAATGAGTCGTTTTCAACCACTGGCCTGCCATTGGCTGTATGTTCTTGGTACACAAGGGAAACTGTTGAGCATGAAAACCCCAGCAGTGTTGCAGGTTTTGACACACTCAAACCGGTGCGCATGGCATCTACTACCATACCCAGTTCAAAGGCACCTGAATCTTTTGTCTTGCCCATTCACCCTCTGAATGGCAGACATACACAATCCATGTCTCAATCATCTCTTGATTTAAAAATCCTTCTTTAACCTGTCTCCTCCCCTTCAACTACACTGATTGAAGTGGTTTAACAGGTGCTATCAATAAGGGATCACAGCCTTCATCTGGAATCACCTGATCAGTCTATTTCATGGAAAGAGCAGGTGTTCCTAATGTTTTGTACATTGAGTGTATATATTATGTACATGTATATATACGAGGGCCAGTCAATAAGTAACCATAAAATGGCGACATTAATTCGAGAATGTAATGTGTGTAGTTGTATGCGACATATGTTATATCTATGGGTAAGAGTCATGTTTTGCCTGTTTTCGATATGGCAACATTGAGCGTATGACGTCAGTAGAGCAGTTCCAAGATGGCGGCTCCCTTAGAAGCATGCACCAGGGAGGAGCAACGTTTTGTCATCCATTTTCTTGGGAAGTAAGGGTGTGAATCCCAGTGAAACCCATCACAGAAAGAACATGCAATATGGTGACGCATATTTATCGCTGCAGCAGGTGTACGACTGGGACAGGAAGTTTAAAAGTGGAGTGTCCAGTGTGGCAGACGCTGCTCGCTCGGTCTGGCCTCACACAGCCGGCACACCAGAAATGGTCACAGGAGTTGAGTGCCTGCTAAGGGAAAACCGTCGCATTCCGCTGGATGAAGTAGTCTCCGAATTGAACATTGGCCACGGTTCAGCACATCATATCATTCACAAGGTGCTGGGGTTCCGCAAAGTGTCTGCAAGGTGGGTGCCAAGACAACTCACACCCGAACTGAAAGAACAGCGAGGGGATGCATGTGAAGAACTTCTGCGACATTACGAATAACAATTACGAATTACGAATAACGAATTACGAATTACGAATTACGAATAACATTACAATAACAGTTGTTACACACGTACATGCAATAAACAAGTTGTGAAAATTATTTTAAGGTTACTTATTGACTGCCCTTCATGTGTGTGTGTGTGTGTGTATATATACAATGAGTTTGGTCCTCATTGGTTAGATTTTTTGCAGTATGCCAGTCCTGATGAGGGTTAATAAGCCCGAAATCTGGACTGGCGGCTCTGCTTGATGTTTAGCCAATGGGGACCAAAGAATAAATCTCTGTCTGTTGACAGAGTGGCCGGGCTGAGGCCTCCGGGACGGAGGTGACGCTTTGGTCTAGGACTTCGGTCCACAGGAGATCGGGACAGCGTTCGTCACGCTGTTATGTCGTTGATATATATATATATATATATATATATATATATATATATATATATATATATATAATATTATATATATATATATATATATATAATATTATATATATATATATATATATATATATAATATTATATATATATATATATATATATATATATATATATATATACTAGCGGGGTCACCCGTGGGAATCCCACGGGCATGGATGTGTGTGACATTTCGACATATTGAGTTATATGCTGCACATTCATTTTTACAAAATGGTTACTGGCAAGTCATCAGATCCAGAAATGGTGTGAATTTAGTTATTTCACATAATATGTGACCCCTCACTCCTCTCCACCTGACACTCTCCTGTCTCCACCTGACACTCTCCTGTCTCCACCTGACACTCTCCTCTCTCCACCTAGCACTCCTCTCCTCTCCAAACCCTCACATCCCTCTCCTTTCCAATCCCTCACCTCTCCAATCCCTCACACTCCTCTCCTCTCCAATCCTTCACACGCCTCTCCAATCACGCCTCACACTCCTCTCCAATCGCGCCTCACACTCCTCTCCAATCGCGCCTCACACTCCTCTCCAATCGTGCCTCACACTCCTCTCCAATCGTGCCTCACACTCCCCTCCAATCACTCCTCTCCAATCGTGCCTCACACTCCTCTCCAATCACGCCTCACACTCCTCTCCAATCGTGCCTCACACTCCTCTCCAATCGCGCCTCACACTCCTCTCCAATCGCGCCTCACTCGCCTCTCCAATCGGCTTTCCCCGTCTCGTTTCTCTCCTTTTTCTCCCGTCTCGTTCTTTTTCTTGCTCCAAATCGGCCCGTCGGAATCGGAAATCGGCCCGTCTCGCCCGTCGGCCCGTCGGAATCGGAAATCGGCCCGTCTTGCTTTTGTGCTTGTGCGTAAATAAATTGTGTTCATGACACCATTTCTGGTGTTGGGCTAGCGGCTAGGGTGCCGGCTTAGGATCCTGGGTTCGAATCTCGGTCGATCGCCGAATTAATGCCAGGGGGGTTGACTCAGCCTGTCATCCTTCCGAGGTCGGCTAATTGAGTACCAGTTCACTGGTAATTCCCTGTTTGTCGTTGAAGGCGGCAAAAAGGGTTGGCGTCAGGAAGGGCATCCGGCCGTAAAACATTGCTTCAAAAAGGGGACAAAAAAACAACAACTACCACGGTCCCCGAAAAGGCCAACCCCCGCTTTGCGGGGAAAAATGGCCTCTAAACGGTGGTTTTTACACCATTTCTGGATCTGATGACTTGCCAGTAACCATTTTGTAAAAATGAATGTGCAGCATCTAACTCAATATGTCGAAATGTCACACACATCCATGCCCGTGGGATTCCCACGGGTGACCCCGCAAGTTTGCATTGACGTTCGTCGATGGACTCGTTCGCCCGTCTCATTCGTTTTCTTGCTGCATCCTGTTCAAGTCTGCGTTCTTCATCGAGCGTCTCATTCATTTTGGAAATAGAAGTTTCCACGCAGCGCATGAATTGTCACGATCCTCAAGAGGAATTTGTCTCGTAATCATCAAATGATAAATGGCAAGTAAATTATATTGTGGAAAATTAAAGATTTCAAATAAACCTATTTAAAGTGTATTCGCACATAACTAATTTTAAAAAACGAAGAAATATCTCTCGGTAATTTCCTGAAACATATTTTACTTCCGGCTAATAATGTTGAATTAAATAAAAACGAAGAAATATATGTCGGCATCATTGTTGACGTTTTTGTGACGACTGTCATCAAACGAAAAAGTAATATATCTTAACGGAAAAGCAAAAGCGAATTTTTAATATATATCGACACGTTGCCGTCGGTGTCATGTTGGGCGGTGTATGATACACCATGACGCGATTTTTAAAAATATATCTCTGCATTTTCCCGCGTGTGTGGAATGTTCTCAATTATTGCTGACACCGAGTCCAAAACCATCGATAAAAATGAAATCATATGGTGAGTTAGATTGGAGATAAAGGCGTGAGAGAGACTCAATGGCCTTGAAGTTGAAGTTACAGGCGTTTGAGAATTCATTTCGTTCTATAAACGGCAACTTTCATTGGATTTCCTTCCCGTTTTTTTTCAACCGAGTCGAAAACTATGTTAGCGACTGTGAAAAATGAAATGATATATCGAATTTTTAATATGTATCGACACGTTGCCGTCGGTGTCATGTTGGGCGGTGTATGATACACCATGACGCGATTTAAAAAAATATATCTCTGCATTTTCCCGCGTGTGTGGAATGTTTGTGGAAAATTAAAGATTTCAAATAAACCTATTTAAAGTGTATGCGCACATAACTAATAAAAAAAACGAAGAAATATCTCTCGGTAATTTCCTGAAACATATTTTACTTCCGGCTAATATGTTGAATGAAATAAAAACGAAGAAATATATGTCGGCATCATTGTTGACGTTTTTGTGACGACTATCATCAAACGAAATAGTAATATATCATAACGGAAAAGCAAAAGCGAATTTTTAATATATATCGACACATTGCCGGCGGTGTCATGTTGGGCGGTGTATGATACACCATGACGCGATTTTAAAAAATATATCTCTGCATTTTCCCGCGTGTGTGGATTGTTCTCAATTATTGCTGACACCGAGTCTAAAAGTAAAACCATCGATAAAAATGAAATCATATGGTGAGTTAGATTGGAGATAAAGGCGTGAGAGAGACTCAATGGCCTTGAAGTTACAGGCCTTTGAGAATTCATTTCGTTCTATAAACGGCAACTTTCATCGGATTTTCTTCCCGTTTTTTTTCAACCGAGTCTAAAACTATGTTAGCGACTGTGAAAAATGAAATGATTTATCGAATTTGATTTGAAATAAAACTGGGGGAGAGCAAGACACCACGGGCCTACAAAACAGGACTCAAAGCTATGCGAGTTAATAAAATGGTGGATATTTGTTTATAGCCACTCCCAGAATGGTGTGAGCTATGGGTGGAGCTACTCTGCAAACCGAGTAAGCCACACCCCGGACAGACACCCAACAGATAGACAGACAGACAGACAGACAGAATCATCTACGGCTATTATAATATAGATATATATATATATATATATATATATATACATATATATATATAATGGTATCTGTAATCTGGTTCTCCAACCTAATGAGCGGACAACATGACGTCATCGCCATGCACGTCCGCCTTGCCTGCAAAGTTCCAGAGGAACCATCCAGCAGTGCGTCATTACGGATTATAAATACAGATACTGTCACAAGTGCATGCAAAACTCACAGTTACCGACCTGGTTTCGCCCTTGTTGGGGCTTCATCAGGGCAACGCAGTGAGGCTTTTCATACACTTGTAACTCTGTGACCCTTTCGGTTTTTATATCAGTCACTATGCGACCTTCATATCATCAGTGGAGAACCGCTCCCAGCATATCGCTCCCAGCAAGGTGCAGCAGCAGCTGTATGGGACACCTTGCTGGCGGTTCTCCACTGATGATATGAAGGTCGCATAGTGACTGATATAAAAACCGAAAGGGTCACAGAGTTACAAGTGTATGAAAGCCTCACTGCGTTGCCCTGATGAAGCCCCAACAAGGGCGAAACCAGGTCGGTAACTGTGAGTTTGCATGCACTTGTGACAGTATCTGTATTTATAATCGTAATGACGCACTGCTGGATGGTTCCTCTGGAACTTTGCAGGCAAGGCGGACGTGCATGGCGATGACGTCATGTTGTCCGCTCATTAGGTTGGAGAACCAGATTACAGATACCATTATTAGTAACTCCAACCGCAACCAGGTCGACTCCATATGATGAGTGGATACCAGAGATAACGTCACCGCGTGGCAGGCGGTGCTTATCGCTCCCAGCAAGGTGCAGCAGCAGCTGTATGGGACACCTTGCTGGCGGTTCTCCACTGATGATATGAAGGTCGCATAGTGACTGATATATATATATATATATATATATATATATATATATATACATATATATATATACATATATATATATATACATATATATATATACATATATATATTATATACATATATATATACATATATATATACATATATATACAGTGGGAGGAGAACAAGTATTTGATACACTGCCGATTTTGCAGGTTTTCCCACTTACAAAGCACGGTAAAGGGTCTGTAATTTTTATCATAGGTACACTTCAACTGTGGAAGACGGAATCTAAAACAAAAATCCTGAAAATCACATTGTATGATTTTTAAGTAATTAATTTGCATTTTATTGCATGAAATAAGTATTTGATACATCAGAAAAAACAGAACTTAATATTTGGTACAGAAACCTTTGTTTGCAATTACAGAGATCAGACGTTTCCTGTAGTTCTTAACCAGGTTTGCACACACTGCAGCAGGGATTTTGGCCCACTCCTCCATACAGATCTTCACCAGATCCTTCAGGTTTCGGGGCTGTCGCTGCGCAACACAGACTTTCAGCTCCCTCCAAAGATTTTCTATTGGGTTCAGGTCTGGAGACTGGCTAGGCCACTCCAGGACCTTGAGATGCTTCGTACGGAGCCACTCCTTAGTTGCCCTGGCTGTGTGTTTCGGGTCGTTGTCATGCTGGAAGACCCAGCCACGCCCCATCTTCAATGCTCTTATTGAGGGAAGGAGATTGTTGGCCAAGATCTCGCGATACATGGCCCCATCCATCCTCCCCTCAATACGGTGCAGTCGTCCTGTCCCCTTTGCAGAAAAGCATCCCCAAAGAATGATGTTTCCACCTCCATGCTTCACGGTTGGGATGGTGTTCTTGGGGTTGTACTCATCCGTCTTCTTCCTCCAAACACGGCGAGTGGAGTTTAAACCAAAAAGCTCTATTTTGGTCTCATCAGACCACATGACCTTCTCCCATTCCTCCTCTGGATCATCCAGATGGTCATTGGCAAACTTCAGACGGGCCTGGACATGCGCTGGCTTGAGCAGAGGGACCTTGCGTGCGCTGCAGGATTTTAATCCATGACGGCGTAGTGTGTTACTTATGGTGTTCTTTGATACTGTGGTCCCAGCTCTCTTCAGGTCATTGACCAGGTCCTGCCGTGTAGTTCTGGGCTGATCCCTCACCTTTCTCATGATCATTGAGGCTCCACGAGGTGAGATCTTGCATGGAGCCCCAGACCGAGGGAGATTGACTGTCATCTTGAACTTCTTCCATTTTCTAATAATTGCGCCAACAGTTGTTGCCTTCTCACCAAGCTGCTTGCCTATTGTCCTGTAGCCCATCCCAGCCTTGTGCAAGTCTACAAATTTGTCCCTGATGTCCTTAGACAGCTCTCTGGTCTTGCCCATTGTGGAGAGGTTGGAGTCTGATTGATTGAGTGTGGACAGGTCTGGAGACGGCTTTGCGGTCGGTCTTTGCGGTCTTTGTGGTCGGAGACGGTCTGGAGACGTCTTTTATGCAGATAACGAGTTCAAACAGGTGCAGTTAATACAGGTAATGAGTGGAGAATGGGAGGGCTTCTTAAAGAAAAAACTAACAGGTCTGTGAGAGCCGGAATTCTTACTGGTTGGTAGGTGATCAAATACTTATTTCATGCAATAAAATGCAAATTAATTACTTAAAAATCATACAATGTGATTTTCAGGATTTTTGTTTTAGATTCCGTCTTCCACAGTTGAAGTGTACCTATGATAAAAATTACAGACCTTTACGTGCTTTGTAAGTGGGAAAACCTGCAAAATCGGCAGTGTATCAAATACTTGTTCTCCCCACTGTATATATATACATATATATATACATATATATATATATATATATTCTCTCTCTCTCTGGCATTGTTCCTTACTAGGACGTACCCGTACGTGGGTGCCCGTTCCTTGCCAAAAAAAAAAAAAAAAATGTCTTCGCCCATGCATGCATGGGCGTGCCCATGGGCCCATGGGCGTGCCCGTAAGTGCGTGATGTGACCGTACAATGAATGTATCGTCCCGACGCCGCAGCTCGGATGGCGCTGCAGTTAATCGGGCCTGTATCGGCAGAGTTATTATAAACGTGTACTACAATCGATCGTACCTTACAGCGTCTGCTCGCCACGTTCAGCATCAGTACGTCGTCACTATGACTATCCGTAAGTCCGGAAGTGACGTCCTCATTTGACTGTCCGGAAGGTCGCATATCGCAGTTACGATGAATCGCAAATTAGTTTTAATTAGTTTAAAAACATAGTTTAACGGCAACATAGCGCCAACATAGTTTGCCAACGTGAAATAAATGAATACGCTCTCAAATGTGCCGTCCGACGGCAGAGTCTGTTCGGCACGTTCGGCACACGTGATAGCTCGCTGCTCTCTGATTGGTTGAATCGTTTTTTGGACATAGCTCGGTAACTACTTCTCCGATTAATATGAAACCTTGAAAAGGCACATCCTCAGGTCCCCAGCAATATACCTGGCAAGGTTAAAGTATATCGGACCCGTGGTTGTCGAGAAAACAGCGGTCACAGACACACAGACATACACACAGACAAAACACACACACACACAGAGATTACTGGAATTATAGATAGATGCACGGCCACATCTTTTAGGTTACAAACTGCAAACGGGGTACAAATACATATTTCTGTGTGTGTGTGTGTGTGTGCATCATATGGATTGGGTTGGGGGGGGGGGTACCAAAGGCTATTTGGCCGCGGCCTCGCGCAGGAAAATGGGGGACTGGGGGGGGGGGGGAGGCGTAAACTCTCTGTGTAAATGTGTATGTACCGTGTAGCTCCACCTAGTAAAATTACCTTTTTTACCTGGGCAACGCTGAGGTTAAAGCACTCTTCGCACGGGCAGATTTGTCCTCCCCCCCCCCCCAACCCCTTGAAAATGGTGCGGCGTTTCAAAGCCCCCCCCCCCCAAAGATGTATATACAGTATACTCTCTCCTCCCCTCCACATACTGCCTCTCCTCCTCCCTCCCCCAACCCTCTCCCTTCCCCGGGCAACACCAGGTACTTCAGCTAGTTCTTTATAGTTCAGACTGTTGATTCACAGAAAAGACGAACTTTGCCAAATTTGAGGTACACTTCTCTTCTGCTTCAAAATCAATGGTGAAAAATCCATAAGAATATCGATTCTGAGATGAACGCGTTTATGCGTGTTGAATCATATGCGCTTCCAAAATAAACTCGTGTTTATCGTGATTTTAGCATTTTGTTTATTTGTTTGTCTTAACATTTTCATTTTTTTTTTTTTTTTTTGTATTGAATTGGGATTCTGCACACTTTGAAGAGTAATTTAGAACAAAATTTGAAAATTATATTTTTTACCCTCGCCAGAGGAGAGGGTTATACCAGCATTTGGGTTCGTTTGGTTGTTTGTCATAGGAATAAGTACGCTTTTCTCTGCAACCATTGGTCCGATTGACAGGAATTTCTTTCACCATACATGCATCTCCACATGAATAATTTTTTTAATGACAATTATGACGTCATAGGTCAGAGTACGGGTGCCATTTTGGAAAAACCGAAATATTTTGTACCTCTATATCTCCGAAAGCGCTGCATAGAAAAAAGTGCGACATGGCTCATTGTAAAGAACTCCCCGTGGGGAATAACATATTGTTACGGAAACGGAGTACGGCGCTCCCCTTAGCGGGGGGGGGGGGGGGGGGTGGGAGGGGGGTTAATCCCTCTTCTATTTGTACTGGCCGTCTCCGCTCCTGAAGCTACCCCGCTCCCTTGTGGGGTGGGATTGGCCGAGGCGATCGGTCAAAGGATTCCCGTACACCCCCGCCGATCCCTCCACAAAGCAGGTGGGCAACTCCGTTCGAAACCACGGACAAGATGGTATTTTGCTGAGCGGTTTTAGCAGCCCGCGGTTCGAACCATTAACAAATACTAAACCCGATTCATATGCGTCGGCCAAATCGTGCCACAGGTACTCAATGGGGGAAATCACAAAGACGATCGGATGTGGAAGAAGAAGCCAAAGTAAGGAGGAACAGGAATTTATTAACCAATTATGTACAAATCAAAGAAACCAAGGGAGAAGGAAAGAAACGAAAATAATTTACAGAAGAAGAAGACAGTGCAATTCTAGCTTATCTACAGGCTTAACTTAAACCCCAGACAACACAGACAAACAGACGACAGTCAGACTTACACGGGGATGATGACAGGAATGGCAGGAGGTTCGTTCATCTGGCGAGGTTCCGTTCCGACCCACGACTCTCTCTTTCTCTCTGTCGGTAACACTGGGATTCTCCTCTCCAGTACCTCGAACCCAGCTCCAGCCTCGAACCCAGCTCAGCAGCACGCACCCCGCTCTCGTACCAGTTCAGCATCACGTACAGCTTCTCGTACCAGCCTCTTGTACCAGCCCAGTAGCATGTACCCTCCTTGCGCGGTTGTCGCACGCATATCTCAAGCGGGGTCGTGACACGCCCTCGGCCATTTGGGTACCACCCCCGTGCTCTGTTTTGTGGCCTTATATGGCAATGCCACGGTCTTGTTACCTTATTTGGGTATGGAGCTGAACAGCCCGCCCCCCGTGGCGAGCCACGGGCTTGTAGCCTTACTTGGGCATGAGGCTGAACAGCCCGCCCCCGTGGCGAGCCACGGGCTTGTAGCCTTACTTGGGCATGGAGCTGAACAGCCCCGCCCCCCGTGGCGAGCCACGGGCTTGTAGCCTTACTTGGGCATGGATCTGAACAGCCCCGCCCCCGTGGCGCGCCATGGGCTTGTCTCTTCTCGGCGACCCCGCCCTTCTTGTCCAAACAGAGCACGGAGCACATATTCACAATGGCGGCGAACGCCGCTTCCAAACCAGGGCCAGTTGAGAGGGCGCGCACCCCACACTTGTCAAGCGGTTTTGCACAGAGAGGGAGAGTTTGGCTGGGAAATGCAATCCTTGAAGGGGACCTATCTTATTTCATTTGGTGCAATGCAGAGTCAATTAATGTGAAACAGAGCCTTAAACTAACATAGAATAAAGAAATAACTATAGAGAGGTTCTATGATTGGCTACGTGCTTGTACATGGACTAGCTAAGGGGACGACCTTTGACCTTTACACAAATGGAGGTATTTACAAAGAATTACTATTTACAGAGGGTGATATTTACAACAATGAATTACACACACAGTGCACGGTTTCCCAAATCCGTTACAATATGTTAAAGATGATGTCATAGGTGATTCCATTATGACATCATAATTAGACAAGTACAAAACTTCATCCGATCAAGATGAAATTTCTTGAGCGTCATCTAGGGATACATTGGTGGAGAAAAAAACGATGACGTCATCGGTCACGTGGTTCGGCCGCCATCTTGGAAAAACCGAAAAAATTTGCACTTCCATATCTCTGAAAGCGCTGCACAGAAAAAATTGAGACATGGCTCATTGTAAAGAACTCTCCATGTGGAATAACATATGTTAATGATGATGTCATCGGTGCCTCCATTACGACGTCATAATTCGACAAGTACAAAACTTCATCCGATCAAGATGAAATTTATTGAGCATTATGTCGGCATAAATTGGTGGAGAAAAAAATTAATGATGACGTCATCGGTCACGTGGTTCAGCCGCAATATTTGTTTTACTACAAAAGCCTTCAAAACCACTGAAAACACGTCCTGGCGAGGGTCTGCAATATCTGATTGCTGTTTCCTGTTTTTATTGCTGATAAGTTAGTTGTAAAGTTGTAACCTCGATGTTGCCGACAGTACAGTTATAATTGTACAGTTCACTCCGATTGTGTATTGAGCGTTATGTGCATTGGCAGGACTCCAGCATGGTTGGATGTTTTTATCGTCCCTACATGCGTCGTGATTGCAATGTCTGTGTGAGGGTCTAATCAAAAGGTAAACGTGGTGTTCATGTTTCTCGATTCCTCACCCTACATGAAGCGTTTTTACAACACTACCCCTCCTAAAATAACACCCCGATGACGTACGTCCCTGTGCATCCCCCCACTGTTATCCTCTTCAGGAGCTTCTTCGGCCCGCACCACGCAGTAGATTTGAGTATATAAACCTATGGGTCGAGTTCATTTAGTGTTGATAGAGCGTAGGCGAGCTGGGGCAAAATCACCTCCTCCTGTGTCCACGTTGCTCGCATGACCACGTGACTGCGTGCTGCTCCCAGGACGAGTTCCCGCCTCGCGTCCATAGGAGTATTGGAGCAGATGGCCGGCCAACAATGGACGTGTTGGCGGTTTCCCTAACAATACACGTGACGTATCGCGAGCCCAGGAGTGTCATCACGTGCGTGCACAGAGCGCTCGTGACACTCTTTATGAGCGCGAGCTTGCACGGAAATGGGGGGAAGGGGGAAGGAACGACCGTTTGGCGAACTTTCGGACACGTATTTCGATCCGAAGTCGCCTTCGTGTCCCGTCACTCCCCGACTTGAGACCCTAACCCTCGGAGAACGCGAGCTTTGTGCGTCGCGCCCACGTGTTCCTGGTTCGAATCCAGGGCGGTTGATGAAACACCCACTTCAGCTTGAGGCGGTTGCATCAGGGCGCCCAATAAACGCGCTTTTCTTTCCGATTAAACAAACATGTCGACGGCGCGGCTGCACGTGCGCATTGATGTTTAAATGCTAAGGGTTCTTGCGAGCGACATTGTTGTTTTTGTTTTGTTTGCGAACGTGAACCTCGTCCGACGGGGAGAAAAGCCGCCGATGTGACCAAGAACTGCAGGAAATTGGCGGGACGGAAAAACCTCCCCCAATGGCAGTTAGGGTTTAACGGCCGCACTGCTCGGGCCGTTAACTTAACGCTTGCCAGGCTCACTGTACGGGCTTGGCATCCGCAGGGAGTGAGTAGTGGGTAGCGCACCGAAGCTGTTGAATCATCCAGCGCTTGGTTGGCGGGAAGTCACGTGTTTCTGCTCGACCACGTGCTGCGAAGCTCGCACGGTGCGTGGCCTCTCGCGCCTGAACCATGGATCGGTAGCACGGTTTCATCGGCAAGGGCGGCACAGCATGGTTTCACCAGCCAGGGCGGCACGGCACGGATTCACCAGCCAGGGCGGCGCGGCTTCACCAGCCAGGGCGACACGGCTTCACCAGCCAGGGCGACACGGCTTCACCAGCCAGGGCAGCACGGCTTCACCAGCCAGGGCAGCACGGCTTCACCAGCCAGGGCAGCACAGCATGGTTTCACCAGCAAGGGCAGCACCGTATGGTTTCATCAGCCAGGGCGACATGGCACGGCTTCACCAGGCAGGGCGACGCGGCTTCACCAGCCAGGGCGGCGCGGCTTCACCAGCCAGGGCGGCACGGATTCACCAGCCAGGGCGGCACGGCTTCACCAGCCAGGGCGACACGGCTTCACCAGCCAGGGCAGCACGGCTTCACCAGCCAGGGCAGCACAGCATGGTTTCACCAGCAAGGGCAGCACCGTATGGTTTCATCAGCCAGGGCGACATGGCACGGCTTCACCAGCCAGGGCGGCGCGGCTTCACCAGCCAGGGCGGCACGGATTCACCAGCCAGGGTGGCGCGGCTTCACCAGCCAGGGCGGCACGGCTTCACCAGCCAGGGCGGCACGGCTTCACCAGCCAGGGCGGCACGGCTTCACCAGCCAGGGCGGCACGGCTTCACCAGCCAGGGCGACACGGCTTCACCAGCCAGGGCAGCACAGCATGGTTTCACCAGCAAGGGCAGCACCGTATGGTTTCATCAGCCAGGGCGGCACGGCACGGCTTCACCAGCCAGGGCAGCATGACTTCACCAGCCAGGGCGGCACGGCTTCACCAGGCAGGGCAGCACAGCTTCACCAGCCTGGGCGACATGGTTTCACCAGCAAGGGTGGCACGGCTTCACCAGGCAGGGCGGCACAGCTTCACCAGGCAGGGCGGCACGGCTTCACCAGGCAGGGCGGCACGGCTTCACCAGGCAGGGCGTAATGACTTCACCAGGCAGGGCGGCACGGCTTCACCAGGCAGGGCAGCACGGCTTCACCAGGCATGGCGACACCGCTTCACTAGCTAGGGCAGCGCGGCACGGCTTCACCAGCCAGGGCGACATGGTTTCACCAGCCCAGGGAGGCACGGCATGGCATCTCCAGCCAGGGCAGCACGGCACGGCTTCACCAGCCAGGGTGACACGGTTTCACCAGCCCAGGGAGGCACGGCACGGCATCTCCAGCCAGTGCAGCACGGCACGGCTTCACCAGCCAGGGCAGCACGGCTTCACCAGCCAGGGTGGCACAGCTTCACCAGCCAGTGTGGCACGGCTTCACCAGCCAGGGTGGCACGGCTTCACCAGCGAGGGCGACACGGCTTCACCAGCCAGGACAGCACGGCTTCACCAGCCAGGGCAGCACGGCTTCACCAGCCAGGGCAGCACGGCTTCACCAGCCAGGGCAGCACGGCTTCACCAGCCAGGACAGCACGGTTCACCAGCGAGGGCGACACGGCTTCACCAGCCAGGACAGCACAGCTTCACCAGCCAGGGCAGCACGGCTTCACCAGCCAGGGCAGCACGGCTTCACCAGCCAGGGCAGCACGGCTTCACCAGCCAGGGCGACACGGCTTCACCAGCCAGGGCAGCACGGCTTCACCAGCCAGGGTGGCACAGCTTCACCAGCCAGTGCGGCACGGCTTCACCAACCAGGGTGGCACGGCTTCACCAGCGAGGGCGACATGGCTTCACCAGCCAGGGTGGCACGGCTTCACCAGCCAGGGCGACACGGCTTCACCAGCCAGGGCAGCACGGCTTCACCAGCCAGGGCAGCACGGCTTCACCAGCCAGGGCAACACAGCATGGTTTCATCAGCCAGGGCGGCACGGCACGGCTTCACCAGACAGGGCGACACGGCACGGCTTCACCAGCCAGGGTGACACGGTTTCACCAGCCCAGGGAGGTACGGCACGGCATCTCTAGCCAGGCCAGCACGGCACGGCTTCACCAGCCAGGGCGACACGGTTTCACCAGCCTAGGGAGGCACAGCACGGCACGGCTTCACCAGCCAGGGCAGCACGGCTTCACCAGCCAGGGCAGCACAGCATGGTTTCACCAGCAAGGGCAGCACAGCATGGTTTCACCAGCAAGGGCAGCACAGTATGGTTTCATCAGCCAGGGCGGCACGGCACGGCTTCACCAGACAGGGCGACACGGCACGGCTTCACCAGCCAGGGTGACACGGTTTCACCAGCCCAGGGAGGCACAGCACGGCATCTCCAGCCAGTGCAGCACGGCACGACTTCACCAGCCAGGGTGACACGGTTTCACCAGCCAGGGTGACACGGTTTCACCAGCCAGGATGACACGGTTTCACCAGCCAGGGTGACACGGTTTCACCAGCCCAGGGAGGCACGGCACGGCATCTCCAGCCAGGGCAGCACGGCACGGCTTCACCAGCCAGGGTGACACGGTTTCACCAGCCCAAGGAGGCACAGCATGGCATCTCCAGCCAGTGCAGCACGGCACCTATGGGTTCTTGTTCACCAGCACGGCACCTATGGGTTTCACCAGCCAGGGCGACACGGTTTCACCAGCCAGTGCAGCACGGCACGACTTCACCAGCCAGGGCGACACGGCTTCGCCAGCCAGGGCGACACGGCTTCGCCAGCCAGAGCAGCACGGCTAGGATAGCGCGCAGACTGGTCGAAAGGACGTCACAGTTATATATGGCACTGCGTAGTCGGTCCTGCAGCGACACAGGCACTGATCGACGGCAGAGCAATTACTACACGCTCTGTGTGGGCACGGAGCGCCTCCATGGCGCCCCCACCCCACAAGCACCAACAACATAACGCACCCTTCACCGCCTCGGCAATGGCTCATCGGCGAGAAGCGCTGCCCCTGCAGCTACACAGCACAGCAAGCATTGTGGCACGGCATGCACAACCCTCCCGCAGAGCAGAGGCACATGTCTGCGGCGCGGCATGCACACGCTCTGCATGGGAATAGACAAGCACGAATCGGCATCACAGCCGTACGGGAATTGCACGGCACGGAATGGCGACCAGCATCACAATCATGGATGGGATAATATGACCGTGCGTCACAGCCTCAGACCCCGCACGGATAGCACGAATATAGGTCACAGCCTCAGACTCCGCACGGATAGCACGAATGTGCGTCACAGCCTCAGACCCCGCACTGATAGCACGAATATGCGTCACAGTCTGACGCCGCACGGATATGCGTCAGTCTGACGCCGCACGGATAGCACGAATGCGCGTCACAGGCTCAGCTCAGACGCCGCACGGATAGTACGAATGTGCGTCACAGCCTCAGACCCCGCACGGATAGCACGAATGTGCGTCACAGTCTGACTCCGCACGGATAGCACGAATGTGCGTCACTGCCTCAGACTCCGCACGGATAGCACGAATGTGCGTCACAGTCTGACTCCGCACGGATAGCACGAATGTGCGTCAGGCCTCAGACTCCGCACGGATAGCACGAATGTGCGTCACTGCCTCAGACCCCGCACGGATAGCACGAATGTGCGTCAGTCTCAGACTCCGCACGGATAGCACGAATGTGCGTCACAGTCTGACCCCGCACGGATAGCACGAATGTGCGTCAGTCTCAGACTTCGCACGGATAGCACGAATGTGCGTCACAGTCTGACTCCGCACGGATAGCTCGAATGTGCGTCACAGCCTCAGACTCCGCACGGATATCACGAATGTGCGTCACAGACTCAGACTCCGCACGGATAGCACGAAGGTGCGACACAGCCTCAGACTCCGCACGGATAGCACGAATGTGCGTCACAGCCTCAGACTCCGCACGGATAGCACGAATGTGTGTCACAGCCTCAGACCCTGCACGGATAGCACGAATGCGCGTCACAGACTCCACACGGAAAGCACGAATATGCGTCACAGCCTGACGCCGCACGACTGTGCGTCACAGCCTCAGACTCCGCACGGCGCAGGCACGGACCTCAGCACTCGCTGTCGGTGCTCCTCGAGCCGGTTGGCTCGCCTGTGATAAGAGCGATATCACGTGATCTTGTTTTTCATACAAGGATCATGTACAATGTACAATGATAAACAAACAACCGGAGGCGGGAACGAGCCGCCCGACCCGCTCACGGCGAGACGCCGCCTCCCCTTTCCCCGCCAAGCTGCGGCAAGCCACGACCCGCGTCCGCATTCCGGGCCCGCAGCCAGCAGCGGCGCGGCAAGGCCCTGTCGGGGTGCATGTTCTCCGGGCCTTTGTTTGGGACTTTCAAAACGATACAAATAATAAAAACATCCAAAAATAAACACCGAGCCGGAGACCGCGTGAGAGGGCCGCACGACCATTTAATTCGGGACCTCACTTTGGCTCCCACTCACAGGGACGACCATTTGAACGTCTCCAACTACGTTTGAAACACCAGACGCTTTTTCGGGATTCGAACCGGTGACCCCCTGATGAGAGACCCCGCCCCCTCTTCCAGACCACGAACCGTGCGAACAGCCCATCCTCCACCAACAGTTAGTGAATGGGCGTCACGTGACTCCCGTCAATGACCGCCGTTGTACTGGGCCACGCCCCCTCGGCGCCCGAGTCGGCCAATGGACGAGCGCGCTCCAAGAAACGTTCCGAGTCGCAGCGGATGAAGAATAGTAAAAAGATGAAGTGTACCGTGTACGAATTAAGCCCTCAACAGACCAGCACCACCCAGCACAACCCAAATGAGCAGCACCACCAAAAGCACCACCACCCAAATGAGCAGCACCACCAAAAGCACCACCACCCAAATGAGCAGCACCACCAAAAGCACCACCACCCAAATGAGCAGCACCACCACCCAAATGACCAAATCCCCTTGGCAAAAGTTCGCATCAACATCAGACTTGGACGAAAGTTTCAGTTGTTCGATCCAAGCGGTTCGATTGAAGACTATAAATAGGAAGACGTCACAACCTTATTGTCTTCCGTACACGTCACTACTGTGACCACCGTGAGAGTAGCATCCAGACTACCATTATTATGGTATCGGACAAGAACTGGCAACGCAAACACCGTTTAAATACGTACAGGTTTGAGGACAACATGAACACTTTACTCACCGGGGGACAAACGCGGTACAAAGACAATTGGAAACAATTAAAATGCAGGTAGAGGGACACTGTGGACACCTTATCGGATTGTCCTCCCGCCCTCACATACCTCGAGTGCGCATAGGTGGATTTACCTTGCTCACGTGACGCCAAATGACGTCACGTGAGGAGGGGATGACCTCAAGAGGAGGCAACAAGTGCGGAGAGGTCAAGGCGAAGGAGGAAACTAAACGACATCGACGAGGTGGTGGCGGGCAGGACAAATTGATGTCCATGTTCTCCACCTTTACCGACGTTACCAAGGACCGTGGTAAGGATTACGATATTACAACAGGTGGTTTGCCATTGCATTCCCAGAGGAAGACGTCCTCAAGGTAGTCGGTTACTGTGTGGGGGGAGGGGGGGAGGTAAGGCGCGAGGTCTTCGATGAACGTTCACCGGTAATATGTGCTGACAGGTGGACAGCCGGCTTAACGTCCAATCGGATGGACGGCGTACTCGGTGGTGCATCGCCCCCCCTTCCCATTCAGTTTCAAACACGAAGCTGGAAGAGACCTCTGGACTGCAAACTCTATAGCTATGGAGACCTTCCAGCTTCCTTTTTATTCCATTCCTCATCCCTACATAAGTCACCCTGACCCCCCCCCCCCACCCCGCCTCCCTCCTCCTCGGACCACCGAAACCTTCCCACTTACTCCCACCGCACTCTCCCTCCACCCGCACAGTCGAGCCCGCACTCGCTCACACACATTGCTTCAATTTCTCCAGCTCGGGGGAAAGATCCGTGTTTACCTCCCTCCACCCCTCCCCCTCCCTCCAAACCCTCCCTCCGCCGCCCCGTCTCCGCTCCGCGCCTCTCCCTCCATCGACGCACATAGAATCCGAAACCGAGAGAGAGGGAGTAACCGGGGACCCATCGATCCTTCGTCGTGCGATCGTGCATCCGATGAGACCCGCCAACCCTCGGCCGTTTGATGGTTGCTCGGACCCTCGGTCGATCCCGCAAGGTGAGTGAGACCCTGCGATCGTTGCGCGGTTCGCGCATTTAAGCGACTCGAGGGTAAACTTTGTCCCGTCGCCGAGCACCGACCCTCGAACGCTTCTTTCTGTCCGAAGCGACTTGTGCATCTCGGACATGCCGGCGCCACGTGTAAACGCCATAGGTCGCGTGGGAACGAACGTCCTGCATGTTTATTCTCACCGACTCGTCGCCGTGACCTTTACACCCACGTGCGTTGAGCCTGGCGGGGTCGCGAGCCCTGCAGGAGGCTCCCGCGGAACCGCACGGAGGATCGATGCGGAAGACTCGGGAACCGCGGCATTCTGCACGGCCGGACGCAGCGTGAGGTAGACCTGGCGATGCTGAAAATCGTATTGTGTCCATCGTTACATCATCAGCGAATAAGATACCTCGTCATTGATGGCAATTACAGCACCCGTCAATTGCCGGCTACATACACACACACACACACACACACACACACACACACACACACACACACACACACACACACACACACACACACATCACACACACACACCACACACACCACACCACACCACCTCACCACACACACACCACACACACGTGTGTATGTATGCATGTATGTACGTATGTATGTATATATATATAATATAAATATGCATATATTTACATATGTATATATATATATATATATATATTTTTTTTTTACATATGTATATATATATATTTTTACATATGTATGTATATATATATATATATATATTTTTTTTTACATATATATATATATATATATATATATATATATATATATATATACATATATATATATATATATATATATATATGTATATAAATATATATATATATATATATATTTTACATTATATATATATATATATACTATTTTTTACAAATATATATATATATATTTTTAACATATATATATATATATATATATTTTTTTTTTACAAATATATACATATATACATATATATATATATATATATATATATATATTTACATATATGTACATATATATATTTTTTTACCCACATATATATATATATTTTTTTTTACACACATATATATATATATATATATAATATATATATATATATATATATATATATATATATATATATATATATATATATATATATATATATATATATATATAATATACATATATATATATATATATATATACATATATATATATATAATATTATATACATATATATATATATATATTAATTTAATATTTAATATCAATATTTAATATATTATATATTATATATATAATATATATATATATATATATATATATATATATATATGTATATATATATGTATATATATATATATATATGTATATATATATATATATATATATATATATATATATATATATATATATATATATATATATATATATATATATATATATATATATAAATAAATAAATAATGTAGGGAGGGAAGGGGTGGGCACGCCTGCCGTTTGGGATGTTTTGCACCTTGTTGGCCACATGAGAGTTTCGAAAAAAAAAATTCCACTCACTATTGATCGTACTCCAAATAAGCCAAGTTTGTGTTTTTCATACATTTTCGTTTCCGCGGGTGAGCGCGCGGTGAGAGGACATGTGACGCACCACGCCTCGTCTCGAGGCGCCGCGCATAATGGCTGTTTGGCATGCAGCGGACGGTCTGGCGGGTCAACCCTGGGTTGAGGGTAACACCTTGAGCTCAAAGGAAAAATCGAACAAATAACCAATAAATCCAGTAGTCCAGGAGATAAAGAGGCAACATTCTTCCTTGCGATCTGGTCTAAGGTTTGGAGTCTCACCGGTGGCGCCTCAGTCAGTATGGCAGAAGAGTGGCGGTGGTAGAAAAGAAAAGGTCTTCATGAGGGGAAGGTGATCACACCCCTAAGCTTGACACCAGGCAATTTGTAATTTTGGGTCAGACTATAGCGCCCGTAAAGCCCGAGCTTGCCCGCAGAGGTAACACGTCTCTCTACATTGCAGGAAATGTGGGCACAGGAGCATTAGCCATAGGGGGAAACACTCGTTTAGAAAAGGGTGAAGAACAGCCTTACACTTACAGGAGGGGATTGGTATTTTTTAATTTTACATATTATGTACACAATTATTACACACACACACACACACACACACACACACACACACACACACACACACACACACACACACACACACACACACACACACACACACACACACACACACACACACACACACACATACATACACAGCTGGAGGTGGATACTTTGAGACCTGATAGGTCTCCAATCCATCTCCTGAAGCTCATGCATGTGTGGAAATAGCAGCAAACAACAGAAACTTGCACACACACACACACACACACACACACACACACACACACACACACACACACACACACACACACACACACACACACACACACACGTGGATACTTTGAGACCAGGGAGGGCTCTGTTCCACCTTCTGAAACCTGCAGATGTAGATAACAACCAACAGGAGACTGGACTAGGACTGGATAGTCAGCATAACAACCCCTCTGAAGCACAACATTCAACAAACAGTATCTCCTGATCAGCACTACCCATTCCACCGGGTATCGGTCTCAAGACCAATAAAGAAAACCTCATAAGCAGGTGGCGTTAGGCTTCACAATTCTAACCTCAGTCAGAGTAGGACCTTTTACAAATCTAACATGGTATACTCTACATGGAGCCAGGTGGTTTGTGGACGCGTGTTGGTGATTGACAGCAAATACTTGTTGTGTGATCTCTCGAGCAAGTACGGTATTCGATAGGGGAACTGGTGGTATTTGGGTTGCTGTTTTCGGAAACGAGAGGGCGGGAGAGAGTCGGCACAGGGAGCGGTTGGTTTTGCTGCGAAAGTGTTTATTTCAGCCGAGCGGGCGCAAGGCACGTCGGGTGGGAGACAGGACAAGCGAGTGAGAACTGCCCACCGGTTTCAAGGCTGGAGTATGAAAATCCCTCGAGCCTCCAGACGCTGACCCTCCAGGGCCTCGTGTCGGTACGAGCTTGTTGTATGTAATCTGCACTTTACTCCTCTCCGGGCCTCGTCGTGCCGCCACGTCGTGCCTCGCAGCATTTTTACACTGTACTGGCGCATTGCGCCTTTTCCCTGAGCTGTCTGGAGATGGTGCCGCTAAAAGCTCCCCCCCTCCCTTTCCTCCGCATTGACGCAATGAGCACGGCATCTGGTCGCTTATAATAAGGTACCCGGTTTGAATTCCGACGCAATCTTATGGACTTTACGTCTGAAAGAACATGGCCGATTCTCGAACTGGCATATCACTTTACTGGAGACGTCAGCATCCTCGGAGAGGAAATTTGGTCACATCATACTTGATGTATCCTTTTGGGCCGCAAGTAACCACTCCATAGGAATGGCATGGGGCCACGTAATGAGTGGGAAGGACGGGCAGAGAAGTTTCGTATTACCCGGGATGGAAAAGCTCCGGCTGATCTGCAGCTTTGCCGCTAAATCTCGCTTTCACTCTCTCACCACCCACCCTCTGACTCAACCTCGCCTTCGGTTAGTTTCTTCCTCACCCTCACCCTTACCTCTCCTCTCATTCCCTTCCCTCCCTACGAAACATCATTGTCTCGAAAAGTATTCCCCTTGACATCCATTTTTCCAACTTTCTTCTTGCAGTGTCTGGTTGATCATGCGTACACTTCCCTGACTTAATTCCCCATCTTCGCTTCGTCATGGGCTCCCATGACTTAGGGACCCCAGCGATGGTCAGGGAAGCACAGCGGACCGGTCGCGTTGCTTCACCGTGCGGGCAGACGAGCGTACCAGCCTCGCGCCTCCCCACCTTCAAACAATCCGGTAAAGGACATGGTGCATATTACAGCGGATTATTCATCATCTTATTGTGTTTGTATCGTGAATATTTATATTTCTGACTTTTCATCAAATACTTCCTCAAACCAACATGTTTTTTTTGAGCTTTTAACCAAGATTCTTCAGAAAAAGCGAAGAAGAAAGCGATTTTTCTTAAAGCCATTGTTTTTTTCCTTTGCCCTCCCAAAATTAAGATGGAGAAATATTTGGATTTAAACTCAAACATCTGCATTCACCTCATATGCACCTCTTCCTTTCTTTTTCAGCGAGTCCTGGTTCATGTCCCCCTCCTGCCTATATTGGCAGCTTTCTAACGCTACCTCCATCAGCTAGTTCAGCTCACCCCTCATTGGCTCAACTATGGACGACTCCACCACGTGAAGGTGAACCGCAAGTGGACTGTACCATTAAAGTGTGTTGGTAGCATAACGAGGCTTGATGGAGTACATAAATCGGAGAGATTTGTCTTGTTTCGCTATGGGAAGTTTTTGAACTGTGTCAACAGACATACCATTCACTGATACTTAATTAACAACTAAAATCCGATAAAAGGATGAACACCTCACCTCACTTTTTTTTAACCACCTTCTCCCCATCCTTTCAGGATACCCCTGTTTTGCGGGAGCAATCTTCCCCTCAGGTTTGCCTATGGAACGGCTTAAAGCTACGAGCCCCCTGGTTTCCCAGCTGCTGCCTTCTCGAGTTTATGATGATCACAAGGGTAGGTTGTATATATGAAGCTTTCAGACAGCATGTTCATCTGTTCACTTGCTTGTTAACTTGTGGTTGCCATGAAAAATTCGGCAGATCTGTGAATCTGAGAATTTCACTTCTAAAAACCTTTCACAAGTGGCATTGGTGTAACCTAAACTGCATTCTTTGCATTCTTCTCATTCCTTTCACCCTTTCCTCCTCTGAATCCTTTCCCTTCTCCTATACTTACACAGACATCCAAGCAAGTTTGGCCCTCTCTCCATTCATGTCTGCAGACCTTGCTTCTCGTCCACAATGCTCGTTCCCTGCAGGTTCTGGTACGCCTGTGTCATCATCATCGTGTGGTTCCAGAATACAGTCTTGGGACGTAGGTGCACCAGGGCGAGTGCCAAGCAGATCGAGAGCAAATGGGGTAACAACCTGGGGATCAGAGAGGGGTAGCCGTAGGTCAGAGGGCATCTGTGAGAATGTTGGCTTGTTGGATTTATCTAGGCCTCATGGGGACGCAAAGCTGAAGACGGGCCTGGCGAGGCCTGGTAGGACCAGTCCAGCACAGGTAGTTGGTGGACAAAGGTTGGAAAGGACCACACAAGATGAAATACGACCAAAGCAAGGGCCAAGCAGCCGGTCTGAGAGACCTGCAGCACCGTCTCAATCATGCAACTTACTGCATGGCCTGGCAGGATCAGGCTTGGGATGGGATCGAACTGCACGCTCAGAAGAGAAAAAAGGGACCGAGACCGAAAGAGAATTTCGGCATGATGTTCGAGGCAATGAGGTCAGCCAAAGTTCCCGAACGGCCGAAATGGATCGCTTGCAACTGCCCAAGTCTCGACAGACTGGGGCTCAAGACTTCGGTCGTCCTCCGGAGCATGGGAAACATTGCCAGGGGTCAGAGGAGTCATGGAGCGGGCAAGATGGTGAGCGCTGGATGCAAATTGGTAATGAATCACGACGGGGAGGGGTCTGGCCACCACAGCTGTTGTTTAGTGATGCTCCTGACCCTAAAGGCCTGTTCCATTATGACCAATCAAGGATCACAGCTCGTGGACCGTTTGGAGGATTGGCCCAAATTCGAGCCGGAGAACCTGGTAGTTTGGTGAGCACTGGGGTTGATAGGGGTTTGAGAGGAGCTGGAGAAGGACCTGGAGTAGAAAGCCGCAATCCTCCTGTGGGGATAGCCGTTGCTGTTGCACGACGAGAAATAGGAGGATCGAGGCCTGGAGCAGCACAGCTCGGAGTGAGACGGAGTCCAAATTCAGGAACACCAAGTGCAATAGACACAGGGACACGGAAAGGTAGGTGTTTTGAGCGTGTTTGAATGTTGATCTGTTGTTTTATGCAAAATGAAGTTTAGTTGTCATAATAGTGTACTTCCTGCTCTCCTTTCATCCATCCTTCTTTAGGCCCCTCCTGCCTTTATTTCACTTCAATAAACTTTGATGCGATTTGATATTTCACATTGATCCGTACTGTTAAATAGCTGTATTGTTACTCATAAAATCCGCAGGGATGATACAAGATCCAAGTTGTTGTCATTGAAATAATCCTATTGCAACAAACTTCTACTTCAGGAGTGTTTTCTTTTATAGTAGATTAACGTTATTTGCATCCGAATCCATAATTCATTTATGGAGGACCTAAATTCTGCCATTTGAATCATTACCTGGGCACTATATTGCTGATGCAGTGCTCACTCTCCTTCTGCCCCTCGTCTCACACAAGCACTCAACCTCTCCCCATTAGATTAGGGTAATATTTTGGAAGTCTATCGGAGTATTGACACACAAGTGTCTACTCGTTTCCAAGGGTGTTGTGGGATTTTTTTTATGTCCTCAAGTAAGTGATAGCTGTTGGTATTGGCAGTTCGACACCTCGATCCAAATAACTTCACTCTCAAAGATGTTGTGCCTCCGCTGCCATGACACTAAAGACAATGGTCCCACGTAATAAAGGCAAAGGTCACGAGTAGAAAAATGTAAAGAAAATATGACGAGGACTTGAATGTGTATGGGTATGGAAACTGTGAAACGATGATGCTGTTTTTATAACCAACTTGTATTTTAGTTCAGGCATGTTGGTTTTGACACGTCAGAGCATATACCTTCATTATCATCTTGACAGAATTGCAAATACTGTTGCAATGATTCTTAATGTTTGAGACACTTAGCGTGGGACTCGCATGATAGCCTAGAGGTACACTCCGTTCCCTTTGAGCTGTCTAGCCTGGGTTCGAATCTCGATCCCAGGTATAAGCTGTCACCCTGGTGCTTCACATGCTGGGCAACGCATTAATGTATGTGCCATCCATCAGGGGAATGTTAAGCACGAGGACTCTTCTGCAGCACTGTTTGTTGATGGTAAATATATCTCACCATGACTTTGTGAAAGGGTACGTGAGTTATCTCCAGCACCTTGAAGAAATTCCAAATTCCTGCCATGACAAACCATGCAGCATAGCATAACCCTAGCCAGGAGAATCTTCAGCAACACAGAAACTGTCAAAAATATGGTATATCGATGATAATAACAGTAAGTGTACTAAGGGCTATGGTACATAAAATTTTCTGCAACAAATATGGCATTTTTGCCGCACTTCTCCTCCAGTATCCTTATTAACTCAACCCCACTCCGACCCTCCTTGGCTCTTACATCTCCATGTGTTCCCTTTTCTTTCCCTCCTCACTTCACTCATTTCCCTCCCTTTTCTCGATCTTATTTTCTATCATTATACTCCACCCCAACTCCTTACGTGTGCAATATGTTAATGGCCGCTTATTTTCTTTCATATCCCTCTGTAATGGAATTCCTTGTTTGTCTCACTTTGTTCCTTTGCATCGTTAAAAAAAAAAAATCAGGAGGCCCATTTATTACCAATGACTCTTAGCCACATGTTGTTTGCATCAAGTTTTCTGCACTTGTCGAGTCATGCAGTGAATGGGTTAAATAAGTATTTTGGTCAAGTTTCTTCCTTTGGCAAGACTCTTGGAAAATATGTGCCTTTGCCATTTAAAGTAATGCTCATTCCCACTCACGGTTAGAACCATTCAGTACATGCATTGGAACCCTTCAAAATACTCTGTATAATGTAACATTTTGGTTCCATATTCATACAAAAACAACTGACAGTTGGAATAAAAGACATAAAAATCAGTCGATGCGATTAAATGAAATCACCCAAGCCTGTTTATAGTCCAACGTTAGCAATCAATCCGACCCAGCCAGAATGGCTTATGAGGCCATCCGAGAGAGCAGCAAAGCATTTATACATTAAGCATCCTGACGAGCTTGTTTCTAGGAATTACATCATGTGTAAATAACTCACCTTTTTTCAGGTGCTCACTATCGCTGTAATATAACGAGATCTTCATGCTTTCTCAGAGTTTGAGGGAGTTTCATGCCCCTTGGCCACATGTGATGAAATTTGGGAATGTGATATTGGCACTTTTATTGAGCCCCCTGGTTGAGAGGTGATCACGTGACTGAGCCCCCTGGAGCTCCTCTTAGTGGGTTGCGTGGTAAGCATGATCATTCAAGTAGGTAAAGGATGGATGTTCCAACCTGGAAAGTCTCTGGCTTCTTTGGATGCTAACATGTAGTTGTCCCAATGGAGCTGATGCCATGAAGTATCGACCCACTGCCGCAACAGTTGCCCCACTGCTCTCTCTCTCTCTCTCTCTCTCTCTCTCTCTCTCTCTCTCTCTATCTCTATCTCTATCTCTATCTCTATCTCTATCTCTATCTCTCTCTATCTCTCTCTATCTCTCTGTCTCTGTCAGTCGTTGCCTTTTTACCTTCCATCACCTCTCTCTTCCATGAGTCTCAATCTTGTATAGAAAAAACTTTTTTCATTTAATGGCACCTGAATTCACCTGCCAAAATCATACTAAAATATGCAACTTGATGTTTGTCTGTCTATTTATTTCTGTATGTCTGTGGCTGATGCATTCGGTCATTACGTATCCAATCTCAACCAAACTTACCAGAGGGACTAAGGGTCATAAGACTAAGGGTGTAGCTGCTTGGTTCCCCCAACACTCAGGTGTTCCGAATGTGGAGCCGACCCAAATTCGCTATGTAAATGTGTACCGTGTAGCGCCGCTTCCGGTGGTGGTGGGAGAGGGTATTGCGAGTGATGCTGCAGAACCCGTAATAATAAATAATAATTGGCATATTCATAATATTCCCATTATTACAAAATGATAATACTGTATTAATAAAAAATATTACCATGTCAAAATTCCAAATTCCTGTCCTAAGCTTAGTCATGTCAGGCCTGGTCTGTCGGTTCATGAAGGATGATGATGTTGAGTCTCCTCGGGCATGGCTGCAGATCGTTACCCTGGTAAGGGGGGCTGACAGGTACTACACCTTGCTCACAGGTGACCTGGGGTTATGCAAAGCAGGGACATCCATCTCCCTGAGGTATCAGAAGACACCCGGAAGTTCATGAAGGACTTGGGCCCAAATTTACACCGGCCAACCCCACAAGAACGTGGGAACAATTGTGGCCGTTAAAGGAGAAGAAGAATAGTAATAATAATTGGCAATAATAATGAGGATAATAACATGCTGCTCTTGTAGGTAGCGGGGTGTTTCGAGTAACACAGA
The DNA here is from genome assembly GCF_964187855.1 of Myxine glutinosa. NCBI lineage: Eukaryota > Metazoa > Chordata > Myxini > Myxiniformes > Myxinidae > Myxine > Myxine glutinosa. The sequence continues at coordinate 89,723,223 of NC_136261.1, read as the reverse complement.
TTGGCCAGTTAGGATGCATTTCAAAACCGTTTTCCATCAGCAAGTGCATGCTCCCCCTTGCAGTGATTGTAAACTAATTTCCAGGAACCAAATGATTGCAGAGACCTGAGAATGATATTGATACTCATGACTCAATATCATTTTTAGGTTTTGCTGCTATGCACACAGTGGATTCATGGAAATAAGTTTAACAGTATTTTTTAAAGAATTAGTTAGATCGTGTTATATTTTGTTTTAAACACATTCTCTGGCTCTCTTCTTTTTGCCCTCGCAAGCAACCCTCACCCTTCTCACTCCAAACAAGCTTATGTTTCACATTGCAGATCCTTTCCTTTCCTTTCATATGCAGCATATGCTTCTGGTTGCATCGTATTGCTGAGGGCGTGACTGTGCCGCTTTTTTCTGCCGGTTAGAGCAGGAATTTGGCCAAAGTGCCCGCAATAGCTTGCCCACTCTTTGTGAAGGACTAGGTAGGATCTTTAATGTCCACCAACTAATACAAGCAAATGGGACACCAGTTTAACGTCCATACGAGCGACGACACAGATTTATGCCTCACCCTGCCTGCGAAACACCGGGATGACAGTTTATAGCTTGGTCGAGATTTGAACCCAGGGTAGCTTAGCTTTAGAGTAGCTTAGCACAGGGTAGCTTAGCTTAGTATAGCTTAGCTTAGCTTTAGAGTAGCTTATCACAGGGTAGCTTAGCTTGGAACAGCTTAGAGACAATTGTGCATAGTTTTTTGTGTATATAGTCGATGCTCGTTGAAAAGCTAGAATTCGTACAATGGATGGATCAGGACAGAACAAGACAAAAGGAACAGTTGAGAGAGGCGAGAAACACCAACAGCAGAGTTGAAGGCCAAGATTGGACAAACAATGGGTGTGGGGAGAAATGAGGTGCAGGAGTGGACAAGATACATACAGAGTACAGGAGAGACAACAGGAAATTTGGAAGGAGGAGGGATTGGGGTGGGTTAACAAGGGTAGAAAAGATCATGGGTTTGGATTGGGAATGATCTGAGTTGGTGGTGAACAGCTGTCTTGGAGACCTGGTGGGAAGAATGACATTGAAGAGAATGTGGAAGTTGGTTCCACAGGCAGAAGAAAGAGGAACAAATGAGTGGACGTGAACAGTGATCCTGGATTTAGGTAGTTTGACCAGAAAGGGGTTGATGGTGGACTGTGTGAGCCCTGCAGAAACCTGGGGGGACCTAGTATGGAAAGAGCAGAGGGTGAAAAAGACCAGAAAGGAGGCAGTAGAAGACAGAGAGACCACCAAACTGTCTGTGATGTCATAGTGATAGACCCATAGATTGCGCTTCATCGTGGGAGATTCCAATATCCTGAAGGCCTTGGTTTCCATGTGCATCAAGGTGAGCAAGGTGTGAGGCAGGGGAGCCAGCCCAGAAGGGAGAGCAGTACTCCGTCAAGCTGCAGATGAGGCCTTGCAGATCGATAGGAGTTCAGGTGTGCCAAGTAAGTACTTTGCATGACGGAGAATGCCAAGTTGGCGTCTGTCTTCCAACTTCGAAATGTGGTTTGCGCAAGAAAGATCACGGCTGATAGTGAGACCCGGGAGTTTGAATGACTGAACGTCCTCAAGAGGAACCACCTTTAGATGCCATTTTTCCCCACAGAGCAGGGGTTGGCCTTTTCTTGGGCACCTTGGTCCCCTTTTTGAAGCAATGTTTTATGGCCGGATGCCCTTCCTGCCGCCAACCCTGTTAGTC